>NC_057849.1:159350382-159653412 GCF_015237465.2 Chelonia mydas | reverse complement strand
TATTTGAAGTTTATTTGCAGTGCCTACAATGCCCCTAGCTTCCGTGCTGGTGCTCGGTTGCTCAGCTCCCTAAGTGGATATGCCTACACTAAACGAGCCTGGAAAAAAGAAGTTCTGGAGTTATTTGTGGACCCAGCTTTCTTCCAAATGGACACTTCATGCATTCAGTAAGCAATGAAATTGTGGTCATCTGTAATTCTGTTGGAAATTTCCAAAGATATTAAGGGGAAGCCTATTATTATTGAAAAGAAGCTTTATCTTGAACTTCCCGACAGAATATATTAACATTGAAATAAGTGCCAAATTACTAGTCCTAGCAAATTGTTTTATAAAAGGATTAGGTTTTCAGCAGCGTGTAGAGGCAGGATAACTTCTCTTCTCATCATGTAAATGCATATTCTCCACATTAACTTTGGGATCCTCACATAATCTGGTTCAAGAGCATCAAATAACCATGTCTGGCATTTCAAACACAAATCAAAAATGAAATAGTAAAATGTGCTTCTTTTGTATGAAATGTTATCCTAGGGTCTCTTTTGTATGATGGTGTGTCTACACTGACAAGTTGTGTTTATCTTTAATTCTTTGTGTATTTTATTCAGTTGGAGGTCCATTATAGATCATCTTCTAACACATGAGAAAACTATGTTTAAAGATTTCATGAGTAAGTATTCTTTGCTGGTAATTTATTGCTACAATAATTTGGATTTTATATTCTGGTGACTTTCAAACGTATATTTTGTCTTGCATTAAATTAAGGAGGTAATATGTTATCTTCAGTGCATTTTCACAGCTCATAATGTTACCAACCTTGATTAGCTATAGTTAAATAATTTACTCATGGAAATCCTTCTCTGTTAACATGCTCAAAATGGTAGAGAGTAGTAGCCATGTTCAGGAAGATATTCTAAAAGTTCTCTTTTCAGAAATGATGATAAATGTATAATAAACTTGGATTTCTGCAAACAGACTTCATCAGAATTATTGCCACTTGTACATGTCACTTACCGATGCTCATCTTGCTGGGGAGTTTAAACCCCTACTGTAGCATCTCCTGCATATAGCTCAGATAAGGGATTCCTGCTATCGTATTTTTGCATGAGTCTGTCTGTAGGATAGAAAAGAGCTCCATGCAGGGGGGAGCACCATCATAAGAGCAGAAGGCTTCGGCATTCTTTTGACCCCTCACACTCTAAAACATCATTCACCAGGCTCGACCAAATTACGGGAAGATGGAGACTCCCCTCCAAGGGAAGTCTCCAACTCTCAAGGCCTGAGGGAGGACAAGAGAAGACCCCTAAAACACACCTGAGAATTGAGGGGAGGATACTTTGGTCTCTGTCCTCCATATATCCCTTAAGCCATTTTAAAATGTTTTTTTAAAAAACTAAGATACAAAGCTCTTTTAAAAAAAAAAAAACCCTTAATTTATTTTGGACCCATCGATTTTAAATCTGTGGCAGGTATTTCAGTGTCACAGAGCTCTTTCTGAGAGATCCAAAATCATACGTATAGGAACACAGGGGAGAGGAGAGATGGGCACACAGGGGTGGAGGTGGGAGTTGGAATTGCTGGGCAACCTCCTAGCAGCTGAAGTGCTTCTCTTGCAACCAGAATTCCCCATCCATACAGGCAGACCTACACTGTGCCAATTGTCCCCCCTTTCAATGGGTTTTAACGGTCTAAGAAATAACTAGGGCTATCAATTAATTACAGTTAACGCCTGCAATTAATTGACAGCAAAATTAATGCATTTTTAATGCGTTAATCGCATACCTATAGGCAGGGCAGGAAGCATCAGTGGCCAGGAGGGGAGGGGGCTGAAGCAGCCTCAGTCCGCAGCTTCCGGGGGTGTGGGGGGGGGAGCGCAGCGGGTTTGGAGCCCCAAGGGTGGCTGAAGCTCTGCAGCCCTACCCTGTACCCTGAGAGGGGCTGAAACCCCATGCCCTCAGGGGGGCTGAAGCCCAGAGCCCCTACCTTGACCCTATATTTGAAAATATAGAAACCCCTAAAAATATTTCAATAAATGGTATTCTAACATTGTTTAACAGTGCGATTAATACTGTGATTAATCACAATTAATTCTTTTAATCTCGCAATTAATCATGATTCATTTTTTTAATTGCTTGATAGCCCTAAAAATAACTTGTGTTTTGAAGTAAAGATGTATCTCTTAAACTGTGTACGTATGGTCTTTTTTTGTAGGTATGCAGAGCAGTTCTTTAAAAATGTTTCCAAGTTTTGAGCAAAAAGCAATGTTGTTAAAGCGTCAGGCTTTTGCTGTCTTTAGTGGAGAAATCGATCAGTATCACCTTTACCTTCCATTAATACAAGGTAAGAGTATATGTTTTAAATGTGCCTTGTTTCCATAGATACAGTCTTCTTATAGGTTATGTATTTTTGTTGTATTACCTATTTCCCTACCACCTCTGAATTTTTGCTAGGTTCGGGCGGGGGAAAGAAACCTTTAAAATCTCTGATCTCTAACATAGTTAGTTTTTGACAAGAAAAAACCCAAACAAAAGTTAATCTAGCTCCAAATCATTGTCATATTTTGAGAGAATGTTTGGAAAAACTGACAATTTCTTTGATGGAGTGAAAAAAACGGCCAATCAAAACTGGATGACATAATCAAAGCAAACGACATTTTTTTCCCTGCATTTCTAATTTACCAAAACTAGTTTTATGTACATGGAAAAATTATAACTTTTTGAAAATGTGTTTCAGAACGACTGACAGATAACCTCCGTGTTGGACAGACTTCTATAGTTGCTGCCCAGATGTTTCTCTTTTTCAGAGTTCTGTTGCTAAGAATTTCTCCTCAGCATCTAACCTCACTGTGGCCAATCATGGTGACTGAATTGGTAAGCAATAATGCCTTTACGTTTACCAATGTAGAAAATATTCCATTTGCTTTCCATACCCACCTTTCCCTTCCTTCCAAACACGCTCCATCTTTGCAACTGGTTTATGATTTTACATCTTCATTTTCAATTAGATAATTTGGGGGGACTGTTGTGGTTTGAAAATATATTTTACTTTTCATTTATAAATTTTGTTGTTCAAAGAACTAATTCTTGTGATAGGCTGACGGTGTTTTATAAATGACAAAGTTAAAATAAAACTTATCCTGCGTTTCCTAATCTCATATGAAGCAGTCTTTTCCATGATTGAGTTGTGTATACACTTTAACAGTTTACAACTTTCCAAAAGAAAAATATGCCTTTTATTTTTTTTATTTTTGGTTAAGATTCAGACGTTTATACAGCTGGAAGAAGACTTAGCTGAGGAGGATGAACCATCAAAGTAAGAATTGTTTATCTCCCAAAAAACAGAAACAAATTAACAAAACATGTCCAAGAAACTTAAACCTGGCTCAGAATCTTGTACGAGGAGTTGTGGTTGCTTTCTGGCTGGAATTTCTGTTGCAGCTTGCAAGCAATGTTGCATATTGAAGTCTGGCACTGACATACAGTAAATGTTGTCATTGGGCAGCTGATGTGGCAATTGTGTTTTAGAAATGGGCTACTTACAGGAAAAAATGGGTGAAGAGATTAATCAGTTTTTGACTATTTTACCATGTAGTTGTTTTTTTAATAAATGTCTGAAGATAAAATATATAGTACAAATGAACCCTTATAGGTGACTGTAATCCTTTGGCAGATGGAAAATATTTAGTGGGTTTTTTTTTAATAGTGCTTTCCTTTCTGGTTAATCACACAGGAGCAACAGCAAAGTAAGCAGACAGAAAACTTCAGTTGATGGCAGTGGCCCCTTACTTTCAGACATACAACAGAATGAGCTGTCCTTGTATTTATCAGCTTGTAAGTTCCTGGACACAGCGCTTTCTTTTCCACCTGACAAGATGCAGTTATTTCAAATGTAAGTCCTCAAGTTACTTTTTTTAATTTATAGCTATATGGCATATAGTACTGTAGGTAACATACTATTTGTGCACCATTTAAAAATATGTAAATGTACTCTTAAGACTCTTATTTTCTCCTCCATAGTTAATAAAACTGGTGTGTCTCTCGTCAATCTTTTCCTCTTCCACAAGTTTTTATATAGGTATGGTGTGACCGGATTCCCAGGGGAGCCAGCCGAGGTCACTCAATTAGGATGAAGTGCAAAGAATGGGGCAGACAATCCCCAGATTGGTGGATATTCCAATACTTAGATTTACCAAGCCAGCACAAAACAGCTTCTTTATTACCTCACTGGTTGCCCAGAAGCCAACACCACAGTTCCCTTAAAGTAACCCAGCCTCAGGCCTCCATCCAGGTACCCAAGTCAGATATGATGAGGATTTAATGAAAATCTTATTCATCATATAAAAAAGTTCTTCCAATTCCAAAGGATTGGACACATTACCTCCCAGGTTAATGAATATTCCAGATCAGACCCAAGCACACGATTACAGCCAATTTTTATTAACTAAACTAAAATTTATTAAAAAAGGAGAGAGAGAGTGTGGTTAAAAGATCAATATACATACAGACAGGAGGTCAATTCATTAGGTTCAGATTCATAGCAGTGATGGTGAGCTTTGTAGTTGCAAAGCGTTTTTAGAATTTAGTTCATAGGTTAAAGTCCAATATTATATTCAGAGTGTTCCATCTTAGGTCTGGGATCTCAATCCTTATGGCGTAGGCTTCCCCTGCATGAAACCTCAAGCAGATCTGAGATGATGGGATCACGATCCAAAAGTCTTTTATACAGTGTGCTTGCATCCACTTGACCATACAGTCCTGGGTAAACAATGGGCAATCAGGGCGACTTTGAAGTAGGTCTATTTCCTAAGCATTGCCGGTAATTGTCTACATGAATTAACATAAAATAATTTATCTATTAAGCAATCTATCACAAACTTCAAAGAGACATATAGACAGTGACATTATTTCACCCAAGATTCATCTAAATGTTAATATTCCCTTTTGATCTCTGAATCAATAGCTATAGTGAAAGACAGGAACTGTTTGTTTACATGGCTAGCATCTATAAGTAAACACGCAATTCGTCTCACTGAACATTAAATCCCACCAAATGAGGGTAAATCCATCCTCATCATCGTATCCGCTCATTATACTCCACACCTGAACATAGCCATTATATGAACAACATACCCCCATATCTCAATGTCTGTACTTTGACCCGTTAAACTTTTACCCCCAATCGGGGAGATTGCAGATTACGTATTCCTTACGTATCTGTTCCTAAACCGAATTTCGTACCCCTTGATACCTTATTCCCTGATAACCAGAAACTTCTATGCTTAACATCTGTACCATTTTCTTTTTACTTCAACATCATGTTAATAAAATTATTAAATCATTTCGAACTTTTAACAACGTAGGCTAGAACTTTGAAATGCAAACCTATCTAGCATTGAATGGCCTTAATTACCATTTCTAACATGTCTCTACAGGCTGGCTCTGGGTTAGTTAGCCTGCAAGCTGCTTAACCCTTTCTGGCCATATGTTACACTTTGTACAAGATTCGTTGCAATTACATGACAGTGGTTTGCATAATTATATTTTAATCCGACAGTGTCCCATATGGGCATAACCTGCTGGATATCTGACAAAAATTTAGATATCAGACTTGAAGAAGATTTTGCTGTTTCCAACACTGAGAGAATTGTTGGGAAAGAGCAAGGGTCTGTTTCATTTTCACTCTTATCTGTCCTTTCAATACTTAAACAGACTGACCACAAAATACAGCTCTTATAACAGAGCATGCAGGAGGATGGTCAGCACAGCTATTAAAACAGTGGGATAAGAAAGCTTAGTGTTGTAATTTTCAGCATTTTTTATTTATTTCTAGGGAAGGGACTCTCATGAATGATTTCTGACTTGTACAATTCATTTGTTTCAGGTACAGATGGGCCTTTGTTCCAGAAGTGGACACAGAGGCTTGTACCATGACCTCTCATCTAATGGAAAATCACCAGGAATGTAAACCACATATCATTAGAATCATGGACTCGTTAAAGATGAAATATGGGGTAAAGATAACGCTTCATTAGATACATATTTTCTATTAACATTAAATCTGATAACTTTAAAGAACCATTTTTATTCATTTAGAAAAGTCAGCTGGGCGGTAGATTTCAGTTTCCATATTAAAAGGCTCTTTGGCTTTAAAATAGATCTATCTTGACAATATTCCTATTATATTACATTTACCTGGAGGATTCCAGATAGCCATTTATTTCAGGTGATTCACTATAGACACATGTACCAATTATGCAGGTAATATCTTCTGACCAGGGTCAGACTGGAAAAAATCACTGTACTATCCCAAACTCCCTCCATTCATGACCCCAAAATGAGAAACTAATCACAGGAGATTGGGCATGTCTTCATAGTGTTACGTGTTCAGATTTAATAAGATTTGATGTCAAATAACTCAGTTGAAGTTTTATTTAAGTACTGATTGATTTGTCTTACTTAATACAACACTATACAGAAATGAAAACATACATATCAGTCTGTGACTGGAGAAGTTTGGCAGCTCATTTCACTTCTAACTCAGTCCCCCAAATTCATCCCTTGTATTCTGGTTTAGATCAAAGAAAATCCTTCAAAATGTTTCTTTCCCAGGGCTAGCCCTGCTGAAATATCCTTTCTCATGTGTTATTTTGAATATTTTGAACTTACCTAATCAAAAAGTAAATTACATCTATAACTAATTTATTACTACTGAGACCATTTGTAACCATAATTAGCTCTTAATCATTTAGACATTAATCAATACATTACTCAGTGTCTTGCTGTTACATTGATTGTAGAACACATCTGTTATAACAGATGTTCCTTGTGCAGCTTGTCTATTACTAATATCTTCTCAATTACAGTGCGCATTTATAAGCATCCTTTGTTAATTATTAGAAGTCCTTCCTGGGCATCTGTACTAGGTTAGCAAGATCAGGGTAAAAAGCAGAGCGGATAACTAAATACAGTTCTACTATCGATTTACAGACATTCATTAGTCTAAAACAAAACACTCTTTAGCATTAGAGTTTAGACAGCTCTTTGGCTAATACAGAAATGTTTCTGGGATGTTTAGCCAAAGAATCATGATTTTAATATTCCAAAGAATAATAAAAGATTAACATTTACTAGCAATATTATGATCTTACATGCTTTGATCAAAAATGAAGAAGTTGATAAGAATATTGGTATTTTAAATTTTTAGGCTTCAGCATCAAAAATCCCATTAAGATGAATGGGGGTGTTCATGATTCTCAGGGCTATTGTTTCTGGTTGTCTGTGGAATCACGCATACACTGCCATCACTTTCCATCCAGTCTCATTTGCAAGCTGATCTAGCTTTGCAAGCATAAGGGCTAATACTTTCATGGAAGCTGAAATTCTGGAGTATGGAATGAATTCCAGGGGAAAGTACCAACTTGCTAAACTACTGCAACCCTGCTCATTTCACTTCTGGGCATAATAGATACTGCAGCTATTTAGGTCTTCTGGTTGGATATTGAAGGATGGGATCTCCATGTATATCTTGCACTGTGAATTGATAACTTAAGAAAAATTGGAATTCTTTTAATAGAGGAAATCTTTCAAATATATTAAAAAATGACCATCTCAATTGAGACTAGAATGTAGCCTCAAATACACAGTTATCATATGTGTATTTTAAACTAATTTATCACTTTAGATACTGCAACATAGCCTCACAAAATGGGGAGGGTTATAAAGGAAGACAAAGCAGATTGTGGCTAGGAAGTATGATTTAAAATTGCATGTGCGCACTCAAAGAACTCTGTTGCTCACAAAAGAAAATTTAATGTGTGGCTCTACTCAGAAAAGTGACTTTTTTAGAAATGCATCTTCTAGCTTCAGATCTGCTTCCTGTGTTTATTCAGAGGAATATGTGCTTGCCTTAGTGTCACAATGTTTTTAGTAAGAGGAGGAGGACTTGTGGCACCTTAGAGACTAACCAATTTATCTGAGCATAAGCTTTCGTGAGCTACAGCTCACTTCATCGGATGCATTCAGTGTAAGTGAGCTGTAGCTCAGGAAAGCTTATGCTCAGATAAATTGGTTAGTCTCTAAGGTGCCACAAGTACTCCTTTGCTTTTTGCGGATACAGACTAACACGGCTGCTACTCTGAAACCTGTCAGTGTTTTTACTAATTCTGCTATTACAGCACAAGCAGTGCAGCTCAGTGAACGAGCTATATTTTCTTTCTGCATGTGCATCAAAAGAGTCAGTATCAAAGTTTGAAGTGCTAAATCAGATTCAGCCCTAATTTACACCCGTGCAACCCCCTTGAAGTCAACAGAGTTGTGAGGAATAAATAGGGTAGAATTGGACTTCAGAATCTTATTACATACACAGAACCTTATTGTGGCAGGGCATCTCACACATAGTTAATTATTCTAACCTCCATTATCCACTTGTCACCTTCTCCCATGCTACTCCATGCCTGCCTTCCAGTATGTATGCAACACCTTCCCAGAAGTAAAGATGTAAAGCTGCTACCCAGTCCTTTGGGTCCTTTTTCAAGATCTGTTGCTAATATGTCTACAGAACAGCACTCACTGACCGTTCCTAAGCAGGTGGCCAACAGGGATTACTTGTGGGGGAGAGAGAATGTAGAACCACATAGCATTGATAGAAACTCACTTTTTAAAGTAAAACTCCATTTTAAGGCAACAGCTGTACAAATCCTCTTGTGATGCAAGAAATGCCTGGTGTAACAGGCTGCAGATCTCACATTGATTGACAAATAGTATCTAGTGCAAATTTCAACCAAGTTATGTCATAGAAGAATAAACTAGCTTTCTGCATAATACTCAGTGAATCTTCTGGTTTGTATGCTTCTTTGCAGGAAACAAACACTAATGAGAGAACTTCAGAGAAATGTGAATATCCTCTTTTGAACCTTCGTTCTATATCCAGCATCACACAGTTAATGCCCTTCTTCAGGACCCTGAGCTGTGCTTTCAAAGCACAAGGTAACAGGTCCCAAAATGCACAGAGTTCAGCATCTCTGTCAGTGGACTATCCTGTTGGCAACAGCACAAGGATCTTGAAACAACTAGAAGAAAGTGTTGAATGTGACTTTTTGGAAAATCTGGAAAGTTAAGGCAATTACAGGAGAATTGATTTATGTTGGTATATTGAAACCAAGCTACAACCTCATTGTCAAAGAGATTTGTTTCTGATTTTTTATTTTGTGTTTTCTGCCACACACTCCCAGTTTTGAAACTGCAGTTCAGCTTTTTTTTTGTACTGGTATAAAGTACACCTCCCTGTATCTTGTTTCTTGCTTTGTGTTGAACTGTGAGGATTTTTGCTCAGCTTCTGTGGAAAAGAAAGGTAATATAATTTAGTACCAGTGATAAGCTATCATTATAGTCTTCTTCACAATAGAAACATGAATAGGATTGAAGAAAACTTTTTGAAATTAAAGTAGAAATATTTTGACTAATGAAGGAAAGCGACAAATTTACTATTTATCTAACAAATTAGGAAGATAATATTTTAATCTGACTCTGAGAACCTGTCTTCTAAAAGTAAAAAGAAACTAATGTAACTTTCCAAAAATTGCACGTCCATGTACAGTCAGCTTGCATATATAAATACTTTCCAGAAGCTGTTTAAATTTTGATTATGGTGCTCTTTCTTTAACAATTGCCCAAACATATTTATCTACTAAGCTTCTACAGAAGTAAATTAAATTACCAACAGGTGTATTTTATCAGCTTTAAGATGATGTAAGTAATGTGCAGATGTACTGCATTTGTAATCTCAAATCTGTATTATAGTAATATATTCTGTAAGATCAGTGATTATTTAATTTAGAAGACAGACCTATTCAGTAACATTTATTGCAATTTATATCGCTGAATTAAATTATTCCCATAATTCAAAAATGGTCACTTTCCTAAAATGAAAACTTTGTTCAGGAATTGTTCTTTCAGAGTCTAAAATCACTTTACAGCTTTTGAATGGCAGTTTAAGTAAGGTAGTCCTGTAAAAATGTAAACTATTGTATATTAGAAACTTACACATCTTGAAATGTATGTGCATTATGTCCTTCATAGAGACTTCTTTTATAGGTGATCAAAAGCAAAACCTTTTACAGTTTTTAAAGACTCTTTGTACAGGTAAATGTCTTTGCTGCTTTAGGTGGCACAAAAGATAGGAGGAGACAGTTCATGGGGCTGTGACTGAAAGGCTCAGGAGCAACCTCTGAATTCTGGTGGCAAAGCACTTCTGATGGATTTAGAGGAAAGGGATTGACTGGCTTATTCTCCCTCCACACAGTAAGGCTATATGTCTGAACTGCCTAAGATGCCATGTGTTTGATCGTGGCCTCATGGTGAGCATCCTGGCAGTTACCTGCAGGAGAAGGATTACAAGTTTTTGGGGTTTTTTTAATTGAGAAAGCAAATGTTGCTGAATTTTCAAACTGGCTATTAATCCAATGAAGTATAAAATCATTAAGATCAACAGATAAGATAATAAATTATGTAGGTTGAATTATTTGGGGTCATCTTACATTTTTCATGTTTGTCAGGGAGAAGAGCTTTACTTGTTCTGTTTTAGTACCTTCATCTCTAAAGACTTGTTTTTGTGCAATATTGTTGAGCAGTTGGCCACTGCTACTAGTGGTAATTGGAAACCTCAATGCCAAGCTAGACATGCCAAGACTTTTGATTTCAAACACACTATCACACTCTTCTATTTAAAAAAGTCTCTGTAAACAGTAAAGGCATTGGACAGTGCAGACAGATTTTTTTTTTTCAAGATTTATAGAGAAACACGGGAGGCTACTCTGCAATTCTTGTTGGCCTCGAGATAAACTTAGGTTTTTCATCTGTTTTAATACAAAATAAAATGATGAAACGTACAAAACATGCTTTACTGTAATTGTGCTATACCATTGACTAATGAATAGTTATTTACTTATAGTCCTATGTTGAACTTTAATAATTTGTAAACGTTGGTACAATTAAGTCAACTAGTAAAAATAAAATTAAGGGTAGTATTGTTTACTCATTGTGAATGTGAATTATCAGACTTCTTTCCGAATGTAACTTATTGACAAATTGTGAAAGGTGAAAGGTGTTGGCCAAATCACGGGTACAAAGATGTAGTATCTCTTCTCAATCATAAATCGCTATCAGACTGGAGCAGAACATTTATTAAAGTTAAGTACACATGTTACTTCTAGAATTTTTTCATTCAGTGTAATCAGCAAATAAGGCTACACTCAGGGTATTTTGATGGTTTTATTTGTAAGCTAATTTTTGTGACAAGAGGCACCCTTTGTTTTCAGTGAGGGATTCTCCTCCTGCCTAACCCAGATGAAGTGCTTATGTCAAGAGGGCTGTCCGGGATGGTTCACCACCAGATCTTTCATTCTAGGTCCACAGTTCAGTTGTAGATCTAAACAGCTGCCTAAACAGATTCTTTTTGCATTTACAGTACCAGCATTACTTATGTGCTGGACCAGTCTCCCTGGGTTTTTCATCTTTCTGTTGCTCTCCTTTCCACGTCCCATGAGACAGGGAGTATCACCTTTGACTCCCCAAGCTTCAGCTGTCACAAGTATTAGAGTTCTGTCACTTTCAAACACGTTTCCCCACATAGCAGCCAAATAGCATTAACCACTCCACCACAGGTGTTCTCTCGTACTTGATTTTTGCAGGCCACTTTGTAAAGACAAGGTCCCCTTGAGTATCACTTAGCTCTAAATCCCCCCAACTTCCCATATGGCATTCTGCTTGTTTTCATGGTCCTTAAGGACCTCTAGAGAAGTGTCTGGGGGTCACCAACCCATAGTTGTAGAATGATTTAATTGCACTACAGCATCAGCTGACTTTTAAGAAGAAAACATGTTTATATTTTTAAGTGTCTAAGGCCTGGTTGTGACATTTACCCAGACAATCTGGACTGATGAACAGCTATGTCCCCTTCAACCTGGGGTACCTTTTACACTGCTTTGCTGTGAGAGCCACCACTCCTGGTCTGCCCACACAGCCTCCAGCAAGTAAATCATTCCCAGCTGTACTGTATGAGTGCTATAGTCAGCCACCCGTGAATTATGCTGCAGACAACACCAGCAAACTCCCAGTCCCAGACTTTCCCTCGGAAATGTGCGTCTTGTAATGCCCAGCAGTCTCCTGGATGATGCAAACTCATATAAAGTCCATCATTTCGTTAATAGAAGATATGTACAAATCTTGTTATAACCAATGGAGTTTCCCAAACACTTCAATCCAAACTCACTGGTTTAGATAAAACAATAAAACAAGTTTATTAACTACAGAAAGATATTTTAAGAGATTACAAGTAATGCGGCATAGAAGTCAGAATTGGTTACAAAGAAATAACGGCAAAATGCAAACTAGTACCTAACTTAACAAGCTAAGTAAATACAAGCAAAGGTTTCTCTCATCACATGCTTTAGCAGTCTTATGGCTGAAATCCTTTCAGCCAGGATCTTTCCCTCAGTTCAATGTTAATTTCCTTATCCTTCAGGTGCTGTTGATGTTGTGAGAGTAGACATGAAGGGAGAGAGATTTGGGGGCCTCTGTTTCCCATTCTTACAGCTCTATTTCTTTGAAAATCATCTTCAGCTAGGGTTTAGGAGACAACAAGTCTGGGGAGATGGGAACCTCTAGCTGTTTTGTTGCCAAGATGTAAATTTTTTACTCACACCCTTTCTTTGGCTGCTTAACCAGGTGATAGTCCATTTGACTTCACTTACACCTGGCTGAGGCAGAGACAGTTTGCCTTTTGTCTCTGAGGAACCTGTTGGTGCCTGCTTTTCTAAACATGAAATATGTCTCAGTACTGTTATACAGAGGAATCTTAACTTTACATACAATGCTGCCACACACATTGTACCAGGACAATAATGATCAGCACATTGTGAGTTTTCAAATGATACCTCACAAGGCATACTTTGTACAAAATCCATTATAGTTTTGTAAAAGGGGGTAAACATAGGGATACAGACCGTCTCACTGGTCGTCTATGTGGTAGTTTGGTTATGGGCGGTGTTGGGTTTTTTACTGAAATAGTTATACCAGTACAACCACATTAGTGTGGATGCAGATAAACACTTTTATACCAGCATAACTTATTCCTCTTTTTGTATGGAAATAGTTGTATCCGTTTAAAACCCTCTAAGGGCTTGCCTACATGGTGCAGCAATATGCAGTAGGTGTGTGACTTCTTGAGCGCACTAATGTGTTGCATGCTAACTGGACTGTGTAGACCCGGCTGGTGCACACTAAAAGTTCCCTAATGTGCTGTTGCACTATGTTAATGTGCACTTAGAGAACTTCTCGTGTGTGCCAGCAGGGTGTGTACGAGTCGGTTAGTACACCAAATGTTGGTACACTTTAGAAATCACATCCCCTAGTGCGCATTGCCATGCTGTGTTGATCTGATGCTGTGTAGATTAGACTGATGAATGCAGCCATACTAGGGAGATTATACCACGTTAGCCATATTGGTATGGATAATGCAGTATATAACTTGGGTGTAGACAAGCCCTAAGAAACTTGAGCATAAAGCCTGACGTTAGGAACAGTAAAAAGAATACTTTTGCTTAGTATGTGTCCAGTAAGGATACTTTCTTTGCAAAATTAATGAGGTAAAGCAGAAACACTAGTTCAGTTGGTTTTTATAGAAACTGCAACTTCAAAGTCACACAGGCTTAAAGCTTAATTTTCCAGAAGAAAAAGGTGGTTACTGCCAAAGAACAGCAGAAGTTGAAACGTGGTATATGAAATAAAGGCCTTAAGTGTATTCAGTGTTATCTTTTTGAATGTAATTCTTTTAACATTAAATGTTATTTTGAAATACCTCTTCAAATGGAACTTTAATTGTCTTACTACTCATTTCTGACAGGCTGTCCTCACAGATCATTTTATTTTCTTTGACTCAAAAGTCTCTTCAGAATTTCATTTCAACTTAGCAAGCTCTAATGCACAGCTCTATATGGCAGGGTCTGTCTTAAGCAACTGCTCCGTATGGTGTAAGCACCAAAAGCTCTATGCCCCACGTTGTCTATTGTGTCTTTGGATTTTAAAACTAAGTTCAAATGATTCTGCTACTGCTCAGAACTGAAAGTCACTGTATTAAAATTTCCATCCTTTCTTTCTCTGCCTTCCTAGCACACCTTTGCAGTACTGTGAAACAATTTCAGTTGTCCTCTCGAGAAGTTGCTAGGGTTCAGCTGTGCTGCATAATAGTTGGAAAATTCTACTGAATAATAGGTGCTGTATACATTTGAAGAAATATTACAGCATACTAAAGTCATCATGCAAGTCATCATTTCCAATTGGGTAAGATGTTTGAGAGAAAACGGATTTACGCTAATGAAGAATGTTGTTTTAAGTGGATAATATCAGCATACATGAGTGTTGACAACAGGTGGTGCCACTACCCCTGAAATGGATCTTTACTGGCTCCTGGTAGAGCAGATTACTGTCCTATCAGTGAAAAAGGTCCACAGTAATTATCTTCAATACACAGCATCTTATTGAGAAGGAATGACACAAGCGGTAAAGGGTTATATTAAGCACATAACTCCAATGTTAGACATTAAGAGCTATGCATTCCTCTTAGCGAGTCTCTCACAAACATACACAAACAGGCCCTGCGCTAGCCTCACACAGTTCCTTCCTGCTTGGCAAACAGAGAAGGTGGTTACCAATTTTATAGATGGCTTCTTCCCTCCTGCTCTGTTCTTCTCAGCCCTCTGGTCTGTCTTGGATTCCCTTGAGGCAAGGCCTTGGTTGCCTTGAGACCCCTCTGGTTCACAGTCCTACTCGAGCCCATGGAGCAGAGTTTTGGCTACTTTGTCTTGCAGCGTTGCTTCTTCAAGCGTCCATTAAGGAATCCCAACCACGGTAATTTACTTTGCTTGATTCTTGTACTCTTTCCTCAAAGGAGTCACATGTCTTAAAAGCATGCCCAGTGGACATGTGGTTACTAATTTTTACCAGATTAGTATTTTAGAAGGGGCTGGTGGTCCCGAACGCAGATCACCCCACGTTTACTCACTCATCAATCATTCACTCTGGCTCTCTGCGTGGTGTCCTTGCTGTAAGGTCACTATAACCAGGTTGACCTGTGCTCTATGTTGGAATTTTATACATGTGATATTTACTTTTGCATTAGCCCATATTTGCCAACCAATAGGTTCAATATCGATCACACATGCAGAGTTTGCCAGTCCTTTATCAAATTTGCTTCTGCTTAAAGGGAACCTGCTCCCAGGATCCTCTGTAGCCAGTCAGCCATGTTTAAGTCATGTCAAGTTATGCTCACACCATTCATTCACTATGGCCACACCAATTTGGCACCATCCCAACAGTCCCCCATTTGATATTCAGTTACCAAAGATAATTGTAATATTGCATCAATCATACCCACAATTTGAACGCTGTTAGATCATGTGTCTCCTTTTCTGGTTTCTATAAAACTTAAAGGATTATTTTAAGATAATTAGTAGCATAATCCAACAACTCAATCTTGTAAGTTTTCTGCAAAGCTTGTTTTTTCTTATAGTGCTTACACATCTGATATCCACAACAGAAACATACAATATGGCAGTTCCAGAAATCCAAAACAACATTGCCCATTCAACTCCATTCAATGTTGTTACTTGACATACAACAGTGCACCAAGCACACATTTGAGATCTTATTTTTTCCTACAGCTTTTTCAACAATTTTATACTTTTGAGCAAGCATACCTTTTACAGATATTACCAGTCTAATTGATCGTTCTATTTTATCTAGTGTGTCCTTATTAGTTTGTATCTCCATATTCCAATCTGTATCATTTCACTCTATTTCCCTCAAATTTGGCCATATTAATCTAGGGTGAGTCATAAAGGTTTTAGTCATCTGACAGTGCCACTGAGATTGATCATACTGGAAATAAGTTATATTTCCACAAGTACATCACATCCCTTGGTTCATGAACCAGGTTTGGTTGTTTATTGTTACATTACCCTTTTTTATTTTGATGCCAACATCTATCTGTGTTTATTTCATATAATTCCCACCAACCATTTTTCCACTGTAAATTCGTGGTGAGATTACCTCCTTTCCATTCCAAATTCCAGTTTCCTTCTTTAACCAAGGTACCCCATTCCAATTGGGCTCCTAATATTTGCTTCTCTCCTAACCCAGATATCCACCATAATCCATTTCCTTCTGGTACTATTTCATAGTACCCTGTTTCATTTTCCCAGGTGCTGGCAAATATTACCGGATACACTTCCTGTGCCTTTCCATTGGGTATACCGGAAAGGACAAGAGTGCACTGGCGTATGGTATATGTATGCACTTACACCTTCCAGGTATCCTGGAATGATTGATTAATATAAGAGTAGTAACTCAATGCCCAGTTAAGAGTCTGGGGCCAAGTTCCTTTTTGGCTCTGTTCCAAGATATCTTTCCATTGTTCTCCCAAGCTTCCCTGGGCTTCTATACAAACTTCTCCCCAGGATAATCCTGAGCAGTTATCCCTTATTTGTTTAACGATATCCAGAATACTTTCCCCCAATAATGCACTCAATTCCATCACAGAATATCCCATCTTTTGTTTCCCCTTGTTTCCCGGTGTGTACTGACTGCATCAGTTGCTTTAAAGTCTCTCTCTTTCTTTCCATTAGGGTAGAGAGGCTCCATGTGTTTCCCAATCCCATTCCAGTGTTTAGTGTTTCCCATATGGTATCTCTCAACCATTCCTCTTCTTTCCACGTCCCAGATCCAATATGTTTTATATTGTGCAATCCATTTAGAACAGTCAGGATAATTAGTGTCAATCATCCAATCTTCAGGAAATAAGTTTATAAAAACTTTAAATCTGGACCCATTATATATGTATCTGTGCCTGCGGTCACGGTCTGGAATTAACCATTCCATGCATTCAGGGGAACAATTGGTTACATTAGGATGTTCCTGGGTCACTTTGGTGATATTAACCCATGTTTTACCTTCCCTGTGTTGTATATTCCCTGTATATGAGGTATGGCATCTTAAAGCACATTGATGTTCTTCAGGACATTTACATCTAGATACTACCCATCTCTCAACTTGGGTGTTATGGCAATGTCCCTTTACCATTATCCATTCATTTCCTAATTCCCATTCAAACACAGATTCAGCACAATGCCCTGATGAACACATGGTCTGGGTACACTAATTACATTCCCATTGACATATGTCCATATTTTCAGTGATGTTATAGTTTCACAGTTGTTCCTATATCTATGGGGGGAACCTCAGTCCCATTTTCAAGCCAAGCTCCTTGAGTTATACATTCTTGGGGTGCTTTGGTTACAAGGACCTTTTCTTGGGGTACATCTGGTTTCCATAGTTCCCCAGTTCTAGTATCAATAATTCGGGATTAGTGAATTCCTGAATATGTGTACAATTAGTTACACTCTAGGTCCACACACATCCTTTACCATCTGGATCATATGCTCATTCAACTACCAAAGTGTGTTGTTTTTTTTCCCAAAGGTTCCTTGCCAGCCTTTTGTCAATATTTTAGAGTTTAACCCTTGTGTCCACACAGAAACACATGCTCTTTTTCTTTCATGAAAGGTCCATATTCCTTGGGTGTCTTTTTTGGCCCCGAAAGGATTAACAGATTCTGTTACCACACAGTGCCAAACTTCTCCACCTCCCACATCCCGGTCTTCCTCATCCTAATCTTTACCAGGTCTGACCACTCTTTCCAATCTCTGAACCAAGGAATCAGCTGCCTGGATAAAAAGTTCTGTGTCCTCATTTTTCCCAGCTCCTTTTCCTTTAATTCTGGGGAGATAAGCCTTGTTGAAACATAATCTTTGGACAGTACTACAGACGATGGCTCTGAACCGTTATTCATCGTAAGGTTCGTGCCAGTTGGAACTGTGCCTAAATCTATATTATCCTCAGCAGTTAGGGACCGTTTCTGAATTTCCCCTCCTGCTTTTTCAGTTGGCGGAGATGCTGTTATAGGTCTGCATCCTATAAAAAGTGGAAATAAGGTGAATGGACGCTCATAACGAAATCCCCGTTCTATCCTCCTGTACAGAAACTCCACTGGTTCTACAAATACTGCTTCAAATTTTTCCATGCAACTCCAAATAAGTTGGAGACCATCTTCACAAGAACTTCTTCCTGGTCGGGGGTAGGTCCACCATACAGGACCTCTACTCCATAGTTTTGTGACATTCCAGTCCCAAGCCATACATCTTTCCTTTGCTTTAGATCACCTCTATTTCTCATTCCTTTACCCATTCAAAATTAGTACCCCCAATTCAAAAGAGGAAATCAGTGCATATCCTTGGTATAAGCCCTCATTGCTGTTGGAATTGTTTGATCACAATCTTTGGTCGCCTCTCCTGTGGGACAGATGGATGGCGATCCAGTAACCACATGACAGATGAGCCCACAGATGACAAAGCAAAACAGGTTCCACAGGATATTCCTTGCTTCCATGGATCAGTCTGTGCAAAAACAAAACACAGGCCTCTAACCATGCCTTATAGGTTAGTACATCTTATGATTATATACTATTTTGTCTACCTTATAGGTTTATGAACTATTATACTTGATGGATACAGTTTGACTTGATCAAAATGTCTCCATACATCCCCATTTGGAGTGGCCACCAGAACCACTATAGGACTGGTCACATATTTCACAGGGAAAGGTCCCTTCCATGTGGGTTTTAGCTTACCTTTACTTACCAATTCTTTGAGAATCACTTTGTCCCCTATCTTCTATTGATACCTAGATGGTCCTTTGTTCTTCCCTTTGTCTTCGCTGATTTTCTTGTGCCCAAATTTCTTCAATTGTTTGTACCAAATCTGCTATCCAAACTTCCTTCTGTACCCGTTCAGTTATCTGTTTTCTAGGTGGGAGTAGGAATTCAGGAGTCCTCATAGTTGGACCTGTCATTAACTCAAAAGGTGAGTACGTACTTCCAGCTGTCCCAAAGCTCTCATGGTTATCAGGAGTGCAGGTTAAAGCAGTTTCCCAATCTCAACCTTGTGTTTGAATTTGCTTGGTCAAGGCGGCTTTTATTTCTCTATTCCTTTCCATTTTTCCTGCACTCTGTGGGTGGTAGACTATATGCCATTTCTGTTTGATGCCCATCATTAATCGTAATGCTTTTACCACTGCTCCCACGAAGTAAGGTTCTTGGTAACTATTCATGACCAAGGGTATACCCCATCTGCTTAGTATTTGGGTCCATAAAGCCTGAGGTGTAGTTTGAGTTGTGTTATCTGTTGTGGGGATTTCTTCCACCCATCCTGAAAAATCATCTATGACCACCAAGCAAAAGGTTTTCTTTGTAGGAGTTCTTTGCAAAGGTCCAATGTAATCCATTTGTAATCTTTGCCACAAGCCCCTAGTGTCAGGTTGGTGTCTCAGTATTTTTGCTTTCCTGCTTTTAGGGTTAACTTGGGCACACACCAAGCATTGTTGACAAAATGTGGTCATATGCTTGTCCATTCCTGGCCACCACATTACCTTTTTTTACTTGGCGCTAATGTTCTTTTAGCCCTTGTTTATGTCCTCATTCATGGACAAATCGGATTATTTCTTCTCTATATTGTTCTGGAGGTACCCATCTTTCTTGATCTCCTTGTTTTGCTATGATCATTTGTTATTTCCCATTCTCCTTCTACTCCTGTTATACTTTGTCCCACTAGTTTCTATTCCTGTTCTTCATACTGTATGAATGCTTTGTGGTGTTCCAGAAATTTTTGATCAGCTGTATCAGTGTTTGTTTGCAGTTTTCCTGGATTTGCTTCATTTTTCATTTGAGATTGAATTACCACTTTGATGTCACTGTGAACCACAGCTGTTGCAGCTGCTGCTTTAGCCATTTTATCCACTTTAGCACTGTAGTATCCTTCCAGAGTATGTTGTTTAGCATGAGCCTTAACATGCTTGATTTCTGTGGAACCAATCCTTTTCCGAATAATATCAATAATAGTTTTCCAGTAATCCCAGTATACAACTTCTTTGCCTTCCCGCTGTTCCATATGGGTACCCATATGCTTACTTCTTGCACAGTCCATTGAGAATCAGAGCATATGACCACATCACAGTCCAAGGGAGTTGCTTCAAATGCTAGCTTGACTGCTGCCACTTCACATCCCTGGATTGACATCCTTTCACATGGGATTTCGAGTTCCTGTTTTGGAAACAAACAGTTGCTACTACACAAACCAGTTGACTCTCCCTGTAAGAACTAGATCCATCGGTGAACCATACCCACTTGGGATCCAATATTGCCTGTAGTAGATCCCCAGCTTCTTGCACAGGCCACTTGTACTGTGTCTGTATGGTATGACAAAGCTCTGTCCTTGTCTCAGTGGGTCCCGCATTTCCTGGCAGATTTCGCTAGCCTCAGAGGCTCACTGTGACCCTCCACATAGTCCTCCTCTCTCTAGAGGCAAGGGTCACAGCCTACTGAGCCATTTTCATCATAAGCCAGCGAGGGAGGTGAGGAGAAGCTATCCTCCCTTGTTCAGTCTCTGTTGTCTCCAAGTCTCAGTGATTAATCAGGGGGGCTAAGGAGGGAGCCTGGGCCCACTCTCTACTCCAGGCTCCAGCCCAGGGACCCTAATAGTATCAGCTATGGTAGCTGACCTTTTAGAAACATGACACATACAATTCCCTGGGCTAATTCCCCACAGCAGCCCCCACTTCCTCAAGCTCCATTTCACCCTTACCTCAGGGCCTCCTTCCTCGTGCCCAATATGGCATGTACTGCTCATTCTCTCCAACAGCACAACTTCCTCCCACAGCTCCTGACATGCACACCCACCTGACCAACTGGGAGGCTTTTAACTAGTTTCAGCCAGTCTCTGATTGGTTTCAGGTGTCCCAATCAACCTAGCTATCTTCCCTGCCTTCTGGAAATATCTTAATTGGCTCCAGGTGTCTTAATTGACCTGGAGCAGCTGCCATTTACTTATCCTAGTAACAGGAATTTGTTTAGCCTGGGGCTAATATATCTGTCTCCCACTACTTTTCTATAGCCATCTGGCCTTGCCCTGTCACAATGGGCACAGGACATTCATGTTGTTCCCCTTCTATTATTAGATCATATGGAAGTAGTGGGGGTTCCTTTACTCTATTCACCACAATTCTATTTACTCTCTGCAGTTCTGTGGAATCAGGGCCCACTTCGCCAAATGATGATCACTTACTCTCATATCAGAAGTCTTTCCTTGCAGAATCAGTTTCACAGGGGTGTGAGCTGTGGTTACAATAATAGGAGCTTGTCCTGTTATGTATTCCCATTTCTGTAAGGCCCATATAACAGCCAAGCATTTCCCTTCACATGGAGAAAACGTGGACTCATGGGGTGTTAATCTGTGCTTTCCCTAAGCAACGGGGCGTTGCTTTCCACATGTTTCCTGCAGTAGTACTGCACCTATAGCTCCCAAGCTGTGTGATGCCATGAAGTAAAAAGCTTCAGCTGGATCTGGATATGCTAATACTGGTGCAGCCATAACTGTTTCTTTTAACTTCCTGAATGCCTCGTCATGTTCTGGGCCCCAGTCCCATTGTTGGTTTCTTTTTGTTAGGGACCACGGGGGTCTACATATTTTAGCAAAATTTGGTATAAAATCCTGAACAAATCCAACAGCTCCTAACAATACCCTAACTGAACGCACATCCACTGGCTTAGGGAGGGTGCTTAAGATTTCCACTCTTTGTTTACTGATAGTACAACCCTCCTGTTCCAAAATAGTACCTAGGTACTCAACTTCTTGCTGTACCAGCTGTGCCTTGTCCCATGGTAATTTAAAGCCTGTTTTCTCCACTGTGCCCAGGATCAGTTTAGTTCGATGTTTACACTCCTCCTGGGAAATGGCTGTTATCAATATGTCATCCACATAAGAAGTAACCCATGGCTTATCCAAATCCGGGAGTTGATCCCACATCCTTGTCACATGTGCTATACCTGGAGCATCGTGGCAACCCATGGGGACACATTGAAATGTTAACTGTTTGTTCTGGAATGTAAAAGCAAATCAGGACGGACTCTCAGGAGTTAATGGAATGGCAATGAAACAGACAGCAATATCCAAGACAGAGAACCATTTAGCAGCTGCAGCTATTCCAGCCAGTATAGCTGGTGCCAGCAGGACTGTAGCCACAGATTTTTCTATAATCAATCATGAGGCACCACCGTCCATCCGATTTCTGCACAGGCCAGATCAGAGAACTGTATGGACTTTGTACTCCACCACCACTTCTTGTTCTTTTAAATCCTGTAGCAATTCGTCTATATGTGGAACAGCTTCTGTAAGATAGAAATATTGAAGAACTGGTTTTACAAATTTTCCTACTATTTCCACTGCTGCTTGTATGCCCCCACATTCGGATTTCTTCTTGGCCCACACCATAGGGAACTCCCAGTCCATTCATTATCTGGTAGCATCACCTCTGCTATGGCTTTGCAAGCTCCTTTCCTTAATCCTTCTGAAATCACCTGCTCACTCACAATCCCTGTCTCCCTTTTCCACAGCAAACCTCCTGCCAGATCAATTATCCATTTCTCTTGCCATTCCACATCGGCACCTAAGATGGCATTTTCAGTCATGCTGTTACAGACCACTGTATCTGTCCAAAACTTACTGTGTCCTGTTACCCATGGCAGGTTTTTCAATAAAATCCCTTTCACTCCTTTGCCTTGAAATCCAAATAAATGAATAGTTGTCCTTTCTGCACACCCTCCTGCACCGATTTAATCAGAGTTGCCTCCACTCCTGTATCAATTAACACTAGCAACCATTGTATGTTTCCTCCCGCCCCCACCTGCCCCGCTTCCACATAAGGTCTATCAGTTATGTGGGGCTGTAATTTAGCCACTGATGTCCAATCTTGGGGGCAGAGGTTGCTAAGGGCCAGACAACCCTACTGAGATATGGAGCTACCCTGACGGGAAGCTGCCACATGCATCTGAGCCAATTCCTGGGACAACAAGCTGTAAGGGCCTACCAGATCTCCGGTACCTGTTCCCACAATCTCAACAGCCCTAGCCCCAGGTTGTGGCGCAGTCTGTGACTTGTTCCCTGCCAAATCATTCACAGCATTTAACAAAACCTCTAAAGGTTGTCCATCTAAACGAACCATATCCGCTCCTTTCTCCTGGAGTAAAGCCCATATTTGTGCTTGCATCGATCCTCCACCGGACCCTCCATGTACTTTGTGGGGTTGTCCCACGCGAGCGTGATTAGGACCATTGTAGCCTTCTCGGTTGCTGTAAGAAACCTTGCTGACCACCTTCCGGGAGGAGCCACTTATTCTGCTTACCACCTTCTCTGCCTCTCGGGCTATTTAATCAATCTAGCCTGATCCAACTCTCTCGAGATCCTATAAACACTTTAATAGGTTCCCTTAAACGATGATATAACAAATCTGTTACCGGCTGTTCCTCCATATCAGCTAGAGAACCTGCCTACAACAATAACTGACCCTCTCTCCTCCTGATGCACCAGTAAAACTGCCTTTCTTAACTCAGGTTTCAGAGTAGCAGCCGAGTGTTAGTCTGTATCCGCAAAAAGAACAGGAGGACTTGTGGCACCTTAGAGACTAACAAATTTATTTGAGCATAAGCTTTCGTGGGCTACAGCTCACTTCATCGGATGCACAGAATGGAACATATAGTAAGAAGATATATGTACATTTGCACATTGGCCAAACCGGACAGTCTCTAAGCAAAAGAATAAATGGACACAAATCAGACATCAAGAATTATAACATTCAAAAACCGGTAGGAGAACACTTCAACCTCTCTGCCCACTCAGTAACAGATTTAAGGGTGGCAATTTTGCAACAGAAAAGCTTCAAAAACAGACTCCGAGAAACTGCTGAGCTTGAATTAATATGCAAACTAAATAGCATTAACTTGGGATTGAATAGAGACTGGGAGTGGCTGGGTCATTACACATATTGAATCTATTTCCCTAAGTTAAGTAACCTCACACCTTCTTGTCAACTGTCTAAATGGGCCATCTTGATTATCGCTACAAAAGTTTTTTTTCTCCTGCTGATAATAGCTCATCTTAACTAATTAGCCTCTCACAGTTTGTATGGCAACTTCTGTGTGTGTGTGTGTGTGTGTGTGTGTGTGTATATATATATATATATATATACACTTACTATATGTTCCATTTTATGCATCCGATGAAGTGGGCTGTAGCCCACGAAAGCTTATGCTCAAATAAATTTGTTAGTCTCTAAGGTGCCACAAGTCCTCCTGTTCTTTTTTCTTAACTCAGAAGAGGTTAAGAAATATCGAGCTATCCTCTGTACTGCAGCCTCTCTGTCCTCTCAATTTGACTCCATTTCAAGCTCTGCTAACACCGCCATCCCTTCTGTAGGGCCAACACAAGTTATTGCCAGGTCCCTTAAGTCTCCCAAATCCAGATGTTTTCTAACAGCGTATCCCATTAATCAAGTCAGATATGTTTTTTGAGTCAAGGGACCTAATTGCTTAGCTAATGCCTGCTTTTCAATTTGAGTTAATGGGCAAGTTGTTTCTTCCAATACATAGCCGGGGAATTTAGGTATTTGAACCACCACCGCTGGCTGTCTTTCCATTTCTTCCCCTGATTCAACAGGCTCATCCTCCTCATCCAGAAGTTCAAATACCAAGCTCCCTTCTTGATCCTTCACCATTGTACCATCAGTATTGTATTTAGCTCTATATCTCTGTTTTCTAATCACTTGTGGATGCCTTATGGGTATATCAATGTTATGGTATGTAGGCTGACTTGCTGCTTCACTCCCATACTTTTTGCCAGACTGTAATGACACACACACCCTTTTGCCATTCTTTTCCTCTTTCATACATTCATATGGAGGTGGAGGGGCACTTGGCATTACATATTCTTCCTCCTTCTCTTGCGCTTTTCCCCCCGCCACACCTTCACAACATTTTCCCAGTCCTTGTCATTCCAGGGATTATGATCAAAAGCCATGCTACAAACAGATGTCCTAGCTACCAAAGCAGACGCCAGCTTATTAATCACTTCGATGCATTTCATATGATTCTCCTTTCCAGGTGGTTTTGTAGCTTGTTCAGTTAAAACTGACACAGCCCCTTTATATCGTTTTGCCTCCAATTTATACTTTTGTTTTTCCTGCATTTGTGCATCCATATCACATTCCAATTCCTGACAAGTTTGAGTTAAAGCAGCAATCTACTGGACATGAGTTACATTTTGCATCAGAGCAGTTTGCAAATCTCTTTTTATCCCCTCATTTTGTAATCTCAGTTTCTCCAGCTCCTCTTGCAAACTTTCCTTCTCCTGTTTCCAAATCTCATGCTCCTCTGAAAATGTATTCACAGCCTGATACATAATCCAAAGAGAATCGTTTGTCATTTATTACTTTTTAGGAATAGGAGTGCCACGTCTGATATTTTAACAGCATGTCATTCAAACACCCTTCCTTGTACAGGACAGGAACAGCATTTGGCAACCATAGATCAGAGCCAAGATCTTCATATGCCTTTCTCAGTAAGCACCTCTGTAGTAGCAGGATTATGTTTGTATTTTATATAATTTAGAATGAAGGATAAAGAATAATAATGTAGCATGTATTAGTGTATGATCTGATCATATCCTGCCAACCACCTTTTTTGAATAACAGAAAGGAATGGCGTAATGGGCCAATGGGTAGAGATACATCAGCCAGAATCTGTGTCTGGACTAATTTCAAAGCAGTAACAGACCTTTGAGGGTCACCAATTTGTTGTAGGTTTAGCATTTTAAAATAAGTAAAAGAGTGCCATAATTGTTTTCTTTTGCATTGCAATTTGATGTTCCTGTTCAAAGTGTTCTGTGTAAATTAATTATGTTTTGTGTGTGAATGAGGAATGTATGTGTTAAGAGATAAGTGTGAAGGCCATTGCTGAACCAGATGTATGAGGGAGGAACCGGAGACAGACTCAAGGGCGCCAGGAGGCTGCAACATGCCCCTATTGAAGCATCAGAGGAAGGTCGATTGACAACTCTAAAGATGAGACAGGCACCTTGTGATGGGTTGGATCACAGAAACCCCCTGGGAGGCTGCCACCTGATGTGCCAAGACTACTTCTGCTCTTGCTTTCCTGCCCTGTCAGCTTAGGACTTCAGTGCCCTGTCTGGTTTGAGCCAGACTGCTAGCCTACTGCAAATCCAGACCCAGGTCTGAACCACGTCCCCTAACAGCTCTAGACTTAACTGAAAGCAGCTTACAGAAGTGTTCCTGTCTTTGATACGCAGATGCCCAACTCCCAGTGGGGTCCTGTCATAACCATACAGCTAAGGGTAGCCTAGAATTCCTCCTTACCTGTAAGGGGTTAAGAAGCTCAAATAACCTGGTTGGCACCTGACCAAAAGGACCGATGGGGAAAGAAGATACTTTCAAATCTGCGGGGAAGGTTTGTGTGTGTGTTTTCTTTTGGGAAGCAGAGAAGCATCAGGTCAGAAAACTCCTTCTCCTATAAACAATTCTAAAAGTCTCTCATATTACAAAAGTTGTAAGTAAAAGCCATGCAAGGCATGTTAGATTGTCTTTTGTTCTGCTTGTGAATTTTTCCTTTGCTGGAGGGAGGTTTATTCCTGTTTTTTGTAACTTTGAAACTAAGCCTAGAGGAAGTTCTGCTGTGTTTTTGAATCTTTTGTTACTCTGTAAAGTTATTTTCCATCCTGATTTTACAGAGGTGATTTTTACCTTTTTTTAAAATAAGGTCCTTTTAAGAACCTGAATGATTTCTCTATTGTCCTAAGACCCAGGGGTTTGGGTCTGTGATCACTTTGTAACCAATTGGTTAGGATATTATTCTCAAGCCTCCCCAGGAAAGGGGGTGTAAGGGGTTGGGGGGATATTTGGGGGGAATAGGAACTCCAAGTGGTCCTTTTCCTGATTCTTTGTTAAATCACTTGGTGGTGGCAGCGTACCCTCCAAGGGCAAAGAATTTGTGCCTTGGGGAAGTTTTAACCTAAGCTGCTAGAAATAAGCTTGGGGGGGGTCTTTCATGTGGGTTCCCACATCTGTACCCCAGACTTCAGAGTGGGGAGGGAACCCTGACAGGTCCAAACCCTAAATAAATCCGTTTTACCCTGTATAAAGCTTTTTCAGGGTAAATGCATAAATTGTTCGCCCTCTATAATACTGATAGAGAGATATGCACAGCTCTTTCCCTGCCCCCTCCCCCCGACTATTAATACATACTCTGGGTTAATTAATAAGTAAAAAGTGATTAACCTCAGAAAGTAGGATTTAAGTGGTTCCAAGTAGTAACAGACAGAACAAAGTGAATTACCAAGCAAAATAAAATAAAACACTCAAGTCTAGTACAGTAATAAAAACTGAATACAGATTTAATCTCACCCTTAGAGATGTTTCAATAAGTTTCTTTCACAGACTGGACACCTTCCTAGTCTGGGCACAATCCTTTCCTTGGTATAGCCCTTGTTCCAGCTCTGGTGGTAGCTAGGGGATTCCTCATGATGGCTGCCTCTTTGGTCTGTTCCACCCACTTATATATCTTTTGCATAAGGCGGGAATCCTTTGTCCCTCTGGGTTCCCACCCCTCCTTCTCAATGGAGAAAGACCAGGTTAAAGATGGATTCCAGTTCAGGTGACATGATCACATGTTCTGTGAGACCCCAAGCCTTCATTCCTCCCAGCCTGACTCACTGGAAGGCCTGCCTGCAAACAGAGCCATCCACAGTCAGTTGTCCTATCCGATGGGAGCCATCAAGATTCCCAACCACCATTAATGGCCCACACTTTGCAGAATTACAATAGGCCCTCAGAGTTATATTTCATATTTCTAGTTTCAGATACAAGAGTGATACATTTATACAAATAGGATGAACACACTCAAAAGATTATAAGCTTTGTAATGATACCTTACAAGAGAACTTTTGCATGAAGCATAGCCCAGTTACATTATATTCACACATTAGCATATTTTTATAAAATCATACAGAGTGTGTCACACACCTAACAATGGGGACAAGATAGCAGTGATCAAAACCAGCATGGGATAACCCCCTGAGGAACTTGATGTAAAGAATGAGAAGGACAATTTAACAAAACAAGCACTCAAACAACAATTGATTACAGCATGATGGTGCAAAACTCATTGGTCCCAATGAAGGAAAATCACTAGATAAACAGGGGGCCTTACCATGAAACTTTGGGTTCGTTCTGCCAAGACTTCCGCAGAACATCGTGTTGCGGCCGACGGAACCTGGCTCCTCCCTACCAGTGATCAACCTAGCTGGGCACGAGGTTGATCCGGACTCTGGACTGGTAATTATAACATCAACTGGCAGGACAGTGTGTGTGTCTGTGTGTGTGTGTGTGTGTGTGTGGTATGATTGAATGCATATGCTAATTGTTGTATCTTCAATAAATGTGGCTTACCCACTGAAAAAGATCCTGTGTGCTTCTTATAAGCATAACACCTCTCAACCATACCTGGAGTCTTCAGGGCTTTCCCCTTGTCCCCCGGTATGATGACCCTTCCCTGTCTGCATTTGTGAAACACTGACAACAGGAACGACCAATATAACCCCGCTCACCGGTATATTTCCCTTTCTTCATACTGTAACTAAATCTGGCCCCCAAGCTATAATTAATATATCAGAACTGATTCAGAACAATATTCAAATTAGTCGGTTAACACCAATGATTCAAGATACCAAGCTCTTAACAGGCAACCAGTTCAGACTGCGTTCGATTCAGTTTAAAGACCTTTTCACTTAGACAGGACAGTAAACCATCTTCTGCTACCAAATGTTGACCACAGGGGGCGCTACTACCCTTGAAATGGATCTTTACTGGCTCCTAGCGGAGCAGATTACTGTCATACCGGTGAAAAAGGTCCACAGTAATTATCTTCAGTACACAGCATCTTATTGAGAAGGAATGACACAAGCGGTAAAGGGTTATATTAAGCACATAACTCCAACGTTAGACATTAAGAGCTATGCATTCCTCTTAGCGAGTCTCTCACAAACATACACAAACAGGTTCTGCGCTAGCCTCACACAGTTCCTTCCTGCTTGGCAAACAGAGAAGGTGGTTACCAATTTTATAGATGGCTTCTTCCCTCCTGCTCTGTTCTTCTCAGCCCTCTGGTCTGTCTTGGATTCCCTTGAGGCAAGGCCTTGGTTGCCTTGAGACCCCTCTGGTTCACAGTCCTACTCGAGCCCATGGAGCAGAGTTTTGGCTACTCTGTCTTGCAGCGTTGCTTCTTCAAGCGTCCATTAAGGAATCCCAACCACGGTAATTTACTTTGCTAGATTCTTGTACTCTTTCCTCAAAGGAGTCACATGTCTTAAAAGCATGCCCAGTGCACATGTGGTTACTAATTTTTACCAGATTAGTATTTTAGAAGGGGCTGGGTGGTGGTGGTCCCGAACGCAGATCACCCCACGTTTACTCACTCATCAATCATTCACTCTGGCTCTCTGCGTGGTGTCCTTGCTGTAAGGTCACTATAACCAGGTCGACCTGTGCTCTATGTTGGAATTTTATACATGTGATATTTACTTTTGCATGGGCCCATATTTGCTGACCAATAGGTTCAATATAGATCACACATGCAGACTTTGCCAGTCCTTTATCAAATTTGCTTCTGCTTAAAGGGAACCTGCTCCCAGGATCCTCTGCAGCCATTCAGCCATGTTTAAGTCATGTCAAGTTATGTTCACACCATTCATTCAGTATGGCCACACCAATTTGGCACCATCCCAACAATTAATGCCTGACATTTTTTTCTCCTGAAGTGCTGAGCATCCAAAAGTCCATTTGAAGTCACTGGCAGTTGCAGATGCTTAGCAAATCTGAAATTCAGATCCTAAGGCCTGAGTCCTGCAACTAGATCTGCATAGGGGCCCCTGGATGGAGACACATTTTTAACCAAGTTAGACAGATTAAATACTAAATTCTGGCCTTTTAATACAAACATTTCCAAATAGAGATTGTTTTCTGGGGTACTGCAGTGAGAAGTACCTGAAAGCGGATATTACTCCTTAGAACCCCTGAAACTCCCCAAAAAATTCCTTAGCCCCATCCCCCCACACATACCCTTTGAAGTGCTGCCATATGTGCAAAGCAGCAGCACCTGGGCCCTTCGGAAGATCTACATGTCTTATCAGGGAGAGCCGGAAAAGTGGTGGTCCCACTGATCCCTGTCAACTTAGTTGCATGCTGAAGTCCTTGCCACATAGATCTAACAGAAACAACAAGGAGTCCTTTTGGCACCTTAGAGACTAACAAGTTTATTTGGCCATAAGCTTTCGTGGGCTAAAACCCACTTCATCAGATGCATGGAGTGGAAAATACACAAGGCAGGTAAATATACACAGTACATGAAAAGATGGGAGTTGTCTTACCAAGTGGGGGGTCAGTGCTAACGACAATTCAATTAAAGTGGAAGTGGGCTATTCTCAACAGTATAATACCAAGGGAGGAAAAATCACTTTTGTAGTAGTAATGACGCTAATGTAATCAGGGTAGCCCATTTCAAACAGTTGACAAGAACATGTGAGTAACAGTAGGGGGAAATCAGTATGGGGAAATTAGTTTTTGGGTGCTAGAAACAGGAGCACTTCTTAAGCTGTTTTCAGTTAAGCCTGCAGCTTTTGGGGGACATGGTTCAGACCTGGGTCTGTTTGCAGCAGGCTAGCACGTCTGGCTCAACAAGACAGGGTACTGAAGTCCCAAGCTGCCAGGAAAAATGGGCTCAGAGGTAGTCTCAGCAGATCAGGTTTATATTCTGTGACCCAGCTGTGACGGTCAGTGGGGATCCTGGATGCAACACACTGGCAGGGGTTCTGGCCATGTCGCAGCCAGACTAGGGTTGGCTGCCCCTGGGCTACTTCCGGACTCCCCCTCTATCCAGCACCTTGGGTTCCTCGGGATAGCTGGCACAGGGCAGGCTCGGCCACTCCTTCAGGTAGCTGTCCTGGGGCAGGCCCGGCCAGCCCTTGGGTCTGCCACAGATCACTGGGGTCTCCCAATCAGGAGATAGGCCAGAGACATCTGGCCTCCCCGGCAGCTGCTCTGCCAGTGAGCCCTGGGGGGCGGGCTCAGAGCTCCCTGGCTCTGCCCACTCTGGTGTCCAGAGGGGCTCATCTCTCTCTGGGGCAGTGGGGAACCACATCACTACACCTACACACCCACACACCCCTCCTGCTAGTCCGGGCCAGGCTCTTCCATACCTCCTAGGCAGGACAGGAAGTCCACATTGGCGTGGTCTTTGCTGGCCCTATGCTGGATGGTGAAAGTATAGAGCTGTAATGCCAGGTGCCAGTGCATTAGCCTAGCGTTGTTGTTTTTCATTTTGGTTAACCACTGAAGTGGGGCATGGTCTGTGAGTAGCATAAATGGGGCCTCAAGGAGGTAGTACCGCAGGGCGTCACAAGCCCATTTCACCATGAGTGCTTCTTTCTCTACTACCGTGTAGTTCTTGCGGAGAAATAATTTCCGGCTGAGATATAAAGCCAGGTGGTCTTCTCTGTCGATTTCCTAGGACAGGACAGCCCCGACCCCCACCTCCGAGGCGTCCGTGTGGAGGATGAATTGACAATTGAAGTCCGGGCTATACAGGACTTGTTCCCAGCAGAGGAGCTCTTTGAGTGTCCAGAAGGCATCTTCGCATTCTTGAGTCCATGATTCAGGCCGGGGGCTGTCCTTAGTCAAAAGTTCCGTCAAGGGAGTGGAAATGGAAGCGAACTGGGGAATGAACCACCAATAGTAGCCCGTGAGCCCCAGAAGTTGTCGCACTTGACGTTTCGTGGTGGGTGGCGGGCATGCCGCCAGTGCTTGAACCTTCCCAATGAGGGGCTTCGCCCGTCCTCCCTCTATAGTGTATCCGAGGTACGTTGTCTCTTGCCATCCGATGCGACTTTTTTTTTTGCTTGGCCGTTAGTCCCGCCTTTTGCAGGGATCTCAGGACCACAGCTACCCGCTCCAGGTGGTCCTCTCACTGGCGGCTGTAGACTACAATGTCATCCAAGTACGCTGCTGCATAGTCTCGATGGGGCCACAGGAGGCAGTCCATCAGTCATTGGAATGTCTCCAGGGCCCCATGGAGGCTGAAGGGCATCTGGGTAAATTGGTAAAGTCCCGTTGGGGTGGTGAACACTGTCTTCTCCTTAGAGATGGGGGGGTGTGGGATCTGCCAGTACCCCTTACTTATGTAACGGGTTGTGATGAAACAGGCCTCCCCTAGGCAACCGAGCAGTTCATCCATGCGGGGCATAGGATATGCATTGAACCTCGAGATGGCATTGACCCACCGGAAGTCTATACAGGAGCACCGTGTTCCGTTGGGCTTGGGTACCAATACCATCGGACTGCACCACTCACTCTTTGACGGTTCAATCACTCCTAGGGCTAGCATGGCCTGAATTTCCTCCTCGACCTCATGCCGCATTTGGTGCGGCAGGGGCCTGGTCATCTCCTGGATTAACCCTTCCTGACTCGGTCTGGATGGCATGATGGACCAGGGTTGTGTAACCAGGTAGGACTGTAAAGGTTCCCCTGAAAGCCTGCAGGAGACATTGGGCCTGCTTTCACTGCTCCTCCGTGAGCGTGTCCCTGAGCTGGGATCCTGCAGGGTCCTCTGTTGGGGCATGCGGGGACCCAGCTATGGTTCTGGTGGGTAAGGGTTAATTAACAGGCCCTCCTGCTCCCGCCATGGTTTCAAGAGATTCATGTGATATCGCTGGATCTTCTTACGCTGGTCGGGCTGGTGGACCTCATAGGTGACGGGCCCGACCTTCCGGGTCACCTCATGGGGTCCCTGCCACCAGGCTAGCAGCTTCGATTTGCTTGACGGCAGGAGAAGCAGGACTCGATCACCTGGCTCAAACCACGCTTCCTGGTTATAGGTTCATGCCTGGGCTTCCTGGGCGGCTTTTAAATTTTCGCGCACTAGAGCTCCAGCCTGAGCAAGGTGCTCCTGGAGCTGGTGAACGTACTTCAGAAGGCCCTGGGTCAGAGACGGAGACTGCTCCCATGTCTCTCGCATTAAGTTTAATAGGCCTTGTGGGTGGCGGCCATATAGTAGCTCAAACGGGGAAAATTTTGTTGATGACTGGGGTACCTCGCAGATAGCCAGCAGTAAAGGCGGGAGTAGCTGGTCTCACTGGCGAAGCTCCTCTGTGTGGAACTTGCGCAGCATCTCCTTCAGGGTCCAATTGAACGTTCCACCAACCCGACAGTCTGTGGGTGGTAGACGGAGGTGCGCAACTGTTTAACTCCCAGAAGCTCGCATACCTGTTGCAACAGCCAGGAGGTAAAATTGGTGCCTTGGTCCATTAGGATCTCCCGGGCCAGCCCCACTCAAGCGAAAACCTTCACTAGTTCACCAGCGATGGTTCGGGTGGTGATGCTCCACAATGGCACGGCCTCAGGAAAACAGATGGTATAATCAATGATAACCAACACATACTGGAATCCTGCGGCACTTCTCGGGAGCGGGCCCACCAGGTCCATAGACGCCTGCTCAAATGGCATCTCCACTATGGGCATGGGAACCAAAGAGGCCTTAGGCACCCGTGGGAGAGCTGCGAATTGGTACTCTGCGCAGGAGCTACAATAGTTCCTCACCTCTTGGTGAATGCCAGAAGAACCGTGTCAAAATCCGGACGAGGGTCTTCTCATGGCCCAAGTTCCCTGTGGCAGAGATGTCTTATGCGAGCTTCATCACTGCTCATCAGTGGCACCAAGGCACCAGCAGCTGGGTCTGTGGTTCCTTCGTGCGGGGATCCTGTTCCACCCTGTAAAGACAGTCATGGTGTAGCTCAAAACGGGGCCACTGATTTGCATGACACGAGTCAATCACAGCCCCATTGACGACAGCTAGTTGTCCTTAGGACCAACTAAGGGTGGGACCTGTGCTCTTTGATTGTGTCAAAAGTTGGTGTTAAGTAGGGGTTCGACAGCTGGTCCAGGAAGGGGGTCCTCTGGTTCCTCGGTCCCTCACTCGGGGTCCGGGGCCTCCTCCTCCTCTTCTGGCTGGGCCTCGGGGCAATCCCCTTCCAGCGCAGGGGTCGAGCAGAGAACCTCCTCGAACGCTGGCCACTCATGCCCCAGAATCCCTGTGTAGGCTAGTCGAGGAGCCAGGCAGACGACCATCCGTTGTGTGACCCCGGCCACGGTGAGCGGGACCCGGGCACTAGGGTATGGCCGCACGTCGCTGAGGATGCAGTGCAGCCAGATCGTCCCCAGATGGGGGTTGGCCTGAGGCCCCAGAGTCTGACGGATTAGCGTATGGCCGCAGCCTGAATTGATCAGTGCCTGGGTTTGGTGGTCCTCGACAACTACTGGAACTGTGATCTTGGGGACCTGTGGCAGCCAGGCCTGGCTCCCACATAGACGTGGCTGAAGCTGCAGTCCATCTCCGTGCAATCACACTGCAAGTATCCATATTTCCAGCATAAAAAACAGGGCTCAAGTTCCAGGGGACCACCCTGGGTGGGGCCTCCCATCTGGCCCCTGGGGGGACTCTGATTGGTCCTCAGAATGCTCTGCACGAGGGGCACAGATCCTTGTCGACATGGGAGTTCGGGGCATCTGGCCTGAAGCCCTGAGTGAGCCTCTTGCCCATGTGGGAGGCTCCACACTTCAATCTGGGCACCCTGTTTCTTTTCGGGGTTAGGGCGCTCTGGCCCTGTGGGGGTGGGCTCGGGTAGCTGGTCCCACCGGCACTTCGGCTGCAAGGAAGTCTTCCATCAGTGCGACGGCGGTGGTTAGCAAAGCACCCAGGCCCTTCCCTACGACGGGAGGATGTGAACGAACAGTTCTAAAATAATTTACTCCATGACCTCGTCTGTGACCCACCTCTCCGGCTGTAGCCACCGCTTGCATGCTTCCCTCAGCTCTTAGGCCACCAACCAGGGTCTGGCACCTGTGGGGTAGGTCTGGCTCTGGAACCGCTGCTGAAAGTTTTCCGGGCTGATGTCCAAGGCATCCAGGATCGCTGTCTTTACCTGGCTATAGGCCTTTCCATCCTCTGTAAGACCAGCCCTCTGTATGCCATTTGGGATGTCCTGGTGAAGTACAGGGCCAGGAGGGTAGCCCATTGGTCAGGGGCCCATCCCGCAACCAGCCCCACCCTTTCAAAAGTTACCAAAAAGGCTTTGTGTCGTTGTGGTGTCCCATCTTGGTTAGCCGCACCGGCATGGTGGTGTGAGGTGACCCGGCCGCGTCTCCTGGCTGGGGCTCTGCAGGGCGTGGCAGTACTGTTGCCACGGGCTGCATGCATTGCTGCTGGTGTTCCTGGTTCTGAAACCCCAGGTCCCGAACCAGCTGCTGCTGCGCTCCTGGCAGCTGGATGAGCTGCTGTGGGAGCTGAGCCGCATGCTGCCGCTCCTGGCTCTCGGTCAGGAGCCTGATAAGTTTGTCCATATCCATGGCTTTTTCTGGGGTTCGTTCCCCCCAGACTCCTTCTCACAGGGGTCGAGGGATCGTGCCCACATACTCCACCACGTGTACAGCAGTTAGCCGGAGCTCATCTCTCTCTGGGGCGGCGGGGAACCACACCGCCTCACTAGGTTTGGGAGGAGGCCTAGCGGGGAATTAGTCTGGCAATGGTGAGTCAGGTGCTCAGGCCCTCAGGCAACAACAATATATAAACAGTGCATCCAGGCCCTTAGTCAGGGCTGGCATGCAGTGGAGTGGGAGGGCCAGCGTCCCCCGCTACCACCCAACTCGTGGGTGGCAGTCTCCCCCTCTCCCAGGCCTTCAGACCTAGGGCCTGGGCTCACTGTTTGAACCTGTTTATATACTGTTATTGCTCAGCCCCTGCCTGAGGGCCTGAGCCCCTGACTCACCATTGCCCCGCCCTGACCTAGGGCCTGGGCTTACGACTAACTGTGTTTATTTCTGCCCTCACAAAGGCCGCGGAGGAAGACTCCTGCGGCCGGACTAACTCCCTGCTAGGCCTCCTCCCGAACATAGTGAGGTGGTGTGGTTCCCTGCCGCTCCAGAGAGAGGGACGAGCCCCAGCTAATCTCTCCACATGGACCAACTTCAGTTGGTGAAAGAGACAGGCTTTTCAGCTAACACAGGTTCTTCAGGTCTGTGTAAGTTTGAAAACTTGTCTTTCACCAACAGAAGGTGTTCCAATAAATGCTATTGCCTCATCAATCTTGTCCCACTAATAGACTGGGCCCAAACACAGCTACACTAACACTCCAAAAAAAAAAGTACTTCGTTTTTCTGCTTTATTGGGAACATTGTTCACGCAGCTCCCTCAGTGGGAGATTGTTCCTACAAAACTTGATTACCCTATCAGAACTGAGGAACTATTATGTAATTAGCAAAGCAGCTGTGTCCGCAAGGGCTGGGGGGGAGATACCAGCGAAAGGAGGACACTCAGGCCTAAGGATAGTAAACTATGCTTTATTGAAGGAAGGACTTACGCTCCAATCTGCGCGGGGAGCCCCTAGGATGCACGGAGGAGCTGCAGGGGACTCTGGCCATTCGGGACAGCTGACCAGGCGGGACTCGGGGGTGGAGGGTGGAAGGGGGGAGTCCTCTATGGCACTATATTCTCCGCGCTCATCTCAGGGTTACATGGGATCAACAGCCGGTTACATTCTTACATGTATAATTTATGCTTATTACATAAACTGACTCGTTTACAGGCAAAAATATGCTGAGCTATGCTACAATATCTTTTGGCAGGGTCTGTCGGACAAAGTTCATTGAAACTGCCTGCATCCTCCGCTTACCTCCAGTCACATACTCAGTCCACCACTTAGCTCCTCGCCAATCTTCCGCAACCTTGCCCCTACAGCAGCACACACTGTTTGGCCAGCATGGGTGTTGCACTGTCTGGTGTGGCTCACTACAGTTGAGTGCCTACCTCAGGGCAGACACACTAACTGGTGGTATGTTCTATAATTAGATTTCACCAAGTCAGTAACAAATATGAACTCCCACATCACGGTAATACTCTTACCAGGAAATCACAAAAAGAAAAGGAGTACTTGTGGCACCTTAGAGACTAACCAATTTATTTGAGCATAAGCTTTCGTGAGCTACAGCTCACTTCATCGGATGCATAAAGTGGAAAATACAGTGAGGATGTTTTTATACACACAGACCATGAAAAAATGGGTGTTTATCACTACAAAAGGTTTTCTCTCCCCCCACCCCACTCTCCTGCTGGTAATAGCTTATCTAAAGTGATCACTCTCCTTACAATGTGTATGATAATCAAGGTGGGCCATTTCCAGCACAAATCCAGGGTTTAACAAGAACATCTGAGGAACAGTGAGGGGGGGTTAGGAAAAAACAAGGGGAAATAGGTTACCTTGCATAATGACTTAGCCACTCCCAGTCTCTATTCAAGCCTAAGTTAATTGTATCCAATTTGCAAACTGTTCCTCAGACGTTCTTGTTAAACCCTGGATCACTTCTCCTTTCTCAATTCTCCAGCCGTAAGAACAGGAAGTACTAAAAATTCCAAATATTATTTTGTTGTCCTCTGAAAAAGTTAACGTTAAGCATTTCATTTCCACTTCTCATTTGTTCAGTTCCCCTCTACTCCTACTGTCTGGACCATAGGCTGAGCTTCCCTTTTGTAGCCTGATTTATAGGTTGTGTATTAATTATATTGATTACTTAAGGATTCCAGTTAACACTTTGAGGGTTGACAGGTTCTTGTTCCAAGTTTAGGCCCAGGATTAATCAAATTATTATATAGTTGGGAACCCTGATGTGCCCTGTTACAACACTCACACGATAGGAACTCTTCTATATTTACAAACAGTTTATTAATACATTTAGCACAGTCACAAACACTCCAACCCACTAAGGTAGGAGCTCCTACAGAATGTACATCGGCACATCCATATACTTACACCATCCCTTGCAGAAGAACCTGAAGTGTTAGCCATTATTTTTTTCATCACAATCACATTCCCCCCTCATCACCAATGCTCATCATTTTGGAATCTCCCAAGGGCTCTAGATTTCTCTGTCCTACTGCCCCTAGGCTGGGATGCAGCTTTTATATTATGTTAGGCTGACACCACTATGTCTGATGCATAATCCGTAGAGGTTTCTTCCCTTTTCCTTATTTGTATTTCCTCACCTTATAAACATTGGAGTGTCCTTCTGCTATAGGTTAGTAGATCAATGATCTTAACTTATCATATACATCAATTCATTGCCATGGCTCTTTGAGGTTAGGTATTTGAGGATGTAGCTCATGTACCTGTTATTGTTATGTACATTAATTTGTTGCTATGACACTTTGCTTTGGACTCATGTTCCTGTGGTCAGAAGTTCCCCTTAAACACTCTATTTTCAGCTCCCCAATACTTGATGTTTTCCATTAGGCCATTTATCTGTGTCAAAGTTCATAGGCCTCAAGCCTTATGCTAAAACTGCTGAAGCCAATGTCTTACAGGATACAGGCCTGTAGATTCCTTGCACTACTGCTGAATATAATAAAGGCAAGCTAGCCCTATGGGCTACACTTTCACGTGGTTCTTGGCTCTCCCCAGAGAGCATGACTCTATTCCCTCCAGGGCTCTGCGTTTGGTGTGTGTGTGTTGCTCTCCAAGGGTACCTACGTTTCTGAGGCACCTCCCCACCAGTTGTCCGTAGCATGGGGGAGTTTTGTCTCTGCTAGCTATGGATCAGCTTCTGAGAACCAACAGCCTCTGGCAGCACAAGCACTACCTTCCAAGCCCCCGCAGGCCTTGCTATCTCTGTACAAGCAGTGATAGGCACATACCAACCCCCAAGTTCTCAGAGCTTTTCCTGCAGTGTCCCAAGGGAACATTTTACACATCAACTTGCAATATTCAACTCAGAGCCAGCACTTAGCTTAACCCCATGGCACTTAGATATATTTATAGTGAAAACAAGGATGTTTATCATAAAAAAACCAGAGCCTAGCAATAGTTAGAATGCTGGAAACATGGTTACATAATAAACAAAATCATAGCATGATTTCTAGACACTCAATAAGTTACTCTCTTAGAGAGAGAACATGGGTGAGGTAATATCTTTTATTAGCCCAACTTCTGTTGATGAGAGAGACCAGCCTTTCTTTCTCGCCAACAGAAGTTGGTCCAAGAAAAGATATTACCTCACCCATCTTATCTCTCTAATATCCTGGGACTGACATGGCTACAACACTGCATACAAGTTACTCTTTTGTCTAAAGAAGCTTATCTCATCCAAAGTTCTCTCCAGCGTTTTCAGTCAAGGCTGGCTGAGACCCCTCTTTCATGAAGCAAAAGTACTGTCCTTTTCCTACCTCAGGGAATGGTGCCTGGGCACCTTCTCTGCATCCCAAATATAGTCAAGTGCACCCACCAGATAGGGTTCCCCCTGTGACACTGGCAGGCCAGATACCAGCTCTTTCCAAGGCTGCAGGCATTAGCTAAGAACAGACAACTTTGTAGCTGACCACACAAGGTCACCTGTGTGTTAGTTTTGCTCAAAATAGGTATTAGTCTTATAAGAATGTATTTAGTGTTTAGTCTCTATGAAATATTTGTATGTTGCTGTATGCACTAATCTCATTTATAAGATCTATATCCCATGTTATAAGGTGATAGTTAAGTGTTTTCTCTGTAACTGTAAACCCCCACCATCAGGAGAGAAACATTACCAAGTGTGAAATACTAGCTTGCCACAGGATGTGTGATCTCTTGTCCACCGAAGAATGCTTATAGACACCAGACAAACCATTCGCAAAAAGAAAAGGAGGACTTGTGGCACCTTAGAGACTAACCAATTTATTTGAGCATGAGCTTTGCATCCGATGAAGTGCATCCGATGAAGTTGCATCCGATGAAGTGAGCTGTAGCTCACGAAAGCTCATGCTCAAATAAATTGGTTAGTCTCTAAGGTGCCACAAGTCCTCCTTTTCTTTTTGCGAATACAGACTAACACGGCTGTTACTCTGAAACCAGACAAACCATTGTGGAACATCAGAGGACAAAAGACTTTGTTGACTGCTTCCCACCCATCCCACATCCCCCATGGAGAGGAGACCTGCACATGAACTTGTCCCATCATCTTGAACTCTGTGGGAAGGGAATAAAAACCCCTAACAAAACAAAACTGCATCTTTTTGGCTCTTTGAACTTTGAAGTACCAGAGACTCTAAACTGAAGCTAGTGAGCTCTAGGGCCTGCCTCCTGGGTCTGCCCTGAAACACACGTTGAATTGAGAGATCACAACTTTGTCATTCTTAGGATTTCAGTGTTAACTCATTTGTGTGTGTATATGCTTGCTTGCATTAATCTGTAAATAACTCCCATTTCTTGCTCTTAATTAATAAACCTTTTTATAGTTTATTACAGGATTGGCTATAGGCATTGTCTTTGGTTTAAGATCTAGGATTCCATTTGATCTGGGGTAAGTGACTGGTCTCTTGGGACTGGAAACAACCTTAATGTGGTGTAATTTTTGGTGTAAGTGGCCATTTATCACTGGGTGGCAAGATAGATTGGAGAGTCTAAGGGGACTGTCTGTGACCCCATAGTAAAAAAGTCATAGTGATCAAGAAGTTCATATTTGTTACTGGCTTGGTGAAATCTAAGTATAGAACACACCAGCAGTTTGGTGCATCTGCCCTGTTTTTGACAGTCTAACCTGACGTAGGCACTCACAGTCGTGAGCCACCCCATACAGTGTGACACCTTGATTCTTCTAAAACAACAAGGAGTCCTTGTGGCACCTTAGAGACTAACAAATTTATCTGGGCATAAGCTTTCGTGGGCTAAAACCCACTTCATCAGATGAATGGAATGGAAAATACAATAGGGCAGTATAAATACACAGCATATGAAAAGATGGGAGTTGCCTTACCAACTGGGAGGTCAGTGCTAAAGAGCCAATTCAATTAAGGTTGAAGTGGGCTATTCTCAACAGTTGACAAGAAGGGGTGGAAATGATGATTTTCCTGTATTTTCCACTCCATGCACCTGATGAAGTGGGTTTTAGCCCACGAAAGCTTATGCCTAGATAAATTTGTTAGTCTCTAAGGTGCCACAAGGACTCCTCATTGTTTTTGCTGATACAGACTAACATGACTACCACTCTGAAACCTTCCTTCTCCTGCTTTTCCTGCTACATTTTTAACTCTGAAGTCCTCACAATCCTTCACTTGCATCCAGTTCAAACTGGTTATAAAAAGCCCATTGTAAATGAGACAATACTCAGTGCGCATGTGAATATATAGAATAAATATCTCGTCTGACAGAAAACCAGTTTTTCATCAATGCTGGTGATTCATACCTTGATACAGACTTAAGAAAATATTTTCAGGTATATGCATAACTTCTTCGTACATACATTTCACAATGATTTTAATCATCAATGTGACCCTGGCTTTCATCTGAGATCTCACATAACACTCTTTGATGAACCAGAATGTACGTACCAGAATCAGGACATTGCTGTAACCCCTTTGCCAGTTGGTGTCAAAGGGTTTTTGGATACAGTGTATACAGAAGATGTGTGTGGGCATGTACAGGGTGTGTGTGGGCTGTCCATAAATTACGTAACACATTTTTGATGCTTTTCAAGACCCAATCACCCACCCAACCTTTTACCACTTAGTAACACTGAAACAAACACGCAAACTAAGGACATGTTACGTAATAAAAGGGTTGCCAGATTTCTACTGCATTAATAGACCAAAGTCACTTGTTGAAAACTAGCCCAATCCATTCATTGAAACAAAGTTTTTTTTATTAACACATTGGTCTCTACACAAAATAACAGCTTTCGTTAGATACCAAGTACAGATATGATTTAAAAAAAACAAACAAAACCCTACAAGCCCCAGCAGGAGTTCATCCACATTAGCAACAAAGCTATGAGAGGACAATCAAATGCAGAATCATAACCCCAATATTGGAACTTGTGTCCCAACTGAGGGCTGGCAGATGTCTCAAACGAAAAAAGGCTGTAGTCAGTCATTGGCTGCATGTGTGTTCTCTCTGCATGCTGCACTGGCTCTGGCCAGGTAGCTGATACAGCAGGCTCCAATCAAACTGCCCAAAAGACCACAGACTTGGTTTCTGTAGTGAAGGCACTCGGCCAGGTTTATTGTCAACAAAGCACGATAATAGCACCTGGCAGACTCTACGAGGGTACTAAGACATGTATGCCCGTTACAATGGACTCAGCTCAGTGAATGGTGGGACTTTCCATTCGCCCCTTGACTGGACAAAGACATCCTCTCTGTGAGCCTTCTTTTATACACTGATACAAACAAGTTATGTATTGCCCTTCTGCTATGGTTAGTTACCACCCTTTACTTTGTATAAGTTGGTTCGATCAAAACATCTCTATTCATCAAGGTGTTATCCTAACCTTATCTTTAAGAGGGTGTCAGTTTGTCTTTGTATCATCTTCAGGGAGTGTGTTTAAATCATAACCTTGTATCGGGGTGTTCTGGTCCTACGCTTCTGGAATGTATTTACACAAATACTTAACGCGTAGGAGTGCTTGTGTTTTTGCAGTGCCAACTCCCCAGTTCTTGCCAATTTCATGTATTGGACAGTGAACCTGCAAGCAGGCAGCATCTGCTTTTAACACAGCAGGGCCTGACTTGGCCTGACTCTTGTTAACTCTGCTTTATCTCAACAGGCTCCTTATACCAAGCCTCATGACTCAGGTTCTCTCTTTCTACTACAATAGTGAATGAAGTTTTTAGGTACTGAACGTAAAACAACTTTAAGCTCACTTCCCAGATACTGTATGCAGCTGTGTCTCTACTACCTTCCATCCTGGCTCTGAATGTCTCAGAAGCACAGTGACAAGTGTTATTTAACCCCACACTGCAAAGGCTTTCTTATTAAAATCATGATCCTTTCCCCTCCCCTTCCTCCAACCTCTCAAATACTGCATGTATACAGAGGTCACAACATATTTAATATTCAGCTAAAACCTCTCCTCTACCAAAAAGAAGTAGAATGAAGGTTTGTAGCTGTTAGAGATGGAAAGAAGGAGCAGGAGGACCCAGAGGCAGATTGAGTAAACGGACTTCTCTGTTGAGGTACTTGTTTCCCTCGACCCAATTGTTGAGTAAGCCCCAAATTAATTACACCACACTCTTTTATTTAAGTTAATATGTAAACACCCACATTTACTGCAACACCTCCAAACCCCTTATTTAATCATATGAACGTCCATATAATTAATATTAATAGCTATATACTGAATAAAATGATACCCGCCCCTGGTTACAGCATTAAGCATATTATACAGACATTTTTACCTTGAAGATACATTTCTTTGCAGTAATTGTAGCCACAAGTTCCCTTAATCAGCAGTTCACAGTGGAGGGAGGAAGGGGACATGACCCTGAGCTTGTTTATGTAGCTGGGAGAGGAAGGAAGGGGGGAGATAACACTTTTTCACACAAAGGGTATCCTTCAGACAACCATATTCCTTATGCAGCTGCAACGCTTATCTATCCTTTTTGAAGCAGAAGGGAAGGGAAAAGGATGGCAACTTTATCTATCAAGCGAAGAAATAGCGCTTGCCTGTGCCTTACTCCCTATTACCATGATAGTGGTTACCCAGGTCTTTACTTAACCCTTACATACCCCTACAGTAGCAACCCCATACTCAGTCAAAAATTTGTATGATAGCTAACCTGTTGGTCTCTCTCTGCTGTACCCCTATAATTCCCTAAAGTGGACATGTTTCTATTACCCACACTGTGATCACTAACATAGTGGAGGAGAGCTAGAAAGAGCTGTTGCATTCATTTTGGGGAAGAGGGCAACTCCATCCTTTGTGATAAATTTGTTAGGAAATTTTAAGATTCCCTCCCTCCAGTGACAAATGTGTTTAACAGGCTCTCTATAGTTTCCCTCTTCCGAATCACAGTTTCATATGACAGCCATCAGGCAAAATATTCAGACAAGCTTGTCAATGGAAAGTGCATACCCACTAAACCAGGGATATGGTTCATAATTTTAAACTGTACACACAGTAGGAGATATGTTTTGCTGCTGCCCCAAGTATACACTACAAAGCAGTACATCTACTGATCATAACAAAGGACTGGGAGTCAGCTCTCAGTTTCAATTCCTGACTTGCTCTTTTAGTTTCAATTCAATGATTCATCGTGTAACCCTGCCAAGTCTACTCAGAGACAGCATTGTACAGCTGTTTATAAAACCTAAGATTTTTATAACTGCAAGAAGTTAACCAAAAAGTTTCTCTTTTTCCTTTTCAGTTTGTTTTGTGCATTAGACTGTACTTTGTGTATAGGCAGTACCAGTGTATACAGTACCTGTACAATCAGTCTCTATCTTGCTGTAGAGTCAGTATGGACATTAAACAAAACAGAAATACTTTTCTAAATTTGCTGTCAAAAACATGAATGATTTTATTTTAAAAGTCTAAGGTTACAGAATCACATTAATTTCTCACAGCTTCAATAACCCCATCCGTAAAATGGGATTCACAGTTATATGAGTGATGACAAATGTGGTGTGTGTAAAGCACTCTGAAATATTGAGATCAAATGAGCTATAAGAGGAGCCCAAATGTCCTCTGCTCATAGCAAAGGCCACCAAAAGCAGAGAGGGGAGCAGAACAGTGAGGGGTCTGGTCACCCCCACATGTACCCGCAGAACCCAGCCCCCACCACTGTTCCCTCTAAGCTGTGCGCGTCTGCACGCGCACACAGATCCTAAAACCCATGCACATGGCGAAACACCGCACGTACAAAAATTTGCACAGAAGCACAATTGGCACAGAAGAAATTTTTTGCTTACACAGCCTGTCAAAAATTAGAGGGAACATTGGTCCCCACCTGCTCTCCTCAGCACTCACCCGTCAGGGGCCCAGAGCCAGGCAGTTTGAAGCCCCCCGTCAGGGAGAGGCCATGACACAGGCCCTGTACATCCAGCTCATGTCCCACCAGACAGCAACAGAGCCGCTAAGTGCCGCCTGCACTCACCATGGCTGCAGCTCTAGGCTCACCCTGTGCCTGGAAATCTCGCCTTAGCCAGGAAAGGCCAGTGGGCAGTGAGGTACTGTAAGGAGAGCCCCGACACAGTATATATATATATATATATATATTTCATCTAATTAAATTTAATTAGCCCCAAATGTAGCAGACTATAAGCAAACTTGGCCAAAATACTGCAACCCCTGACTGCTCAAAAAACACCACAACTGGCATGCATAAATAGCCCAATTCCACAGGAAAACCTTGAATGTGGCAACATTCAAATAATGTATCTGAGTCTGTATACAGTGTATGTGTGTGCAGGGAATGTGTGGATGGATGTGTACAGGGTGTGTGCATTCAGGAAATGTCGGTGGGTGTGCGCACAGGGAATGTGTGTGTGCAGGGGATGTGGGATGGGTGTGTACAAGGTGTGTGTCTACAGGGTATGTGGGGGTGCACAGGGTGTGCGTGTGCAGAGGATATGGGGGTGGCTGCATACAGGGTGTGTGGGGGGAAGTGGGTGTCTGTGTGCACAGCGTGTGGGCAGGCAGGGGATGTGGGGGAGTGTGTGTGTGCAAAGGGGGTGTATAGGGGTGGGAGGATGACTGTACGCAAGGTGTGTGTATGGAGGAGCAGAGACTGCACGGGGAGGATATACCCAAGAGGATGCGGACGAGAGGTGCGCGCGCAGGGGGAATGGTTAGTGGGTGCGTGCGGAAGGGGACGGGCGGCGGGGCCTCTCCCTTTTCATGCAGCCGGGCGGGGGGAGGGAGGGTGTCCGCGAGCCGCTGTCACGTGGGGTGTGGCGGCCAGTCAGAGCCTGGCTCCTCTCCAGCCTTTCCGCCCCAACTGCTGCGCACGAGCCCACGAGCTGGGGGCACAAACCGCCGCCGCCTCGGCGCCTCGCCCCGCCCCCGCAGGCGGGTGCCGCGCACGCACAAGGGGGCGGGGTTGACGCTCGCGGCTCTTCCTCAGCGCCCGGCACCGCCCCCAACTCGGGGCCGGAAGTGGTCAGCCCCGCCCCGGAAGTGCTTGGGGCGGAGACGGGCGGGGGCTGGGACGTAAGGCTCCGCGGCTGCGTTGATTCTGCACCGGAGTTAAGATGGCGGTGCAGACGCAGAGCGGGATTCGCCTCAGCGCGGTGAGCGGGCGGCTGGGCGCCCCCGCCCCCTGGGGTGGGGGGGGGGCGTGAGTTGGTTTCTCCCCCCATCTCCCCTCCCCGTCTCGAGTCCGTTCCCTGGGGACCGGGTGGGGGCGGCGAAATGGTCCCCCCAGCAGGCGGCAGCTCCCTGTGCCCAGGCACGAAGGGGCGGGCTGAGGCCTGGCCCCGGGCAGGGAAACCTGCGCTTCCGAAAACCAAAACACCGCGGAGCTTGCTGGCGGCTCCCGAGAGACGGGCCGGGGGCTGGGCGCGCGCCGCCATGGGGGGGTCCGGGCTGGCTGGGAGGGGCTTTTCCACCCTGCGCGGGGGGAGCCCGGGCCGGCGGGCGGGGCTCGGCGCTCTGTGCCGGTCTGGCCGCGGGGGTGGTCGCCGCATGGCTGTTGGGGGCGGTGCCATCGGGGCTGTTTGGAAACAGTCGGGTAGGCGAGGCAATGAAGGACGCCTCAGCTCAACTCAAGAGTTTCCGGGAGGGGGACTTGGGAGACGATGCAAGCGACTTTCGGTTTGATGCTCTGGCCCTGCCTATGGAGGTCGCGGGACAGGTTTGGGCAGGAAGCCCGAGTTTGGGAGGCGGAGGAGAACAAAAACACTGGCTAGATTTAAAAGGACGTGATCATTCTTTGAGGTAGGCAGTTGTCAGGGATCTCTTCAGGGGAAACCTGTTGGCACCCACAGGTACCTGCAGGGTTTTTAAACAGCTAGGCTTTCCTGTGCCCTTCTCACCTGATGGAAGAGCTTAGATAATATGCAGTATTGTTGTAGCTGTGTGGTTCCTATGGTATTGGAGAGATGAGGTGGTCAAGGTAATATCTTCTATTGGACCAGCTTCTGATGAACAAGGAAAAAAGACAAAAATGTCATATCACCAGTGGTGAACGCTTTTCATGAAGCAATCACTCTGTATCCGATTTATCAATAGTTATATCCTCAAAGGAAACCTGCACAGCACTTCCAAAAGATGAATGAGAGCTTAAATTCATAATTTTGTTAGACACTAAAAATCATGGTTATAATAAAGGCACTGGCTTCATGGGTTATTACCCACCAACCCCACTTTTTGTCAATGACTACAACGGTGTTAATGGGCCACTTCACCTTGACTGGTCCCTTAGAATATGTGCTATCAATTTACGCTGAACTATCTTGTATTTAGCTGTGATGCTCTGAGGGCTTGTCTGCATTTCAGGTACGTACTGGGAGGCAGTTAACAAGTTGAGATGAGAAGCCCTCCCATTGACATAGCGCTGTGTACACAGGAGGTTTAGTCTGTACTGTATTGCTGAGTGACATAGTTATAACCATATAAGTTCCTAGTGTAGTCTGGGGCTCACTATCTTTCCCAGATCTGAAAAAGAGCTCTGTGTAGCTTTAAAGATTCTCTCTCACCAACAGAACTCCAGCTTAGATAAAATAGACAGGCATGTAGATCTTCTGTTTTTTTTTTTTAAACTTTTTTTCTCTTACACTATTCTTTGTGTTCCTACTGTTAAGACTAAAGAATACTTTGTTTTAAGAAGCCTCTTTTTGCGTCACTGTAATCCACTGGCCACTGATTCCCAAAGGAAAGACAGGAGGCACCAAACTTAGTCAGATCTGTTGGGTAAGCACAGTTGATATGCAGGCTACTGGAGCCTAGAACCCATTCTGTGAGTGGGAGAATAGCAGGATTGTCCAAGGGAGAAGGCATAAGACTGGAGAAGTGGACTTAGAGAGATCTGTAAGGGGTCAAAGGCACAGCTAACCATGGTAGTGGCAACTAGCATTGTCCATGGCTGTGGGTATAACCAAGGGCTAAAACCAGTTGAACAAATCACTTCAAAGTTCTGGATGTTTAAAAATGACTAGTAATATTTAGGGTTGCCAACTCTCCCGGTTTTGCCGGGAGTCTCCTGGAATCACACCCTATCTCCCAGAGGCTACTGAAACCAAACCGGGAGATTTTAGGCTGGTAAAAGTCAAGAGGTGCAGCAGGGCTAAGGCAGACTCCCTACCTGCCCTGGCCCTGTAATGCTCTTGGAAGCGGCCAGCATATCCCTGCGGCCCATGGGGATGTGGGGGCTCCGTGTGCTGCCCAAACGCTGACTCCGCAGCTCCCATTGGCCGGCAACTGCGGCCAAAGGGAGCTACAGGGGCGGTGCTTGTGAGTGTGGGCAGAGCATGGAGCGTCCTGCCCCTCAACCAGGTGCTGCAGGGATGTGCCGGCTGCTTCCGGGAGTGGGGTGGTGCCAGGGCAGGTAGGGAGACTGCCTTAGCCCTGCTGTGGCGCTGCTGGGAGCTGCCCGAGGTAAGTGCCTCCTGTCTGGAGCCCACACCCTCTCCTGCATCCTAAGCCTGGAGCCCCCTCCCGCACCCCAACACCTTGCCCCATTCTTGAGCCCCCTCCAACACCCAAACTCCTTCCCAGAGCTTGCACCCCACACCCCCTCCTGCACCCCTACCCCAGGCTCAGCCTGGAACCCCTTCCACATTCCGAACTCCTCGGCCCTAGCCCAGAGCATGCATCCCCCCTGCTCCCCAAGTATCTTGTATCTGCCCCAGCCCGGTGAGGGTGGTGGGGAGAGCGAGCAACGGAGGGAAGAGGGATGGAGTGAAACAGGGCAGGACAAGGGTGTTTGGGTTTTTGTGATTAGACAGTTGGCAACCCTGGTGGTATTCTTGTTTTCTAATATTTGGGTCCTTCCAAAAGAAAAGTGATTCTAAAACTTTGTGCACAATTAAATATCATTCAAGTGCAATGTACAAGATAATCAAAACACACGAATCTTATTTTCAAAAAGCAGTTCTATTAGTTGTTTTCAGAAGGAACTTAATAAAATCTATAGTGGCTCTGAATTTTTTTAGAATGGAAATTTTGCTAATGTTACTACTGTATCTATGAAGTAAATTATAATTAGGAAGACGAAGATTCAGAAACCTATTTATTTAGAAGTATGGAACTGAATAAATGAGGGAAGGTAAACATTTATAGTCTCAAATAAATATACACATTCAGTGCATTGAACTAGTTAAAATCTCCCACAATCTTTCGTACTCATGTTGAGCTTTATTGTGGAAATTCACTAGTATTTAAATTGTTGTAATTTCTGTTCTTTGTATATGCAGAATCTGTCAAAAGCAAGATGTATGTTCTGTTGAAGTTTGCTAAATATGCACTTTGTGCTAGGTACGTACCGTTAGTGCAGATGTCTCCGCAGTTTATTTTCATCTGGAATGTTATGTACAAAGCTAGAAAAAGTTTGTAAGGTGTGGTAATAGGATTGAAAATTCCACAGATTCCATCTGTCATAAACAAGTGGAAAATAAAGATGAGCAGAGTTAAGCTTATAAAGTTGGAACAAAGGGGAAAATGTAACTATTGTAAGTGTGTTCTCCAGATTGGTAACATAGTGACCATTCTGTATTATGCTGTCTTTACTTCCGATCAGTAAGTTGATTGATCCTGGTTATCTGGTGTCTTGACTCACTATCAAATGCTCATAGCTGACACGTACAGTATTCTGTGAAAAGAAAAGGAGTGCTTGTGGCACCTTAGAGACTAACAAATTTATTTAAGCATAAGCTTTCATGAGCTACAGCTCACTTCATCGGATGCATTCAGTGGAACATTCTGTGTATTCCAAACATCATCTTAAAGATATCCTGTGTAACTACCCACCATTCAACAGGGAAAGATTTATAACAACTTCAGAAATGTCAAGAATTGACTACAAATGAAAGTTATAATAAATTTTACAAACCTTTTAACTCCTACAATCTGTCCCGTGTATGATATTATAGAAACACTGGTGGCAGCTCCGTAGATAAGGCTGCATTCTGAAATGATGTGTATGTATTTCTCTCTACATGTAGGTGAGCTTTCAGAGTGAAATTTTACTTCGGCATTAATATTTGTCCTTTGAGTATTCTGAGTAGTTTGATTTCTTTTCATAAACTTTAAATTGGTCTCTGGCTGAAATTTATCCATAGTAGCCTGACTTTGTGTGTGCGCGCACACGCTGGGGGTAGGGAAGAGAGAAGGAATCAACTGATCAAAAAAGAGCCACTATGGGTTAGTGCTTTTTTGTCAGATTTATCCTGTAACAAAGGAAGTTTTATGTGTAGCTGCTGACAGATTTATTTTCTGTCAGCAACTTCATTTCTCTGACAGATTATATCCTACAGTAGAAAAGATTTTTATCTTTCAGAGAAGTGCAGCTGCTAATGGATACAACCTTCTCTGTCAACAGCTGTAGTTCTCTAGCAGGTAAAATCTTATGCCAATGAAGTGCAGCTGTCACAGAACTAGGGGACTCACTTTTCTTCAGGTCCCACCTCCCCTACTGAACCTCTTCTTCCTGCTTAAATATATTTTTAAAAAACCTAGGAAATTAACACACAAGTAATGAAGCAGTTATGGTTGCCACTCATGTAATATACCGACATACAATCAACATGCATGCCCATTGTTGTAGCTGTGTTAGTCCCTCCCAGTATATTAGAGACACAAGGTGGTGAGGTAATGTCTTTTATTGAAGTTGGTTCAGTAAAAGATTCTCATCCGCCTTGGCTCTCTTACATGATCAAGGAAAAGTTAGCTGTCTAACAGTACATACCCTCTAGTCCACAGGCCTGCCTTATCATTACCATAGCTACCGTGAATGATAGACGACACACAACACAACCTTAACTCTGCTCCTCTAAGGATGCCGGCCTTCCAGCATCCTCTACCAAATTATTCTCTCCCAGCATACTAAACTATGTCAGATATTTACTACTGATAATACTGGGGATGTGGAGAATCCAGTAAAGTAGTATTTGCAGAGGGCAGCTTGAAGGGGCAAAGTTAAGGTTCTGATATACAATAGTAGTAATAGTAATACTAAGGTGTGGGCCTGTGGGTAGAGGAGTAGGTGGTATGTACTGTTAAGTGGCTTAACTTTTTGTTTTGAGTCCAGTAAGTTACATGTGTGACAACTTTAATTGTTTTTACAATAAAGATTTTTGTCATCCGTAATCTATGACTGGCCTGGCTTGAATATGTACTCTGAGTACCTGGCTATGTAGAAACATTGATATGTAACCTGCATTTGGCCAGGTGAGTGCATTGTTCATAACCTCTGAATAGGGAAGGTATAAGATTTGCAATTTGTTTAGGATCCTTGCGTGGAGTAAGTTGGTCTAGTGATAGATCTGGACTATAGATTAAAAATAAGATGTAGTTTCTTGACAGAAGTGGGTAGTTGGGGTAGGGGAGGCTTGCATCTGTTTGGTACATTGAGGCAAAAGGCAACCTTTGTTGATATCAGGTAGGATATTTCCCAGGGAATGCCTTGCTGCTAAATGATGAACTAGCACTCGGCTGAGCCATCATGGATTAACAAGTTGTTGTTAGCATAGCCTCACACTCTACAAGGGAACCATGAGGGAGGAGACACAATGGGCGCAGGGCAGCGGCTGCAAACGCTTCCCTGTGGAAACTGAACGTGATGATGAATCCATGCTATCCTGCTGAATTGCACAACTCCCTCCTCTGGATGGCGCATGTACGGCTGCACAGGTGCCCACTTTCCAAAGTGTCAGGGGGTGCTCAACCTCCGGCTCTGCCCCAGGCCTGTCCCCACCCACTCCCCAGAGTGTGCTGCGTCCTTGGCCCACCCTTATTCCAAGCCACGACCTGCTAACAGGAGGCGGCCAAACAACGTTATATGCAAACATTGCGCAATTTTTAATTACTGTGTTCTCTAATAGATCAACGATGAAACAACGTTAAGTGAGGAGTTACTGTACCCACTCATTGAATAGTGCTACAGCTTCTGGGGGCACATTCTGTGATTCTTAGCAATGTAGAAATTTAAAGGAGTACTTGTGGCACCTTAGAGACTAACCAGTTTATTTGAGCATGAGCTTTCGTGAGCTACAGCTCACTTCATCGGATGCATAGCATATCGTGGAAACTGCAGAAGAAGGTCTTCTGCAGTTTCCACGATATGCTATGCATCCGATGAAGTGAGCTGTAGCTCACGAAAGCTCATGCTCAAATAAACTGGTTAGTCTCTAAGGTGCCACAAGTACTCCTTTTCTTTTTACGAATACAGACTAACACGGCTGTTACTCTGAAACCTGTAGAAATTTAAGTTGCTTTTTGAATTATTCCTTAGTGCATTGTGGGAGAACTTGTCTGTCCTTTCTGGGAACATGGAAAAATTGTTGGAAGGTATTGGACTAATGGTGGCACCACAGTGAAGCTAGCCTGCGTCCACACTGCAATAGTTTTACAGTTGCTGAGCTGTGCTCACTTCTGTGTTAGCCTATACCTCTTCTTGGGCCTGCCATTTTGAGTTAAAAGCACCACTGCATTCAAATTAAGGGGTTTTATGTGTGATGATGGCTCAAGTATAACTCAAGTTAACTTTGCAGTGAAGACCAGGCCAAAGACACGTTAGACCTTTGAGTCCTGCTGGACAGTGGGTTAGTTTTAATTTAATCAATAGAAAAGGGTTTGAGAATATGCATCATGAGGATATGTTCCTGTTATGTGCACTGGATTCCATTAAACTCTTCCATGTATGTAAAAATTGCTTTTCAAACAAGCTTTACAACATTCATGTGGGATGGGCAATGTTATTAGAGACAAAGGTGGGTGAGGTAATATCTTTTATTGGACCAACTTTTAGTATTTTAACAACACTGGTGGCTTGCCCATGAGAGGATTGTGCATGTACATATACAAAAATATAAAATCACTCAGGATTAAGCTCTCCAAAGGAAGTTAAAGATTTCATGCAATAACCACTCCCTGAAAGTCATTAAGGATATTGTGTGAGCTAAATCACTCTCCTTTGTACAGGTGGTTAGAACTTTCTAAGCTGCCTTTGTTTTGCAGAGCTGCTGTATAAAAGTGTTGATGGCCCAGCTTTCTGCACCATGTGGTCTCCATGAGCAGTGTGGGACTAGGCGTTTCTCCAGCCCTGGGCTATACTACCGAATTACGTTGGTATAACTGCTGAACTGGAATTAATTTGCAACTGGATACAATTAACTTAGGCTTGAATAGAGACTGGGAGTGGATGGGTCATTACACAAAGTAAAACTATTTCACCATGTTCTTCTTCCCCACCCTCCACTGTTCCTCAGATGTTCTTGTCAACTGCTGGAAATGGCCCACCTTGATTATCACTACAAAAGGTCGCCCCCCGCCCTCCCCCCGGTAATAGTTTAGCTTAAGTGATCACTCTGGTTACAGTGTGTATGGTAACACCCATTGTTTCATGTTCTCTATGTATATAAATCTCCCCACTGTATTTTCCACTGAATGCATCCAGTGAAGTGAGCTGTAGCTCACGAAAGCTTATGCTCAAATAAATTTTAGTCTCTAAGGTGCCACAAGTACTCCTTTTCTTTTTGGTATAACTGTCGCTCAGGGGGTGTGAATAATCCACACCACTGAATGATGTAGGTATACTGACCTGAGCGCTAGTGTAGACAGCGCTATGTCGGCAGGAGAGCTCTCTCACCAACATGGCTACTGCCTCTCATGGAGGTGGAGTTAAGTCGACAGGAGAGCTCGCTCCCATTGGCTTAGAATGTCTGCGCCAGAAGCAATACCACGGAGTAGTTGCATTGGTGCAGCTGTGTCACTACAAGTTTGCAGTGTAGACCTGCCCTCACTTATAGAAATGAAGTGCAGAGGTGTTTAGTGAGAGAGAGATTCTCAGAAATTGTTAAGCAGTTAGATTGGTGAGTGTGTCCTGGAAACAGGCGGGAAATGCTTTACTTGAGGTTTCTGCAAGAGTGAGTTGCTTATGTGCCATTTACCACCCCTGTTCAAGGAAATAGGATTGGTGTGCCTTTTGTAAATAAACAAGTTACCTGAAGAAGATACCTGACTCTGCATCACCAATTTCCGCTCCAAACAGAAAATTGACCTACAAGGTCATGATTTCTGCTCTGCTTGGCAAAAGATCAACAGCATTATATCTGTGGAGATAATGGACAGGGTGACTAGCTCATGTTTATTTAGGCCTTGTCTACACTAGAAAGGGTTTCCTGGTATAGCTGTTCTGGTCATTGGAGGGATAGAATTTAGGAGCTTGACTATCCAAACCATGAATCACCACTGCTTGACCTAAAGGAGCTATTTGGTTAGGGGTAAATAAGCCTTCATCACACTGACCCAATTACTACAGGGAGACATGTTTGTACACACTAAGAGCAGGTCTATACTGCAAAGTTTAGTTGAGACAGGTGTCTTTCAGGTGTGTGGAAAAAACAGTACTCCCTGTCAACACAACAATGCCACCAAAAACTCCAGTTTAGATGCAACTATGCTGACAGAAGATTGCTTCTTTAGCATAGCTAATGTTCAGAAAGGTGATGTTACAATGCTGGTGGAAAAACTCCATCTGTCAGTATATGCTATGTCTGCACTAGGGGGCTCCCCTGGTTAGTTTTACTGACAAAGCATTTGTAATATAGACAAAGCCTAAGCCAGTGTATTGCTCCTCTTGGTGGTTGCCCCTAGTAAGAATAAGTGCTTGTTACATACCTAAAGAAAAGATTACTCTTTTAGCTCAAGTGGTTGAGGCTTGTGCTGGAGAGCTGAGATTTGGTTCCTCTAATGACCTCTAGTGTCAGTTTTCAGAGTAACAGCCGTGTTAGTCTGTATTCGCAAAAAGAAAATGAGTACTTATGGCACCTTAGAGACTAACCAATTTATTTGAGCATAAGCTTTCATGAGCTACAGCTTCCGACGAAAGCTTATGCTCAAATAAATTGGTTAGACTCTAAGGTGCCACAAGTACTCCTTTTCTTTCTAGTGTCAGTGGACATGTAATTGTAATGACATGTAATACTCCTGGTGGAATTCTGTGCCAAAAAGTTTAAAAATCTACAACAAAAAATTTTGCACAGAATATTTTAATTCTGCATATTTTGTCAAAATAACACAATATAATCACACCACTTTCAATTATTTTTGGTCATTTGTTTCAAAATACTTGTCAGCAAGTATGTCTGTAACAATACAGACAACAAAAAAGATTCAGGAAATGTTTTTTGACAAATAGATTCCTTACTAGGCATATTAATACAGAACTCTGAGTAATTCATTTAAACCACAATACAGAACCATATTTCCCGCACCCTTCAGAAGCAGTGTAAAGGCTTGGGGGAGTTAGGGGTAACAGAGGAGCTGAGGGAGAGGGAAGTAAATTGCTGGGAAGGAGCCTGGGAGTGAACTTGGAGGGCTGTTGGGTATGGATGGGAAAAGTATGGAACGGGTTTTTTGCGGGGACAGGGAGGGATTGTTAGGGAGTTTCCCCCATGCAGACCCTGGCTGACCCCTAGCCTCTCCCATTCAGTCAGGCACATCTGCCCCCACCCCCATGTGTCTCTGTGCCCTCACCCAGCCACTCCCCTGGCCCTATGTAGCTCTGCACCCCTTCCCCCCTGCCCCCACGTGTCTCTGTGCCCTCACCCAGCCACTCCCCTGTCCCTATGTGTCCGTGTACCCCTCCCCTGTCCGCACTAGTCTCTGTGCCTCCACTCAGCCTCCCTATGTAGCTCTGCACCTCCCTCCGGAGTAATGTAAGATTCTCCGAAAAAGAGAAACCAACTTCATAGGGTGACCTTGAGGACTCTAGTCCAGAACACAGCATAACAACAAGGGCTAAATCTTACCAATCATGTCACTTTCTTGAAGAATATTGATGATAAATGTTGGAAATATTCTTCAGATTTTTTTAAGTATGGTAGCTTGACACTCATTTGTTGTATGAAATAGCTACTGTAAATGTCACAATATTTAATAGATATTGTCTTTCACTTTATAGTGTGTAGGGAAACAAACTGAGCTAACACTAACCTTTTTTGTTTTTGTTTTTTGTTTCAGCTTTGTCCAAAGTTCTTGCACACAAATTCTACCAGTCACACTTGGCCGTTCAGTGCAGTTGCAGAACTTATAGGTATCAGCACTTCATTTATTGAATACTTGACCCTTTTGTTTTTGTTTAAATTGTGCAGTGACTTGGACGTTAAAACTTAAATTCAGCTAAAATAATTATAGTAATAGAAAGTGGAGGGGAAATAAGGTTTTAATTTTGATTCTGTGGTACATTGAGAGCAATCAGAAGTTTCAATTTTATTATTTAAAACTTCCTTACATGTGTTAATACAGTGTATTATAATTAAAAAAATTTTTTTTGCAATGTATGCTATTTGTGGTTTATTTTGTTTGGAAGTAGCTCTGTCAGGTTCTCTTGCAATAGCACACTGGTATAATTAAGGTTTTGAACATTGCTAGGGAAATGTTCAAATTTAAGACATTTTTTCTCATTTAAAATCCATAAAACCATTTCTTAGGCTTTTGTTCAATTTTCAATAGCAAAACCTAAATGTTGGACTTGTCTACTTGTAATAACAGTTGCCAATAAGCCAAAGTGCACTTTGCTTTTATCTTTGTTCACAGTTTCTAGTTTTATAAAAGCTAGAAGTTTGATTGTGTTACCTTTCTTTAAGGTACGTTTTCTCAGGACAGTTTGTATCTCATATTTGGTTGTCCAAGAAGAAAATGTTTTATAGCCTTATTTGTTAGCCATGTGCTTCCTTTTCCTGAACTGCAGTTCAGCTTAGTTAGGAGCTGTCAAGGTTCCTTCCCCACTCTGAACTCTAGGTTACAGATGTGGGGACCTGCATGAAAGACCCCCTAAGCTTAGGTTAAAAACTTCCTCAAGGTACAAACTTTGTTTTGTCCTTGAACCCTAATCTGCCACCACCAAGCGTGTTAATAAAGAACTTGGAGATGTCTTTGCCCCAAATATCCCCCCAAGCCCTACACCCCCTTTCCTGGGGAAGGCTTGATAAAAATCCTCACCAGTTTGTACAGGTGAACACAGACCCAAACCCTTGGATCTTAAGAACAATGAAAAATCAATCAGGTTCTTAAAAGAAGAATTTTAATTAAAGAAAAAGTAAAAGAATCACCTCTGTAAAATCAGGATGGTAAATACCTTGCAGGGTAATCAGATTCAAAACCTAGAGAATCCCTCTAGGCAAAACCTTAAGTTACAAAAAGACACAAGCAGGAATATACATTCCATCCAGCACAGCTTATTTTACCAGCCATTTAAACAAAAGGAAATCTAACACATTTCTAGCTAGATTACTTACTAACTTAACAGAAGTTCTGAGACTGCATTCCTGATCTGTTCCTGGCAAAAGCATCACACAGACAGACGAGCCCTTTGTTCTCTCCCCTCCAGATTTGAAAGTATCTTGTCTCATCATTGGTCATTTTGGTCAGGTGCCAGCGAGGTTATCTTAGCTTCTTAACCCTTTACAGGTGAAAGGGTTTTGCCTCTGGCCAGGAGGGATTTTATAGCACTGTATACAGAAAGGTGGTTACCCTTCCCTTTATATTTTTGACAGGAGTATAGCTGGTTGAGAAGGACAAAAGGAGTAGGGTGAGTGGGAGAAACTGCCCATTTCTGTTGCCATTCAGTGGTGGTTTGAGGGAAACTGAGGTCAATCTTAATTTTTAGCATCTGGTTTTGTGTAAAGATCAGTCATTACAATCTGGATTTTTAAAAATAGGTTAGCTGTTTCCCTAGTAGGCAGCAAATTAGTAACATTTTGTTTTTACAAGGTACTAGAAAACAAGATTTTTATTTCTTTTCCTTTTTGCTTATGATGATGTCTTCAGTGGAATTTTACCTTTGCTATATCTTGAACTATAAATAGGGGCAGTTTGGTAGAGGGAATTGTTTTGGGGCTGTGTGTTTGAAATTATTAATATAGGAAACTACCATGATACCAGTTCAATCATTAATTCCTTTATTAAATCTAAAGGCTGAATGGCTTTTCTGTAATTGCTCTAAATAGGTCTAAAAGTCTAAATAATAAACAGTAACAACACTTTTTTATGAGCATTTGATTACAAATATTTACCAAAGGGTTTACAGGGCTTATATCCATATTGGTTGGCTCCAACTTGTACAGGTAGGTATTAGCAATGAACCCTTAGAGCAGAGGTGGGCAAACTACGGCCCGCAGGCCCCTAGCCCCCAGCCCCTCCCCTGTTGTCCGTGTCCCCCCCCCCACTCCCTCCCCCGCGCAGCCTCAGCTTGCTGTGCCGCCCGCGCTCTGGCCCGCCACTCCTGCTGGGCAGTGTGGTGGCATGGTTAGCTCTGGCTACTCTGAGCAGCATGGTAAGGGGACAGGGAGGTGGGGGCAAGGGGGGAGGGCTGGATAAGGGGCAGAGGGTCCCGGGGGGCAGACAGGGAGCAGGGGCAGTTGGACAGGGCAGAGGTTTGGGGGCTGTCAGAGGATGGGAAACGGGGGGGTTGGATAGGCGTGGGATAGGTTGGACAGGCGTGGGAGTCCCGGTGTGTGTGGATAGGGGTCAGGGCAGTCGGGACAGGGAGTGGGGGGGGTGGATGGGTCAGGGGTTCTTCGGGGGGCAGTTAGGGGGCGGGAAGTGGGAGTGGGCGGGGGCCAGGCTGTTTGGGGAGGCACAGACTTCCCTACCCAGCCCTCCATACAGTTCCGCAACCCTGATGTGGCCCTCAGTCTAAAAAGTTTGCCCACCCCTGCCTTAGAGTTTACTCTTTTTAATACACTTTAACAAACAAGTGATGTCATTGCCAAGTATTGGACCTTAGCTAAGACCAGATGAAGCAGTTTTTTATAATATATTAAACAAACTGATATAGACAATTATTTACTGTACCCATTACCCAATGAACCAGGTTTTATTTCTATTATTTCAGCACAAACCTTAAATAATACAGGTATTTTGAAGTGTCTCTGAAAGTTTAACACAACTCTTCTTATGATCTCATTCATTTTGACCACATGCATTGGGCATATTGCACATGTTTAAAATCATAGTTCGCCCAAGTCTAATGTGAGCTGATATTCCTGCTAGGGCAGGGGTCGGTAACCTGCGGCATACGTGCCAAAGGTGGCACGCGAGCCGATTTTTACTGGCACGCTCCTGCCAGCCGGGGTCCCGACCGCCGGCCCTGCTCAGCCCGCTGCCTGCTTGGATGAACGGAACCCCAGGCCGGCAGCAGGTTGAGCGGGGCCCCCGGCGGCCGGGATCCCGGCTGTCAGAAGCCGGTGGACAGAACCCCAGACCGGAGGCGGCCGCCGGCCCCGCTCAGCCTGCTGATAGTCTGGGGTTCTGGCCACCGGCCCCTTGCTGGCCGGGGTGCCGGCCATCAGCCCTGCTTAGCCTGCTGCTGGCCTGGGATACCAGCCACCGGCCCTGCTCACCTTGCTGCTGGTCTGGGGTTCCAGCCGTCCGGGCTTGCTCAGCCCTCCTGTCGGCATGGGGTACTGGCAGCTATCCCAGGTCTCTACTCCTGGCCTGGGCCCAGCGCTCTGCAGCCCTTATAAAAAATTACACTACAATTAGCTTGAAAACTTAAAAACTTTGTATATTACAGTAATCATTAAAAAAAAGTATGTTAATAAATACATAGGTTTGGTGAAACAAAGTAGTTGTACTTAATTTGTGTTTTCAATGATTTACCTTCTAAAAAAACTCGCATGTCTCGCACCCCCCAGGTTAAGAACCACTGCACAAAACTGATAAGATCTGTATTTTAATTTTAAATGAAGCTTCTTAAACATTTTTAAAACCTTGTTTACTTTACATACAACAATAGTTTAGTTATAGACTTTTCGAGAGAGACCTTCTAAAAATGTTAAAATGTATTACTGGCACACGAAACCTTAAATTAGAGTGAATAAATGAAGACTCAGCACACCACATCTGAAAGGTTGCTGACCCCTGTGCTAGGGGATGGGGTGGTGTTAATCTTTTTATTTAAAATTGAGTCAATTTGGGGGGTATTAATCAACTTTTACATGTTTTACATATAAGCTGATGACTTCATCAAAAAGATGAAAATAAAACTAAAATGCATTTCTAACTCTAGAATTGACATTAATCATCAATTTCATCTTCAATTTATGGTTTTTGTTTAGGGTCTTTAGTAATTTTTAAACAAAGTAGCAAAATCTCGCTGTTCAGTGCTTTGCAAAACTGTATGCGCTAGTCAAGGAAAAAATTTTATCCCTTCTCCCCAAATTAGTTTGTGGCAGATGCTGTAATGAGGTATTGTATTACTACAATTTAATTTTGCAAAGTACCACTCTATATTTACACTGTGAAGAAACACCTACATAATTAAAATTGACAATATAAATTGATAAAGGACATCTTTGTTATGCACCTTTGCTTTTACATGTTTGTTCACTCACAAATTCAGAATGGGCCTTAATGCAAATTACTAAAATTCTGCAGGGTTTACATTTAATTCCAGTGGCTGCTCATCAGGATTGCCAGCAATAGTTTAATGACAGGTTTCAGAGTAGCAGCCGTGTTAGTCTGTATTCGCAAAAAGAAAAGGAGTACTTGTGGCACCTTAGACTAACAAATTTATTTGAGCATAAGCTTTCGTGAGCTACAGCTCACTTCATCGGATGCATTCAGTGGAAAATACAGTGGGGAGATTTATATACATAGAGAACATGAAACAATGAGTGTTACCATACACACTGTAACCAGAGTGATCACTTAAGCTGAGCTATTACCAGCGGGGGGGGGGCGCGGGGGGACCTTTTGTAGTGATAATCAAGGTGGGCCATTTCCAGCAGTTGACAAGAACGTCTGAGGAACGGGAGGGGGTGGGGGGATAAACATGGGGAAATAGTTTTACTTTGTGTAATGACCCATCCACTCCCAGTCTCTATTCAAGCCTAAATTAATTGTATCCAATTTGCAAATTAATTCCAATTCAGCAGTCTCTCGTTGGAGTCTGTTTTTGAAGTTTTTTTTGTTGAAGTATTGCCACTTTTAGGTCTGTAATCAAGTGACCAGAGATTGTACCCAGAAGTCACCTACTACAGGACAGGCCCAACAAAGAAAATAACAGAACGCCACTAGCCATCACCTTCAGCCCCCAACTGAAACCTCTCCAATGCATCATCAAGGATCTATAACCTATCCTGAAAGACGACCCTCACTCTCACAGATCTTCGGAGACAGGCCAGTCCTTGCTTACAGACAGCCCCAGAACCTGAAGCAAATACTCACCAGCAACCACACACCACACAACAAAAACACTAACCCAGGAACCTATCCTTGCAACAAAGCCCGTTGCCAACTGTGCCCACATATCTATTCAGGGGACACCATCATAGGGCCTAATCACATCAACCACAATATCAGAGGCTCGTACACCTGCACATCTACCAATGTGATATGTGCCAGGAATGCCCCTCTGCCATGTACATTGGTCAAACAGGACAGTCTCTACATAAAAGAATAAATGGACGCAAATCAGACATCAAGAATTATAACATTCAAAAACCAGTTGGAGAACACTTCAATCTCTCTGGTCACTTGATTACAGACCTAAAAGTGGCAATACTTCAACAAAAAGAAACTTCAAAAACAGACTCCAACGAGAGACTGCTGAATTGGAATTAATTTGCAAACTGGATACAATTAATTTAGGCTTGAATAGAGACTGGGAGTGGATGGGTCATTACACAAAGTAAAACTATTTCCCCATGTTTATCCCCCCACCCCCTCCCGTTCCTCAGACGTTCTTGTCAACTGCTGGAAATGGCCCACCTTGATTATCACTGCAGAAGGTCCCCGTGTCCCCACCCCTCCATTCTCCTGCTGGTTATAGCTCACCTTAAGTGATCACTCTGGTTACAGTGTGTATGGTAACACCCATTGTTTCATGTTCTCTATGTACATAAATCTCCCCACTGTATTTTCCACTGAATACATCCAATGAAGTGAGCTGTAGCTCATGAAAGCTTATGCTCAAATAAATTTGTTAGTCTCTAAGGTGCCACAAGTACTCCTTTTCTTTTAGCAATAGTTTAAGTGGTTCCTAAATGGCAGATCCTCATTAGTCTTTGGAAAGGCCTTTTGTTTGAAAGCTACTTGGCAACCAGCACTCATAGCTTAACCCTACATCTTTCTGAGTGATTAGTGGTGGAAAGTCATCAGCAAACAGCCCAGATAATATGGTATCTGTCCACATGAGTGATTATAAAAATTGGTGTACACTGAGTGGGGACTGGCCTTCAAGTCTGATCCTAAAACAGCAACTATAAGCCACTCATTTTGTAGACCTTGTACAATATTTTAACTTTTAAAAATGGCTTTAGCTGGTTTAAAAAGGAGGGTGAAGGAAAGGTGTATGGAATTTAATGTTTTATGGGTAAAAGATGGGACATCCTGAATCCACTTACCTGGGAAATATTTTCATAGAACGTTTTGGTATATAAGCCCTTCACCAGAATGATGTATTTTTGAATATTTGAATGTATGGATGCTATAGCATTTTAATTTGTGCTCTTGTTAATTTCACACTTCCCTGATTTTCAGACAATGCTTATGATCCAGATGTGAATGCGAAACAGATATGGATAGACAAAACAGTAATAAAGGGCAACATATGTTTGACATTTACTGATAATGGAAATGGTATGACTTCAGAAAAATTGCACAAAATGCTCAGGTAGGTAACTGTTTTGTGGATATTTTTATGGTCTCCCACAATCATTCCAATTTCTAGTTTCAGATTGTAATGTTCTGCTCATTCCTGCATATTTTTATGTCAAATCTGCAAATTAATTTAGTGCCTGTGAAAGTGAGACTAAGATTAGTAACTAGATCCAAACGATAGGCAGATGCTGGTCAAGCCTTCATCAAGATCTGCAGTACATTTTGTTCCTGAATCACCCTCCTCCATTTGTCTGTTCCTGAGCCTATTTAGAGTCAGCGGCAATACAGAAATATGTGGTTTTGTAATGTCCGTAAGTGGAATAGGATAGGGGAAGAAGAGGAGGATATACTTGCTAAACTCAGGTTTGTGTGAATATAAACCCAGGTAGCCAAAGTTGAAAGGTAGTTAGCTCAGTGCCATTAACTGCCAACATAACCGTTCAGTTGCTCCTTTGATTTAGTGGGTTGTAGGTGAAATGTATTAGAATTAAGATTTTGCACATTGTTCAAAATTGCAGGTATTGTAGAACAATTAAGGGGCTGAGGAATTGCTGTAATGAACAGTTATATATTTTCTTTTTACGTGTTTTTTTTCTAACTTACTGTTTCTTGTGAGTTAAGGGCTTAATGCTAAATTCACTGCACAACTACAGATCATCACTTTTAATGAAATGTCTCCTTTGTCTCCTTTACCAATGCAAAATTGACTTTTGTTTACAAATTATTGCAAAAGCAATTGAGAGAAGTGGAAAAACTGTTCACCAACGTCTAGTTCAGTCTTTATAATTGACTGTTAGACTGATTTGGGAGCACTTTTTGTATAATCCCTTACAGATTATACCCCTTAGACATATTTAAAGATGGCAATAGATGACACCAGGGAGCAGTTTAGCATTGTAACATCAATCTGATCCTCAGCCTTTGTCTAGTTGTTGAGCAAATACATCTTTTAGCTGTGCTTTAGTCACTGGTATCAAAAGTAGAGATTAACATCTGTTTAAACCTATTTTGATATCAATCTTTTGTGGGTTTACACTTTTTACAAAATGTTCTAACAATGTGTTTCAGCTTTGGTTTCAGTGACAAAGTTACAATAAATGGCCGCGTTCCAGTGGGACTGTATGGAAATGGATTTAAATCGGGATCTATGCGCCTGGGAAAAGATGCAATTGTTTTCACCAAAAATGGAGAGACCATGAGTGTTGGCCTGTTATCTCAGACCTTCCTAGAAGCTACAAAGGCAGAACATGTCATTGTTCCTATAGTATCATTTAACAGGCAACATATCCTTTTGAGTATTTTCAGACATAAAAAGTGGTGCACTTGCATGTGTAAATGTAGGATATGAAGAGCCTCTCAGGAATGCTTCTTGCCCTCTCAAGAAATGGAAATTGCAGTTGTGCTGTTGCCCTCCTCATATATAAGGAGGGATGAGGGCTATGGGGGGTTGGATAATAGCAACAAAACACTTGTCTAAGACATGTTAGGAAGAAAGCCCAGAGTACTGTGGCTATGCCAAAGAAGCTCACCTAGAAATTTATTTTAATTTGTGAAATGTTTAAGTCTTTAACTTAGTTTTTACGGCAAATAATTAATCCAGTAGAATACAAAGCCAGCCTAAAGGCTATCCAGGCATATTCTTTGTTCTCTACTGAGGAGAAGTTACTGGCAGAGCTTGATGCTATCATGGGGAAAAAAGGAACAAGAATCATCATTTGGAACCTTAGAAGGTAAGATGAAGTCCAGTGTCTGCTAAATTGTGAACTTAAGTGTTCAGTGTGCATGAGTTTGGTGGTAAGCAGCTAGACTTTAGAAGTCTTGGTGGAACAACTCTCTAAAGCTACACAGCTAATGAGCATGAGTTGGTAGTAACTTAGTGGGAACATGCAGAATCAGACTGATAAACTTGAGAGTTACAAGGTCATTCATCCACTACCACTAAACTATCACAACAGAGCAAGTAAAATAGCCAGAGGCAAAGGGACTAAAACCAGGCCTACACTACAATGTTCTGCTGGCGTAGCTATGTCTGTTCGTTATGCCAGCAAAAAACCCTGTGTTCACAGTTAATATAGGCAAAATACTTTTGTTGGTATAGCTTATGCCCTTTGAGGAGGTAGTTTAACTGTGCCAGCAAAAGAATTACTTTTGCTAGAATAAGTTGGAGCGCTGCTAGAGAGGTTTGTTGGCATTGCTATACCAGCAAAGTTTTTGCAGTTGCAAGCTAGCCCTAAAATGTGATATCTTGCTAAATCTTATCTGTTTTAATATTTTAATGGCAGTTTGAGAGAAACCAGGCAGCTCCTTAACTAAACTTTCTTGTGGCCTAGTAGTAGTGTACTTAAAATGTCTGGAACTTTTCAAGTTTAATTCTAGTTTGTTGACTCTTACGGTATCTAATCCAGAATTTCCCCACATATTTACCATAGCAGAATAAAAGGCTTAATTAGTCACATTCTCAAAGTCAGTAGAAATTAGAGAACAAATTTGTTTGGTCAACTTCTCCATCCATGTGCCTCTTTAGGATTGTGCCCTATAGAATCATAGAAATGTAGGACTGGAAAGAACCTCAATAGGTTATCTAGTCCAGTCCCCTGCACTCAAGGCAGGACTAAGTAATAACTAGACCATTCCTGACAGGTGTTTGTCTAACCTGTCCTTAAAAACCTCCAATGTGAGAGGTTCTACAGTCTCCCTAGGAGATTTGTTCCAATGCTTAACTACTCTGACAAGCTTTTCCTAATGTCCAACCTAAACTGCCCTTGCTGCAATTTAAGCCCATTGCTGCTTCTCCTATCCTCAGAGGTTAGGGAGAACAATTTTTCTCCCTCTTCCTTGTAACAACCCCTTTTGTACTTGAAAACTGTTATCATATCAGCACCCCCCCAATCTTCTCTTCTCCAGACTAAACAAACCCAGTTTTTTCAATGTTCCCTCATAGGTCATGTTTTCTAGACCTTTAATCGTTTTTGTTGCTCTCATAGACTTGAAGGTCAGAAAGGACCATCATGATCATCTAGTCTGACCTCCTGTACATTGCAGGCCACAGAACCTGCCCCACCCACCTGGGAAAGAATTCTGTATAGTAACTCAGAGCCCTCCCTATCGCTGGCTGTTGGAGATTTGCTGCTGGCGGTCGTAGATAGGCTACATGCCATTGTAGGCAGTCTCATCATACCATCCCCTCTATAAACTTATCAAGCTCAGTCTTAAAGCCAGTTAGGTTTTTTGCCCCTACTCCTCTCCTTGGAAGGCTGTTCCAGAACTTCAGTTCTCTGATTAGAAACTTTCTCCTAATTTCAAGCCTAAACTTGTTGATGGCTAGTTTATATCCTCTTCTCTCCTCTGGGCTTTCTCCAGTTTGTCCACATCTTTCCTGAAATGTGGTGTCCAGAACTGGACAAAATGCTCCAGTTGAGGCCTAATCTGCGCAGAGTAGAGCAGAAGAAATATTTCTCGTGTTATGCTTACAATGCTCCTGCTAATACAGGGGTTCCCAAACTTGGTTCACGGCTTGTTCAGGGTAAGCCCCTGGCAGGCCCTGAGGTGCTTTGTTTACCTGAGCATCTGCAGGTACGGCCGCTCAGCCCCAGTGACCGTGGTTCGCTGTTCCTGGGCAATGGGAGCTGTGGGAAGAGGTGCGGGCCAGGCCACCGCTTCCTGCAGCTCCCATTGGCCAGGAACGGCGAACCGCGACCACTGGGGGCTGCGAGTGGCCGTACCTGCAGATGCTTAAGTAAACAGTGTCTCGTGGCCCTCCAGGGGCTTACCCTGAACAAGCCACAAGCCAAGTTTGGGAACCCCTGTACTAATACATCCCAGAATGATGTATGTTTGTGGGTTTTTTTTGCTGCAAGTGTTGTACTGTGGACTCTCATTTAGGTTGTGGTCCACTATAACCCCCAGATCCCTTTGCACAGTACTCCTTCCTAGGCAGTAATTTCCATTTGGTATGTGTGCAGTTGATCCTTCATAAGTGGAGTACTTTGCATTTGTCCTTACTGAATTTCACTCTGTTTATTTCAGACGATTTCTCCAGTTTGTCCAGATCAGTTTGAATTTTAATCCTATCCTCCAAAGCACTTGCAACCCTTCCCAGCTTGGTATTGTCTGAAAACTTTAAGTGTACTCTCTATGCCATTACGTTCATAAATGATTTAGATATTGAACAGAACTGGACCCAGGAAGGATCCCTGTGGGACCTCACTTGATATGCCCTTTCAGCTTGACTGATAACTATGGTCTGGGTCTGTAATTCCCTGGGTTGTCCCTATTCCCCTTTTTATAGATTGGCACTGTATTTGCCTTCCTCCAGTCTGGAATCTCTCCCATCTTCCATGAGTTTTTGAAGATAATAGCTAACGACTCAGATATGTCCTAAGACAGCTCCTTGAATATTTTAGGATGTATTTCTGTAGTAGTATTGTTAGGATTCATTTAGAACAAATGAATGTCATTGCAGTGTTACCTGGTAAATATTAGAGAACTCTTCTTCAAAGATATGTTCCTTTTTAATCAACCATACTTTAGAATCTCCAGCTGAAATAAGCTTGCCTGCTAAAATCTTCCTATTCCACCCTTCCGTGGTACCCTGCCTTCAGTAATTGTTTTGGGTTATTAGTTTATTTTTAATTTTTTAAATAATTTAATATAAATTTATTTTATTTATATTTTGGACTGCCTTCCACAGAGATAAAGATGGAGAAACAGAACTCGATTTTGATAAGGATAAATATGACATCAGAATTCCAGAAGATTTAGATGAAGCAACAGGGAAAAGAGGGTATAAAAAACAAGAGAGACAGGACCAGATTGTGCCCGAAAGTGACTATTCACTAAGGGTAAGTATACTGTTTTTGTTTTGTTTTGTTTTTTTAAATAAAGTAATCAGTGACAAATCTGGAAAGTAGGTTAAAATATTTGTTTTCAATGAGAATGATTATACTACAGCAGCATTGGCCATAAAATATTTTAAAGACAGTCCATTTGCTTTTGCAGTATGTGTCTGTGATGCTTCCCCAGGGTGCATCTCAGCTTCTCCAGGATTGTGAGGCACCTAACTATAACCTGCCCTTAGTGTGAGGAAGCCTTGTTGCTGTGTGTCAGCTCCCTGACTCTGCCAGTCATGGGCAACACAAGCACTCCCTTCTCAGCCTATGCTTGCTCCACTGTCTCTCTGCAGGTCAGTGATAGATATGGTCCAACCTCCAGGCCCTTGAATGTCTTCCTAGTACCCAGCCCCTGTTCCACTGGAAATACTCAATATTCACAGATTTGGTGCTCCCAGTTGCAGTACACTGCAGTTTCTAGTTTTCCCTCAGATCGCTGCTCTTTAACAGACAGCACTTAGATATGTTTATAGTGAAAGCAAGAAAAAGTGTATTTAACAAAGGAAAGAGATTCAAGTGATAAGTAGAAGTATTGGAAACAAATGGTTACATATAAAATAATGCTTTTAGAATCTAGACTTATTTAACTATTTAGGCTAGAATCTAGACTAATTTAATGCCTTGTAAAGCAAAGTTCACCCCAAAGACCTTTCACTATTTTTCAGCCAAGCCTGGGGGTGATCCTTTTTGCATGAGGCAAGCCATACTATCAGCTTGTCTCCTCAGTGAAGGAATTGTCTGTCTTCTTTCCGCCACTTGAAAACCTGCCTGTGGCCAGGGGAAGTGCCTGGGAGTGCCATGCCCCTGTTGCAAGAGCAGGATGCAGCCCAGAGAGGACAGGGAGAGGTATCGTGCAGCCCCCAGCATCTAGGCAGCAGCAACCCTGAGGCCTGGGCTCCACACATCCTAGCACTTCTGTCCCTAACTGCAGCCCTGCAAACCTGCCTGCGCCTGGGTCTTTCCATGTGGAATGATAGTGTTGGGAGCCTGTGGAGCTGCAGGCAACAAAAGTCAATAAGCAGCAAGTGTGTTGCCAATATCCAGACCAATTCCAATTCTAGTCAATTGGATGGTTTCAGTTCCAGGCAAAATGTTTAACAGGAAGTAGTTATCAGGGTTGTTATTAAGGAGCATTTACTCTATATAGAGAGAGGATGTATTATAAACCATTCATGTTGGTTTGGTTTGGCTTGCGTAATAGAAATTACCATGTGTTTTGCAGGCTTACAGCAGTATTTTGTATTTGAAGCCAAGAATGCAAATCATTATCAGAGGACAAAAAGTGAAAACGCAACTGATTTCCAAAAGTCTTGCATACATTGAACGTGATATTTATAGACCAAAATTTTTGGCTGTATCCTTTACTGATACGTACATCATTGCATGCTAAATGGGAAGACATGATGTAAGTACGCTGTCAATTCTGTGACAAAATGTTGTGTTGCAGATATCCATTAAGATGCTATACCAAACCTGGGGGCTGATGGAATTGTTCCAGTTTGAAGGTATTGGCTCATTTTTGAATGAACTTTCAGTATGAAGAAACTCTTGGGTGATCAAATTATCCTTAACATCCAAAAACAAGGCTAAAACTGTAAGAATCACCTTTGGATTTAACTGCAGAAACAAAGATCATTATGGAATAATGATGTACCACAAAAACAGACTCATCAAAGCTTATGAAAGGGTTGGCTGTCAATTAAAGGTAAGAATTTAACCTTGAAAAAGTTAATATTTGTGAATTAGAAACTAGTTTAATTCAAAACAGTTTACCTAATTTATTTTATTGAGAACTATAATAGTAATAAAATACTGATTTTTAAGAAATGTTATATTTTGATGTAGCTTTTGTAATATCCTTGGTTTCTGTAGTGTCAGTGCATCAGTTTAATACTGAAAGTTGTACTAAGAACTTCATGATAAATGCTTGCTTTAGTACTAAACTTGATGTACAAAGTGTAGGCAAGAATGTGTCACTTTTAGGAGAAAGGAGGGACTCGAGAATCATAGAAATGTAGGGCTGGAAGGGACCTCGAAGTAATCAGTCCAGCTCCTGGTGCTGAGTCAGGTCCAAGTAAACCTAGCCCATCCATGACAAGTTAGTTCTTAAACATCCAGTAATAGGGATTCACAACCTTCCCTATACCAGAGGTTTAACTACCCTTGTAGACAGAAAGTTTTTCATAATATTTAACCTAAACTCCCTTGCTTTAGTTCAAGCCCATTGCATCTTACCCTGCTTTCAGTGGACATGAACAATTGATTTATCCTCTTTATAACAGCCTTTAACATACCTGAAGACTTCTCAAGTCCCCCCCATAATCTTCTTTCCTCAAGAAGACATGTCTAGTTCTTTTAACCTTTCCTTATAGGTTCTAAACCTTTTATCATTTTTTGTTGTTCTCCTCTGGACACTCTCTCTCCAATTTGTCCACATCTTTTCTAAAGTGTAGCACCTAGAATTGGACGCAGTACTCCAGCTGAAGCATCCCCAGTGCCAAGTAGAGTGAGACGGTTACCTCCTGTCTCTTACGTACAACACTGCTGTTTATACAGCCCAAGTTATTAGCGTTTTTCACAACTGTATCACATTGTTGACTGATACTCAGTTTGTGATCCTCTACAACTCCCAGATCTTTTTCTGCAGTACTACTGCCTTGCCATTTATTCCCCACTTTTGTAGTTGTGCATTTGATTTTTCCTTTCTAAGTGTAAGGTACTTTGTACTTGTCTTTATTGAATGTCGTCTTGTGTGATTTCAGACCAATTCTCCAATTTGTTACGGTAATTTTGAATTCTAATCCTGTCCTCCAAAGTGCTTACAAACCCTCCTAGCTTGCTGTCATAATTGTTTTATAAGCATACTGTCCACTCCATTATCCAAGTCATAAATGAAAAATTGAATTGGACCAGACCCAAGACTGACACTTGTAGGACACTACTAGATATGTCCTTCCCATCTGACAGAGGACCACTGATAACTACTCATTGAGTATGGTCTTTCAACCACTTTTGCGCCCACCTTACAGTAATTTCATGTAGACCCCATTTTCCTAGTTAGCTTGCGAGAATGGTCATATGGGACTGTCAAAAGCCTTAATAAAATCAAGTGATATCACATCTACTACTCCCCCCTCCCCCAATCCACGAGGCTAACAACCCTGTCAAAGAAGGAAATTAAGTTGGTTTGACGTGATTAGTTCTTGATAAATCCATGTTGGCGATTACTTATAACTCTGTTGTACTTTAGGTGCTTACAGGTTGATTGTTTAACAATTTGTCCCAGTATCTTTCTAGGTATCAAGGTTAGGCTGACTGGTTTATAATTCTCCAGGACCTTCCTGTTCCCCCTTTTTAAAAATAGGTAATATGTTTGCCCTTCAGCCGTCGGGGACCTTACCCACCCTCCATGTGATCTTGAAGATAATTGTTAATGATTCAGAGATTGCTTCAGCTAGTAACTTAAGTACCCTTAGGATGAATTTCATAAAGCCCTCTGACTAGAATACATCTAACATATCTAAATATTCATTAACTTGTTCTTTCCCTGTGTTGGCTTGTATTCCTACCCCTTGTTAATATTAGTTGTGTTGTATCTGTTAACCTTTTTAGCGAAGACTGACGCAAAATAGGCATCTCAGCCTTCTCTGCCAAGTAGAGGACCTACACTTTCCTTGGTCTTTCTCTTAATGTATTTAAAGAACCTCTTAGCCTTCTATACCTCTCGCTAGGTGTAATTCATTTTGTCTCTTAGCGTTTCTGATTTTCTCCCTATACGCTTGATGAATTGCTGAGTACAAAAGAATACCACAAAGCTCCCACTTTTTTGTAGGATTCTTTTTTGATTTTTCAGGTGATTCAAGAGTTCCTGATGGAGCCATGTTGACCCCTTACTATAGTCCTGTTTCCTGCATATCAGGATAGCTTGAAGTTGTGCCTTTAATGCTGTCTTTTTGAGAAACTGCCAGTTCTCTTTTAGCCCTTAGATTTTCTTCCCGGGGGACGTTACCTACCAGTTCTCATAGTGTGTTTAAAATCCCCCCCCCTTTTTTTTTAAAGTCCGTTGTCCTTATAGAGTCATAGAAATTTAGTGCTGGAAGGGACCTCAGAGTCATCAAGTCCAGCCCTCTATGCTGTGCCAGGACCAAGTAAACCTAGACCATCCCTGACAGGTGTTTGTCCAACTTGTTTTTAAAAGCTTCCAATGATGGGGACTCCATGACCTCCCTTGAAAGGCTATTCCACTGTGTAACTTCCTTTTGTAGTTAGAAAGCTTTTCCTATCTCTCTTGCTGCAGATTAAGCCCATTAGTATTTGTCCTACCTTCAGTGGACATGGAGAACAATTGATCACTGTCCTCTTTATAACAGCACTTAACATAATTGAAGACTCTCAGGTCCGGTCTTCTCTCCCCCCCCCCCCCCCCCCTTTTCTCATGACTAAACATGCCCAGTTTTTTAACGTTTCCTTATAGGTCAGGTTTTCTAAACCTTTTTATCATTTTTTGTTGCTCTCCTGTGGACTCCTCCCAATTTGTCCACATCTTTTCCAAAGTATGGTGCCCAGAATTTGACACATTACTCCAGTTGGGGCCTCACCAGTGCCGAGTAGAGTGGGATAATTACCTCCTGTGTCTTGCATGCAACAGTCCTGTTAATACACCCCAGAATCATATTAACCTTTTTTGTAGCTGCATCACATTGACAACTCAGTTTGTGGTCCACTGTAACCCTAAGATCCTTTTTAGCAGTACTACTACCTAGATAGTTGTGATTTGATTTTTTTCTTCCTAAATGCAGTACTTTGTACTTGTCTTTATTGAATTTCATCTTGTTGAATTCAGATCAGTTCTTCAATTTGTCAAGCTCATTTTGAATTTTAAACCTGTCCTCCAACGTACTTACAACCCCCTCCAGCTTAGTGGTGTCTGCCGATTTTTATAAGCATACCCTCTACTCTATTATCCAAGTCATTAATGAAAATATTGAATAGTACCAGACCTAGGACTGACCCCTTTGGGATCCCAGTAATTATGCCCTCCTAATTTGACAGCAAACTGATAACATTTGGGTACAGTCTTTCAACCAGTTGTGCGCCACCTTACAGTAATTTCATCTAGACCACATTTCCCTGCTTTGCTTATGAGAATGTCATGTGGAACTGTGTCAAAAGCTTTACTGAAATCAAGGTATATCATGTCTACTGTGTTCCTCCATCCACTAGGTCAGTAGTCCAATCAAAGAAGGAAATTAAGTCAGTTTAGCATGATTTGTTCTGGCAAATCCATGCTGACTCTTCCATATAACCCTGTTCTCCTTCAGGTGCTTACAAATTGACTGTTTAATAATTGTTCCAGTATCTCTGCAGGTATTGAAGTTATGCTGACGGGTCTATAATTCTCCAGGTCCTCTTTGGTTTTCCTTTTTTAAAAATAGGTACTACATTTGTCCTTCTCCAGGCTTCTGGGACCTCTCCTGTCCTCCAGGAGTTCTCAGAGATAATTGCTAAGAGCTCTGAGATGGCTTCAGCTGGTAGCTTAAGTACTCTAGCATGAATTTCAGCAGTCCCTGCTGACTTGAAATACATCTAACTTATCTAAATATTTGTTAACCTGTTCTCTTCCTATTTTTGTTTGCATTCCTTCCCACTGGGTGTTGGTATTAATTGTGTTGAGTATCTGGTGGTCATTAACCTTTTTAATGAAGACTGCAACACAATAGGCATTAAGCACCTTAGCTCTGTTGATGTCGTCAGTTATTAGCTCTCATTCTCCGCTAAGTAGAGGACCCACACTTTTCGTAGTCTTTCTCTTGGTCCTAAGGTATTTAAAGAACCTCCTCTTATTCCCTTTTATGTGCCTTGCCAGGTGTAACTCATTTTGTGCCTTGCCCTTTCTGATTTTTGTTTCTACGTACTTACGCTGTTCTTTAGTACTCCTCCTTATCTATTTGACCATGTTTCCGCGTTTTATAGAATTCCTTTTTGATTTTCAGGTCACTAAAGAGCTCCTGATGGAGCCTTTTTGGCCTCTTCCGAAGGAAAGATAGAATAGTTTGCAGTTATGCCTTTAATATTGTCACCTTGAGGGAACTGCCAGCTGTCCTGAACTAATTTTTCCCTTAGATTTTCTTCCCATTGGACTTTACCTATGAGTTCTTGGAGTGTGTTAGTCTGCTTTTTTGCTAACCAGTGGAGTATTTTAAAATGCTGAACATGTATTTGAGGGAGGTGTGAGGTGAAAAATAGAAACAACAACAAATTGCCAAGTTATTAGCTACTGAGTATTCTATAATAGTAATATCTGAAAGAAAAGTGTTATATATTGTTGTCTACATCAAAGATCCTTTGAAGTTGGAATTTTCCCTTACCTTTTTATGTCCTTATTCTGCTGCTTTTGCTCCTTCCTTTCTTTAGAATGATGAAATCAGCATTTCATGGTCACTTTCACCCAAATTGCTTTCTGCCTTCAGATTCACAATCAATTTCTCCCTATTGGTCAGAATCAAGTCGAAAATGATTGTCCCCATAGTTACTTCCTCCACTTTCTGAAACAAAATTTGTCCCTGATACATTTCCAAGAACTTATTGGACATTTTTTGCTTTGCCTGTATTACTTTTCCAACAGATGTCTGGGTTGTTCACGTCTCCCCATTAGTACCAATGTGTTTTTGATATTTGTTTTGTTTTAGAAGCGCCTCATCCACTTCTTCCTTCTGATTTGATGGGCTATAATATACCCATACCATGATGTTACCCTTATTTTTCCCTGGGTTATCTTCACTGAGAAACTTTAAACCTGTCTGCCTCTCACCACCTTCTGGACCTCAGAACAAGCGTATATATTCTTGATGTATAACGCTACATCACCTGCCTGTCCTTCTTGAACAAATTATACCCCTCTATACCAATAGTCCAGTCATAAGATTTATCCCACCAAGCCTTTGTGATAGTTTAGCTTATGTACTAATTATTCCCCATACTCCTTGCATTTGTGTATAGACATCTGAGATGTTGAGCAGATTCCCCCACTGATTTCCCTCTTGTTACTCCTGTGACCCTATTGTAATTTTCCATGTCTTCCTCCGAACATCTAGCCCTCTGTTAACATGGGTTTTTTATGCTTACCTATGAGCTTTTGTCACCTTCCCACTTTGGACCTATTTTAAAGCCTTCCTTTATCCACATTGGATATGTTTTCACCCATGATAGGTACAAAATACAAGACAATTCCATTTTTTTCCCCAAGAGGAACTACATGTCAAAATTTAATTTTGTAACTTCAGCTCAAGTGGCTTGTAAACTTTTCCAACGAACTTGTTGCTAAATTGAATACATTTTGTAAAATCCAAACTATCAATTGTTTTCTCTTTGTAAATAGGAATGTTTCAGTATAAAAGTTGGCATCTTTTTCTAATTTCTATATTAATCTTTTACAGGCAAACAACATGGGTGTTGGTGTAGTTGGGGTTATAGAATGTAACTTCCTAAAACCAACTCATAATAAACAAGATTTTGATTATACCAATGAATACAGGTGAATATATATGTATTTTATCTAGACATATTATAAAATGGGTTTACGGTAGGTGCACTAAATACTTTTCATAGCATGCTATTTTCTTAGCTATAAAATGTTAGTTTTTTTCCCCTAAGTATTGCATAAGTACTTTGTAATCTGAAATTGTCATGAAATACTACCACCACTTTGGACAGTAATAGCTACCAAATTGAAAACAAAGGTAGTTAATTCTGTTTTAAAAAGTTACTTTATCTTTCAAACACCTACATGCTTTTCTATTTAAATGCATCTTTCTATGGATAGAGTTAACTGGCTGAAAAGCTGAATTCATATGCTAACCAGTGGAGTATTTAAAATGCTGAATGTGTATTTGAGGGAAAAGTGAGGTGGGAAATAGAAACAACAAATAATTGCCAAGTTAATTGTGTGTTCTTTAATACTAATATCTGCAACAAAAGTTTTATATATTGTCATCTACATCTGAAGATACTTTGGAGTTGCTATTTTTCCTTGTTTTTTACATGCAAAGATAATTAAGTAATTGGCTTACTGGAGAGTGTATTTAAGGAGTCTCAAAATTAATGCTCTAGTTAAAGCTGTAAATTAGTAATTTGTCCTTTTTTAATAATAAAAGTTAAAATTCTGAGATACAGCTTTCCTGTTTCTCTGGTAGGCTGAGCAATATCAATCACCTGTAACCGAAGGAATTGGATATGTCATGAGACTGGAAATTCTGTTAAATCTTAGATTTGGCAGATGAACTATAAAGTAAGCAGCTCAGATTTCTCAGCCGCATAGGGTTGTGGTAACTAACTGGGATTTGGAGCTGCTCTGTAATAGTTTATGAATAGTGCATGTTGACCTGATTGGGATGTTCTGTATGAATACAGTGGTTTAGTATAATGTGGGGGTGGATGGAGAACAAGCAGGAAGGGAAAGAATGGCTCAAGATAAGCCACTTGTTTCGTAACTAGTCAAGTGTTTGACAATTCCAGGACAGAAAAAGGCTTTTGATTAATGGGATCTAAACTCAAAAAGAACACTCTTTCAAGATTTCAGAGTAACAGCCGTGTTAGTCTGTATTCGCAAAAAGAAAAGGAGGACTTGTGGCACCTTAGAGACTAACCAATTTATTTGAGCATGAGCTTTCGTGAGCTACAGCATCCGATGAAGTGAGCTGTAGCTCACGAAAGCTCATGCTCAAATAAATTGGTTAGTCTCTAAGGTGCCACAAGTCCTCCTTTTCTTTTTACTCTTTCAAGAGGGAAGATAGCTGTTTAGGAGAACCAGACTAAAACCCCGGATCCTTCTGAGGGTATCTGAAGAAGTTAGGCCTGCTTAGGTTACTTTAAGGGAAGAAATACAGGTACCTGAACTCACTTGGACCTGTTAAGTACAACTGATCCACAGTATACTGTAGCCCAGGGCCTGGTCTCAAGAATGGGAGAATTGCAGAATCCCACCTGTTGACAAAAAGTAGACAATCGTTTGATTATACTCATGATTTGTTCTTAAATGTTCAAGATACCAAATAACCAAACTTACCCAAATTTATTGTTTAAACACAAAGCCGTATGGGAAGGAGACATATGTGCCTTCTTTCTGGGAAGCAATTCTTACACAGAAAATGTGCTTCTAAGATAGCTTATCACAGGAGCAGGCAACTTTTTGGCCTGAGGGCCGCATCGGGTTTCGAAAATTGTATGGAGGGCTGGTTAGGGGAGGGGGGCGTGGCGCAGACCCCACTCCCTATCCGTGTCCCCCTTCTCCCCCCCCCCCCCCAGCTTCTCATCCCCTGACAGCGCACCTCCCTGTTCCCTGATGGCGCACTCCTCCCCCTTCCCCCGACTCCTGCCCCATCCAACCACCCCTTCTCTCTATCTCCTGACCGCCCACGGAACCCCTGCCCCCATTCAACCACCCTGTTCCCTGCCCTCTAACCACCCCGACCCCATCTACCCCCCTGGCCACCCTCCTGAACTCCCCTGCCCTCTGTCCAACCCGCCCTGCTCCCTACCCCCTTACCGCGCAGCACAGAGCACCAGGTCAGGCTGGGCTCTGCATCCATTCTGCCCTAGGAGCTCACTGTGCCAGCAGTGTAGTAAGCTGAGGCTGTGGGGGAGGGGGAACAGCGAGAGAGGGGCCGGAGGCGAGTCTCCCAGGCCAGGGGCTTAGGGTCTGGGCAGGAGGGTCCAGCAGGCCGGATGTGGCCCGCGGGCCATAATTTGCCCACCTCTGGCTTATCAGATAATACTTGTAGTATGATTTTACAAGTTACAAAGCTTTTTACACATCACTAAAATCCAATCCATTGGTTTGTAACAGTTCTTTAATTTGTTTTGTTCTATTATTTTCTTATTTCTGATTTGGCTAGTACTTTCCAACCCCAGTTGAGTGTAGAGGTGCATCCCAATCTGTGCTAGGACCCACCACTCTTTGTATTTTAGCTTAACAGGCTTCCTATTTTCTAATGGCAAGGCTGACTACAGCTTTGCAAAATGTTGTGCTTTTGTGAACAGAATTGTGGGGAGAGCATGACGTATTCAGTTTACATATACAAAAAATGTTGGGAAGTTATGTTAACAAACTGTGTGGATAATACCTGTTAATGGGATGTATGCAATCTCTAATATATAATATAGACAAACTATATATAATATAGAGGAACACACCATAAGATAAGTAAAGGGACAAGGCCTAACACATGAGGGGGTTGCATTCAGAGAGACCAGACTGGGAACAGAGATTCGGGTAACCCTTATGTACAATGACAGTAGCTTTCTCAACTTTTATCTAAAATTGTGCTTATTGTATTTATTAAACAGTGGGGGTGTATATATATTTTCTCTCATTTGAAGAGAGTGTGGGAGACTTCAGAAATAATTCAGTTAACTGAGGTGAATGGTAAATATTTAGTGAAAAATATTGAAATGTAATACACTAGTACAATTTTATATGAACATTAGTGATATCTTACCCGCCCTTCCCCCACCACCACCACCTTTCCAAAAACACCTAGCTTTTGTGCATCTGCTCCCATCACCCTATGAAGTCTGCTTTCCTTGTCCTCCCTTAGGCTTCAACCCTGCAACTGAATATGCTCCTGAAAACTTGTCTGCTTGTAGGAGCTCTGTTGATTTTGGTTATGATGTCAACTCTGTTCCTCCTTTACTGCCTCTTTCTTGTATACCCATAATTGTTCCCACTAGTCTCGTCTGTATTTCCCATTAGACAAGTATTTTCATTTTTACAGATCATGTTTGGTCTTGTAGAATCCTTTGTTCATTTGGTCCAAAACCATCCTACTTAATTCATGTACTATAACTTTTGCTCCGCCTTGCTTATTTCCATGTCTTTGCCTCTTCAATTCACTGGCTTCTTATACATTTTGCTATGCTACTTACTCCTGCCTTCCAGTTTGCTTGCTTCCTTCATGTTATGATTCGCTTTTTTTGTGGCTGTCTACATTTGTGTTCTTTCTAGACCCCTCTTTGGAACATTCATTTGCTCTTTGTTTTTCTGACTTAAAATCTTTAAATCCAATCTCAAAACTTCTCTTCCTCTTCTAAGTTTGTTGTGATCTTGCTGAGGACTTTTGCATGTCTGACTTAATGACTATCCAAGACTATCGAATAACAGGCTCAATTGGAATTGATGTTCAATCAGAGATTAATAGAGCACTCTACAGAAAGAATAGATAATTACTACCCTAGGTGTTAGGTAAAGATCTGACGCTGTGTCTCTTCTTCACTGTTACAGGTGGGGAATGAAACTGTGCATCCCACCAAAGTTCCAAAACTTCTATTATATAGGGATTTTAGCCCATGACCCTTCTTTGCCAAAAATACCCTCCCAGAACTATGTTCTGATGTCATTTCTTATGTTCTGATGGGATTTCCTTTAATATCTGTACATTCTTAGTTTTCCTGATTTATGTGAAGGCATAATTTTTTACAGCTGAGGACCAACATTTTTCAAGATAATATCTCTCAGGGAGTTGTTCTTCCCCCATAAGCATTCTTCCTTGTTGATTCCCCAATAGGAAACATCTGCTGTAACAATCATCCCTCATCAATCCATTTTATATGTAATGCTTATGTAAGCATTATATTGTAACATTTTTTTTAAAGGAATGGTTTCCATGAATATTTGGAGTTTTATTGACATGGAAGCACCACAGATTATTAGATACATCCTAGTGCATACAATTAATGAATAGGGTTACTTATAGGTCAAGGACCAGTATTCAGGGCCTTAGAATTCCACATACTCTTTATTCTTTAGAATCTTTGTTAATATCATAGTTAATATGTAAATGAATCAATATACAAAAAAGAAAAGGACTAAAAGGGCTAATATTCATGAACAAGTATTAATAGGACTACCAAATGGACTACTTAAATTATTTTTAATAGTTGTATTGCCTAATCTTTCACCATTCTTTCGAATCAAAGGCTATTTTGTTCAACTGCTGCTATTTCTGCTTGTCTACGCTACTGTGCGGGGTCGATCTAAGATACGCTACTTCAGCTATGTGAATAGTGTAGCTGAAGTCGACCTTCTTAGATTTACTTACCGCGGTGTCTTCAGTGCGGTAAGTCGACAGCTGATGCTCTCCCATCAGCTCCACTTGCGCTCCTCGTTCTGGTGGAGTACCGGAGTTGACGAGAGAGCACTCAGCGGTCGATTATCGCATCTATACTAGACGCGATAAATTGACCTCCGCTGGAACCATCGCAGCCTACCGATCCGGCAGGTAGTGTAGACAAGCCCTAAGTTATTGACACGTAAGACTTCACACAAGTCTAGCACTTTAGTTTAAAACTAAGGGTTTTTTTATTTGAATAACTTTCTGCTATAATCACACTAACTTTTCTATGCAATCTGTAAATGTTTGCCTGGCTAATAAATATTTTACAAAATGTTTCTCATGAGGCACTATTTCTTTGCTAGACTTACAATAGCAGCACTGGGAGAAAAACTTAATGATTACTGGAATGAAATGAAAGCAAAGAAAAATGAAGAATATCCTCTAGATTTGCCAGTAGAGGATTTACAGTAAGTAAGATGCCTCTAAAGCTGTAATGTAAAGGCCTCAATACTAAAATACATGCATGTTAGTTTCTCTTTTCTCTACTCCTACATGATATTGCGCAGGAGTGTGGGGGGGAAACATTTTCATATGAATGTTTTAATGTTTCTGTACAGAAAACGACCTGATCAGACATGGGTTCAATGTGATTCATGTCTGAAGTGGCGGAAGCTTCCAGATGGAATAGATCGCTTGCCAGAGAAGTGGTACTGTTCGTTGAATCCTGATCCACAATTCAGGTAAAGTGGGATCTGGAGGAATATCGAGATGCTATTGCATGTTTTACTTTTCTCAGTTAATTAGAGCACCATTTGTCTCACTATTAATCAGGAATTGCAGTGTACCAGAAGAACCTGAAGATGATGACCTAATACATCCGACATATGAGAAAACTTGTAAGAAAAAGTGAGTACCAAAGACTAGTGTAAAAAGATGTACCTATTATAGAATAGAAATATGAGAAGTAAAACACCTTTAAGTTTTTAATTTACCCACTGTTTTGGGGATATTACTAAGTTACAGCATGGTTTGTGTCCTAAAAGAGCAGACCAAACCATTGTAAGGGTACAGTATTACAAATGTCATGTTATATTTTTATATTATATATCTCCTTTTAGCATGGACTGATACAGAAATTCTCAAATTGTTCTGTGGACCACTAGTGTCATTTTTGTTTGACTGCTGATCACATGATGCTCTTTCTCCTCCTTTCCAGTTGCTAAATTGACAGCTAAATATGTATTAATGTAAATACTCTCGTAAGTTAATATCATTAGAGCAATTGCTGGCATTGGCTCAGGGATGTTGCATAATTCGTAATTGGGGGGTGGGAATGGTGGTCCACACAATGCATGGGAAGATGACACTCTAAGGTGTAATGCAGGCTACATAAACTGAGGATCCCTGGTCTACCCTACACATGCAGTTGGGTGTAACCAACTGCCCCAACACAGTAGTAATTTTGAGCATGAACAGGACCTTAATTGACAGTTCAGGAAGGCTACTGTTTTTGAGTACAGATGAAAAGGGTTAGCTTAAAAGGGATTATTTACAGTGGTCAAATCTGACAAGTAATTGAGGTTATGCTAATTTTAACTCCTAACAGCCTTCATGCTTAAATTATATTCAGTAATTCAGAATGTTAGTGAAAACCATTGTCCATTCTTTTCATCTTTGAAAGGTGAAGAGTATTGTATTTGTTTTAAGCTAGAAATTGATTTTTACAGTGAATTATATTTTGATTTAAACTTTTTCTTCCCCTAACGTATAAAGAGACAGGGAAAAACTAAGGAGGCGACTGGAGTACAGCCAACAGGTAACTGTCTCTCTTAATCTTGATTTGCTCTTGAATTTGGTAGTTTTGGCTGTAAATGCACCTGAATGATGATTTCCCAGATGTAATTCATTCAAGAATATACATACAGTATATTGCACTGTAGCTACTAATGTGCATTTAGCGAAAGCTGTAAATTCAAAACTCTGCACACTTCAGAAGGTCAGGGGATATTTTTTTTTCCATCTGAGTGTCAGGGGGTTTTGTTTGAGAGGAAATAAAGGAGATTACTCAAACTACTTTGTAATACATTTAAATATTTTTACATGAACATTCTGAAAGGGGCTTCAAACATAATTTACACAACACTATATTTTTAAATACGCATTTTGTTTTACTTGTACTTTTTTTAAAGGCAGTGAGCCCACTGCTCTTATTTAGAAGATGTGTAAACAAATATACACACTTCTCATGTTTAATGTTTTTATATACGCAAGTGCACACACACTATATCTGATCACATTATGCTTGTTTAAGAAGCCATATACTTTTTGACTATTTGATCAAATTAAGGTATTTAAAACAGCATTGAGAGGCTCTATGTTGTGTGTCTTCTAGGTTCAACTTGCTTAATTTACAAGTAAGAATTTTTTTAAAATTGTCAGTCCTGCAAATTCAACCTCAGATCTGTATTATTGCTCGCAATAAAGGTTCCACTGGCCAAAGTCTGCCTTCCATTCTGCACAGACAACCTTATCTTTAGTGAAAACAACAAGGAGTCCAGTGGCACCTTAAAGACTAACAGATTTATTTGAGCATAAGCTTTCGTGGGTAAAAACCCCATTACTTCAGATGTATGGAGTGAAAATTACAGATGCAGGCATAATTATACTGACACATGAAGAGAAGGGAGTTACCTCACAAGTGGAGAACCAGTGTTGACAGGGCCAATTTGATCAGGGTGGATGTAGTCCACTCTCAATAATAGATGAGGAGGTGTCAATTCCAGGAGAGGCAAAGCTGCTTTTGTAATGGGCCAGCCACTTGTTTTTGTGGATACAGACTAACACAGCTACCCCCTGATACTTATCTTTAGTGGGAGTTTTACCTATAAAAGCTATTTGCAGAATTTGTCCTTTTATTTCAAACTTAGTTAATGTTTCAGTTGATTCATTAGATTGGAAAAAAAAATACAGGCTCTCTGGCATAACTATATTAACACTGTAGTGCTAACAAATAAAAAGTGTAAACATTTGAGAACCTGGTCCCATATATATATATTCCAGATCATCTTTTTACTTTAATGACCAAATTTAGTGTGCAAGAACACTGTTAGTATGCATATTTTATGATGTGCATAAAATAGTGTGCATGTCTCCCTTTGCTCCCCATGTACCAAATTTTCCAATACATTTAGTAAGAAGATACCGTTTTCATAGTTATGTTTTGGGAGCAGAATTCAAAGTTCGGTGATTAATTATCGAAGTATTAAAATGTACTTTCCAAAGTAATTAAACCAACGTAAATAGAACTATTTAAATATTGAAATTACTAGAGAATATATAAAAGCAAAGCTTTCTTGAAGAAAAAAGTTTATAAAAATCTGCAGGTAAAATTAAAAATATGCTCTAATAGGTAGATCATAGTATTGTAGAACTGAAATGTACCTTGAGAGGTCTTTTAGTCTAGTCCTCTGCACTCAAGGTAGGATTAAGTATTATCTAGACCAGTGGTTCTCAACCTGTGGCCTGTGGGCCGCAAGTGGCCCACAATCAGCACACAGCTGCAGCCTACGTTACATCCTCAGGGCCATACAGGGGGTGTGTGTGTGTGTGTGTGTGTGTATATAATATATCTAGTGTGGATGTGCCTCACATAACACACAGCGAGCCACATATTTGGCCCACAATGGTAAATAGGTTGAGAACCACTGATCTAGACTATCCCTGACAGGTGTTTGTCTAATCTGCTCTTAAAAATTTCCAATGACAGAGATTCCACAACCTCCTTAGGCAATTTATTCCAGTGCTTAATTATCCTGACAATAAGTTTTTCTTAATGTCCAATCTAATGTGCCCTTGCTGCAATTTAAGCTGCTTCTCCTCAGAAGTTAAAGAGAGCAATTTTTCTCCCTCCTCCTTGTAACCATCTCTTTTGTAATTGAAAATTGTTATCGCTCTTCTCTCTCTCTCTCCCCCCCACCCCCGGTCTTCTCTTCTCTTTAGACTAAACAAACCCAATTTTTTCAATGTTCAGTCTATAGGTCATGTTTTCTAAACCTTTAATCGTTTTTGTTGCTCTCATAGACTTTAAGGTCAGAAAGGACCATCATGATCATCTAGTCCATGGATCTCCAAACTCAAATCACCACAAGGGCCACATGAGGACTAGTACATTAGCCCGAGGGCTGCATCACTGACACCCCTCCCCCTGCTGCCCCAGCCCCCCGCTCCACCACTTCCATGAGGCCCTGCCCTGCTTCTTCCCACCTCTTCCCTGCCCCTATTCCAACCCCTTCCCCAAATCTCCGCCTCCTCCCCTGGGCGTGTGGGTCCCCGCTCCTCTCCCCTCCCTCCTGGAAAGTGCTAATAGCTGCCAAACAGCTGTTTGGTGGCGGGAAGCACCTGGAGGTAGGCAGAGGAGCGGGGATGTGGTGCGCTGGGGGGGAGGGGAGGCGGCGGGGGAGGGGAGCTTGGCGGCTGCAGGAAATAACTCGGCGGGGGGGGGAGCCGCAGGGAGCTTGGCGGGCCGCAGCAAATAACTCTGCGGGCTGCGTGTTTGAGACCCCTGATCTACTCTGACCTCCTATACATTGCCAACCACAGAACCTGCCCCACCCACCTGGGAAAGAATTATCTGTAGTAACTCAGAGCCCTCCCCATCGCTGGCTGTTGGAGAGATTTGCTGCTGGCAGTCGTAGATAAGTTACATGCTATTGTAGGCAGTCTCATCATACCATCCCCTCTATAAACTTATCAAGCTCAATCTTCAAACCAGTTATATTTTTTTGCCCCCACTGCTCCCCTAGGAAGGCTATTCCAGAACTTCAGTTCCCTGATGATTAGAAACCTTCGTCTAATTTCAAGCCTGAAATTGCTGATGGCCAGTTTATATCCTCTTCTCTCCTCTGGGCTTTCTCCAGTTCGTCCACATCTTTCCTGAAATATGGTGCCCAGAACTGGACAAAATGCTCTAGTTGAAGCCTTATCGGCATGGAGTAGAGTGGAAGAATTACTTTGTGTCTTGCTTACAACACTCCTGCCAATACATCCGAGAATGGTGATGGGTTTTTTTGCAACACTTCGGACTCTCATTTAGCTTGTGATCCACTATAACCCCCAGATCCCTTTCTGCAGTACTCCCTTCCTACTCAGTCATTTCCCATTGTGTGTATGTGTGTAATTGATTGTTCCTTCCTAAGTGGAGTACTTTGCATTTGTCCAATTTCATTCTGTTTACTTCAGGCCATTTCTCCAGTATGTACAGATCATTTTGAATTTTAATCCTGTCCTCCAAGGCACTTGCAGTGCCTCCCAGCTTATCATCCGTAAACTTTGTAAGTGTATTCTCTCTGCCATTATCTAAATCATTGGTGAAGATATTGAACAGAACCAAACCCAGAACTGATCCCTGCAGAACCCCACTAGATATGCCTTTCCAGCTTGATTGTGAGCCGCTAATAACTACTCCCTGGGAATGGTTTTCCATCCAATTATGCACCTTTCTAGTATTCTGGTTCCTGTGATGGGTTGGATCACAGAAACCCCCTTGGGACTGCCAACTGATGTGCCAAGACTACTTCTGCCCCTGCTTTCCTGCCCTGACAGCTTGGGACTTCAGTGCCCTGCCTGGTTTGAGCCAGACCCGCTAGCCTGCTGCAAACCCAGACCCAGGTCTGAACCACATCCCCTAACAGCTGCAGGCTTAATTGAAAGCAGCTTAAGAAGTCTTTCTGTCTTTAACACTCAGATGCCCAACTCCCAATGGAGTCAAACCCCAAATAAAGCCTTTTACCCTGTATAAAGCTTATACAGGATAAACTCATAAATTGTTCGCCCTCTATAACACAGAGAGATGCACAGCTGTTTGCCCCCCCTCCCCCCCCCCCCATTTTAATACACACTCTGGGTTAATTTAATATTTAAAAAATAATTTTATTAAATACAGAAAGTAGGATTTAAGTGGTTCCAAGTAGTAACAGACAGAACAAAGTGAATTACCAAATAAAATAAACCCACAAGTCTATGCTTAATACAGTAAGAAAACTGAATACAGATAAAACCTCACCCTCAGAGGAGTTCCAGTAAGCTTCTTTTTACAAACTAGTCTCCTTCTAGTCTGGGTCCAGCAATCACTCTCACCCTGTATGGTTACTGTCCTTCGTTCCAGTTTCTTTCCGGTAGCCTCTCCACCCCCAAAGGATATCTCTTGAGTCAGCTGAAGACAAAATGGAGGGGTCTCCCAGGGGTTTCTCTTGTGGGTGGATACCCCTCCCTCCCCCTGTGTAGAATCCCAGCTACAAGATGGAGTTTTGGAGTCACATGGGCAAGTCACATGTCCATGCATGACTCAGAACTTACACCGTAGCAGCCATAATTCACATGCTACCTTGAATGTCCTCATGTAGACTTCTGATGTGAATTGGAGCCTTCCAAGATCCATTGACAGTTAAGTGCTTCTTGATTGGGCACTTAACTTGCAAATTCCTTTCTAAAGAAGCTGACCAAATGCTTTACTAAGGCTACTAAAAAATCAAGCAAGTACACAGCCAATATTCATAACTTTGAATACAAAAATGATACATGCATACAAATAGGATGAATAGATTCAGTAGATCATAACCTTTAGAGAGATGTTACATGGCATATGTAGCATAAAGCATATTCCAGTTATGTCACACATTCATAAGCATATTTCCATTAAGTCTTATGGGGTGCACCGTCAGTTCCCTTTTGCATTCAATAAAAAACTTACTTTAGTCAGACATAGGCCTGGTCTTGACCTAAAATTTAGGTCATCCTAGCTATGCTGTTCAGGGGGAATGAAATTTTCACACCCCTGAGACATACAGTTAAGCTAACCCTAAGCCCCAGTGTAGATACCGCTGGGTCTACAGAACTATTCTTTCGTCAACCTAGCTACCGCCTGTCAAAGTGGTAGATTTACTACAGTGATAGAAAAACTCTTGTTGCTGTAAAATGTCTACACTACAGTGGCAGTGCTGCTGCTGTAGTGCTTGTAGTGTAGACACACCTGAGTAGCTCTGTTTAGAAATGAGGTGTCCAGTCTTGAGGCTTATATTTTTCTTGTTATTATTGTCACTTACATCTCAACTAAGCTAATTTACAATATTTTTTTTTTTTGAGGATTTACTAGCTATAAAACTAGGTGCAGCCTGCCATTCGAAAAAAACACCATGTGCCCCAGTGACAAAAAGCTTATATGCTGGGAGAAAATTGCAGTGGTAGAAAGCATCAGCCTGCTATTCATGATTGAAGTAAGAAGAAAGGGGGCCAATGCAGCCCCAAAAGTGAGTGGTGCTATAGGAGAAGTGATGTCCACTGTGACATATATGGCAATTTCCTGCAGTACCCTGGAAAAACATTATTGGATTAAGTTTAGCCTTACTGTATTAAGTTTATATATCATTGTGGGCCAGCGATTGTATGTAATTCCATGGGGATAGGGGGACTAGAGCCCTCCAGGAGCTAAGAGGGGGTGATTAGGTAAATTAGCTCACTCAGGTTTCAACACACCTCTCGAAAGGTACCACCACCTGCACAAGCTTGAATATATTGGTTCAAACTGGATTCTCTGGAGACCTGCAAACAAAGAAAGGTCTTCTGTACTTCTTCAGTTTAAACCGATGCAGGGCCACCTTTCTGATCCAACAAATGGACAGGACCTCCTGTCCAAGGGGAGACGCAGTCCTTCCTGAGAATGGCTGGATCTGGAAGGACTTGACCTGTTTGTGGACTTGCTTGTTCTGGGTTAATAGTTATCAGTCCTTGTAACCAAAGAAAAACCCTTATGTAGGGTTTGAAGGATTGACTCGTAACCGTGCCTCCCAATAAATGCCTTGTCTACATTCCACTACTTCTGTTCTTTTTTATATTGGTATTTGTTTTATTTGCATTATATTTTTGTTTCGTGTACCTTTTTAAAGTTTATTATTTAGCAACTCATTTTTAAGATTATAGCAGTTATAATTATTTAAATTACTATTAATACTAGCTTAAAGCACAAACCAGGGGGTGCAAGATTATTTTTATGGAATAGCCTCCTAGGGTATAATATTACATTATAAGCTTGATTTGCCTTTAAAGCATTTTTGTCATTTTAATTTTTCTTTTCCTATAATTATATTATAAACTGGTTCAAAATATTTATTACTACAGGTAATTTAGGTGTGAAACAGAATATAGACCAATTAAAGTAACATTTTCTGCATTTATACCAGAAGTGGGGTTTTTTAGCCACTACACAATAGTTATTAGTCGCACAGACAGTTTTTACTTTACCAGCGTCACAGCGTTTCAGCCATACTGTGCAATTTGGAGACTGGTTTTTCCCCAGAGTGAATCCACATGCTAGCAACTCTGTAAGACTTTAAAGCTGCACACTGTGTCTCCCAGGTGCAAACAGCAGTACAAGCCTGGGGCTTTCCAGATCTTGCATTGTCTTGCAACAGAGGGAAAACAATTTTTTTCACACTATATGGGTTTCAGTGGTTTTGCATTTAAGTTCATGGAATTGGACCCTTGTTAGTTTTTTTGCACTGCACTAACTGGAATCTTTCTTGTACCAAATTTTAACTTGTCTGTGGTAAGAGGGTAAGTTTTCTTGCTCCATATAACTTAGGGCCACTTTTACTTTGTATAGCATGTATATCCCCCACGTACATGTTGTTAGCATTCATTGACTTAATTCCATGCTTCCTTAAAAGCAATTACAAGATCTCACATGTTATATACAGTTAACAAAGATTCATTAATGAGTTATTGGTTTTGCTTATTTAGTGGATATAGTACTTCTGCTGCTATCTACTGTCAAAGTGCTTGATGATTTCCACAGCATGTGTTAGCAAAATAGTGACTTCAAACAGTCTAGTTCCTGTGCCACTCCTGTTAAGTTTCTTTCAGTGAAGTTGCCCCCCCCTTAATGTGTAGCAGTCTTACACGTTAACGTATGAGTCTTTAACGGTGTTTAAGCATATTTTACCTATTTTTAGTGAGCACAGTTCTTTACGGTAACTGCAGTTTGGTAAAATTTAACACAAATGCGTACAAAGATGTTCAGTTTATTTATAATATTTCCTTAACAGGTCTTAACCATAAACCATTGGGACCTGTTTCCAGGCTAGGACATTTTAATCTTTATTTCCAAAACTCCACCATACGGTTTTTGTGTTTATTCCCTAAGTAACATGTATTTTTACTTCATAGTTAAACAGAACTTCTGGCTAGGATTTTAATGGTTGGATGTTTTAGAGTTTTTGAATGGGCACTGCACCATTCAAAGTAGCTCCATCATCCATAAATATAACATATTAAAAGAAAACAGAATATGGATGGCATTTTTGAATAAGGTTTTGGTGGTTGGGGTACAACAGTGAGCTTGGGGTTTTGTTCTAATGGGAACAGGGGTTTTCAACCAGGGGCTCATGACCATCCTGCCCTTCTCATATTGCTAAATGCGAGGCAGGTTTCCAGCTATATGTGAGGGTAGCCCAGGTATGGGACACATTTTGAACTTCTGTAATAGTTCTGCCAAATAGTTCTGTAATAGGGTACACAGTTCTGCCAAATTTAGATTTTAGGAACCCCTTCCTACCTTCAAGGTGTCTATAACTTCTGTGCTTAGTCTAATTAAATATTGCTTTTTCTACAGGTTAATAATGAAATGTATTTTAAAACTCCTTCTGTCTCTTCAATCAAAAATGCATTGTCATCTATGAGTAGAAAGGAGGGTGCTCTAAGATCACACTTAACAGAAGCCTTAAACACTTCTGTTACAAGATCTATAAACACTTCAAATAATAGATTAGTATCTTCACCTCATTTGGATCCTGAAAACAGGTTAGTGAATAAATGCAAAGTAGCTTTCCATTCATCTCAGGAATAAATAAGTTTGCAAATGAAAATAATTATGGTGGTTGTAATAGGTCAGTTGCTAGGCTGTGACAGCCATAATAATGATTGATGTATTTGAGCTATTATGATAGCTGTCAGCCATTAGACCAGAAGCTTTCTGAAGAGTGAAAGCAAATGTAGGAAGCATTTTGCTAACAAGGAGGAAGATTGATTACCTATTTCTCTTAGTCAGGAAAGACTGCTTTTTGTTAGCTATCTTTCCAGCATATTTTTCTCAAGAAGCTTCCATTTCAGGTAACCTTTTATTATATTGTCACTTCTTGGCCCAAAGTTTTAGTCTGTTTCAGGATATTTTGTGAAAACAAGTCAGTTGCTAGGTTACTATAAAAATAGTGGTTGATATCTACCCTGACTAGTGAGATGTAGTTTTTTCTTAATGTAACAGTCTTTCTAGTCAGAGCCTCTTGAATGGAACAGATGTCAGCAGAGAGAACACCTTTCTCTTGACTTGGCCTGTCTTTCAGCAAATTATTTGTAATTCTGAATTAGTTAAATAAAGATGTTGTTGCTTCCATTGTCTCAAATAGCCTTGGATGAATCCTTTTGATTCAGTTCAGCCATGAAACCTGATCTCTCCTAATGTTCTTAACTGTACCAAGCACAACCAACAGTCACTACAATAGATGAGCAGAAAGACATCCTCTTATTCACGGTGTATAGCGTCCGTTCACTCAATGTCCAGTTTTCAGGAGTTCTCCAAAATGTAGGATTTACGACTCCTAAAGTTGACCTCAAAATTTAGAACTTAAAAAGTGCACATGATTTGTCTAGAATCACCAGTGCAGTCCAACAAATATGTACTTTATTTTCATAAGCACTGTTCACACAAACTTTGAAATTATACAGTTGAGAAAACAAATTATTTTGAATAATGTAGTAGTTTGCACTAGCTGAATATTTCATTTCTTCCCCCCCTCCCCCCCAACCAGCCTTAAACGGAAGATTTCTGGTTGTTCGCCTGTTACTTTAAAGACACCACGATTAAATAACCACACATTTGACAATCACACTGAAGATGATGATGAGGACGTCATCATCTTAGAGGAGAGCAGTACTCCAAAGCCTGCAGCAGACTGTGATGTTACAATAGTAAAAACTGAGCATATTAATGTGGAACAAAGCAGCATGCAAGAGGAGTCTTGTGGTGCAGGTAGTTCAGAAGATAAATATGAGCAGTGGACTGCATCAACCCAAACTGAGATACCAAGTTTAGTGGTTAAAAAAGAAGAAGTAGAAGAGAATATAGATATGCAGCTACCCAGATCAACTTTGGAAACAAGCCAACAAGAAATCATTAATGCTTCTGAGGCATCTTCTGTGGATTTTAGCATCAAATTAAATGAACTAAGAAATCAGCTGCAAGTAGCAAACCAAGAAAAAGAAAATTACCGAAAACAGTGTGAAATGTTAACCAACCAGATGAAAATACTAGAGCAGAAGATACTAGAAATGAATGATAACTATGTGAAAAAGGAAATGTGTCATCAGTCAACTGAGACTATTATATTCCCAGATGACAAACTAGAAAATTTTAAAGAGAAAAGTCCAGAAGAAGTGGGTATTTTATATGAGCAAGCCTTAAAAGAGATGGAAAAGCTAAAGGAACAGTGTAGTACTTTGCTAAACTTAAAAACGGAATGCAGCAAATGTGCTAACAATGAAAATAAAAATGAGGTGGATGAAATTGCTGTGCAACTTGATGATGTCTTCAGACAACTGGACAAATGCAATACTGAGAGAGATCAATATAAAAGTGAGGTATGTTTGTTAATATGGTTTATGGCAAGGTAAAGTGAATATACAGGACCTGTCTTTTTTTTTTTTTTAAAAGATAGCTACAAAATTATTCACACAAGGCCCTGATCCTGTAATGAGCTCTATCCGCACAGCTCCCTATGGTGTCAGTGGGGCTCCTTATGAGCAAAGAGAACAGCCACATTGAGTACACTGAAGGATCAGGGTCAAAATTTGTGGATGCAGTTGCACATATAAATTATAATTATCCAGCTGCAAATAAGTTAATTGGAAATAAATTAGGATTATCTCATTAGCTGACATCTCCTGTGTATATGCTAGATCTTGATTGCTGTAAATTGCTAGAGGAGTGAATACCTTTTGGTTGTTTTTAGTATCCTGTTACCTCTATTTCAAAAATTCAGGTACGAATATTTTTTCAAATAGTTAATTTTTTTAATTTAACAATTTTGGTAAATACATTTATCATATACTATGTTCAAGTAACACAACTAATAAAAAGTGCCAGAAAAGATACCAAGCATTGAACTGGGGTAGAGTCACTCTCACTTCTCTTTAGAAGTGATCCCTCCAGAGTAAGCTTGAGACACCCTGATAGACAAATATACAGGAGTTCTCATTGCTTTTGGGTAGTTCATTATTTGTTTTTGTGAATAAACAGGATAGACACCGCAGGGGATTACATCAGCCATCTTTTAACTTCACTTCTCAACGCCTTTTCCCATTTACATGGGGTTGGAGGTACCTATGATTCTTCACTGCTCCTTCCAGTTCATGGCACAGGTTCATAGGTCTTGGAGTTCCAGTCCTTTTCTCATCAAACTTTTCTTGACAGTCTTTCCATTGTGTCCTCTGTCTTTCATGTCCTTTCTTGCTGTTCTTTCTCCCATCTTTCTTTGCTATCACTGAGAGTCCCAAATTCATCTTCCCCCTAACTCACTCCATGTGCACTCTGTTTACTCTCTGCTTGCCTGCCATTCTCTTCAGTATATTATTTTATACTACCCACTGTTGCCAAATCAGAACAGGCAGGGACAGACAAATTCAGTGAACACATTTCCTTTCAGTTTGTGAATTAATTGCAAGTTCCACAGTACTCCTGCCTTTCACTGCCATCCATGGACATTGTGGGGCTCTCTTCAGTTCTCCAGATCTCGTTCCAATTGCATGAAATATACTTCCAAAGAATACAGATTTTCTTCTCTCCAGAAACTTCAGTCAACAGCTCTTCTACCACTCTTCCTTATTTGCATAATTGCAGTCTTCTGTGTTTACCTTCAAACCATGATCTTCAAACACAGATGCCTACTCTGATACCATATTTACCAGTTCCTCTTTGTTGTCAGTCAGAAGGGCCAGATGGTCAGCGTAGATTATCTTTCTCTGTCTCCACAGGTTTGGTTCTTCTATTATTTAACTCCATAACTAGGATGAAGAAAAGTGGACTCAGCACACTGCTTTGTCTGACTCCCACTGTCGCCTCAGAACTCTCTGAAATTCCATGTATTGTTACCACCTTAGTTCTTGATCCTCAGTGAAGCTCCTCTATCATATCCATTTCTGTAGTCCCCGTCCCATTGATTTCAATACTGCAGACAATGCAGAATCAAGTCATATGCTTTGTCAAGATCAATAAATGCTACGTAGCAGTTATGCCCTCCATTTATAATTCTTTCAAACTTCTGTCTCATTGCAAATATGTCTGTAGTATTCCTTCCCTTCTTAAATCTCCTCTCCTATATTTTCTTCCACCTTGCACCAAAACCTTACCTCCAAAACTCTTTAAAGGATTTTAAGAGTCTGATTTAATGGACTGATGCCCAATAAGTGTTTGGATCATTTGCATCATCCGTGCCCTCCCAGAGAGGCACAATATTGCAGGGATCGGCAGCGTTTGGCCTGCAGCCCACTAGGGTAAGCCCCCTGGCAGGTCGGGCGGGTTTGTTTACCTGCCACGTCCGCAGGTTCGGCCAGTTGTGGCTCCCACTGGCCGCAGTTCGCTGCTCCAGGCCAATGGGGGCTGCAGGAAGCGGTGCGGGCCAAGGGATGTGCTGGCCGCTACTTCCCACAGCCCCCATTGGCCTGGAGCGGCAAACTGCAACCAGTGGGAGCTGCGATCGGCCAAACCTATGGATGCGGCAGGTAAACAAACTGGCCCGGCCCACTGTTGCCAGTCCCTGATCTATCCCATTCTCCAGTTAAGTGGGATCCCGGCAAACACATAGTAATGTGTGAAGTGAGTATCTGCAGTTGCCTTGATCATATCAACAGTTACCTCATCTTCACTTGCTACCTTACCATTCTTCATCTTATTCAGTGCTTTTAACTCCTCTACAGAGATCAATACCTCTTTGAGGCTTCTCCATAATTGCTGAAGGTGCTTGCAGTTGCAGTTCTCTTCTTGTTTCACAGCCTTTGGAAATATTTTTTTCTATACCTGTACCATACCTTTAGGGTTAATCATCACACAGTTCCCATCCTTCATGCAGAAAGCTCTATATCGTGTTTCATTTGTTCCTCTTTTTTTGCTAACCTAAAAGCCAATTTCTTGACCTCTTCCTCCAGCTTTCTGTATAATTCCTCTTCGGCCTCCATTTTCACCTTAGCAACTGCATGTTTGTGTGCTTTTTTTATTCTCATCACACCCTGCTTTCTCAAACTCTTTAAATAATTTTGTTTTTAATTACTCTTGTACATCAGACTTCCATCACCAGCTTGTTATCCAAAAGTACCACTCGTTCTGCCACATTACCTTCACTGCCTTAATGAAATGGATAGGGATGGTGTGCCTAGCTTCTGTTTGCTAGAAGCTGGGAATGGGCAACAGGGGATGAATCACTTGATGATGACCTGTTCTGTTCATTCCCTCTGGGGCACCTGGCTTTGGCCACTGTCGGAAGACAGGATACTGGGCTAAATGGACGTTTGATCTGACCCAGTATGGCCGTTCTTATGTTCTTAACTTCCTTAATTCTCCCTCCACTCTTCACTGTCTTTGGCAAAGCATGAAAACCTTCCTTTACTGTTTGGCAAACTTCCTTTCTGCCCCCTTACATAACTAACTACCAGTGCAATTTCTTCCTCAATTTCATTCTTTCCTGTCTTTTCAGGTTATACATTTTAGCTATTAATACTTGCTATACTGAGTGAATGTGTGGCAGAACAACCTTTGTCTTTCACCATTTTCATGTGTTCTCTTACCAAAATATACCAGTAGTCTACATGGGCTTTGCTTTTTCCACTATAATATATCATCATATGGGATTCTTTTTTTTAAAACAGTATTCACTGCTGAAATCCCATTAAACACCACTTAACCCAGTTTTGTCCTTCTGCATTTCTTTTACCAAAGCCAAATTTACCCAACGCTCTTTCTGTTGGGCTCCTTTCACCAACATGATTGCTGGTAACAAGGTGTTACTCTCAACCATAACCACCAACTCTGCCAGCTCATTTCTAAAGTTGTTCTTCTCTTCCATAGGTCTGCCTGATTGTGGGGCAAACTTTGACATCAAACAACCCTATTCTCTATCAACAACCATACTACTATCAATCATTTTCCTCTTCTTTCTACCCTCATGACATCATTGATCTGAGCTTATGATGATAGCTTCCCCATTCATTTTCTTTTTTCTCACAACCAAAAAATTTAAATCCATCTTCCAAGATTATACTTCTGCCTCCACACCATGTAGTTCTAAACAAAATTGCTATAGTTTAATGTATCTGAGTTATGGAAATTGATCAGTTTGGGTAATTTGTCTCCATCTTTTTCAAAATATTTTTAGAGGAGAGTATCTATACTCTGCCATCATTTTTTGGTCACCAAGAATTAGTTAAAACCATAGAAGTGACAGCTAACTTTAGAAACTGTAACAGTTCTTTTGGAATTCACACAGGATGGATAAAAAATTAGTTTTTAAAAGATCAGTTCTTTAAATCTTACTAGTTATTTCCCTATCTTATAGTATTAAATTGCTAATGTGGATGTTTTGTATGTTTCTTTAGCTTTCTAATTGTTCATAGAATTTCAGTTTTTATACATAAAATGCTCATCTATACTGAAAAAGTCAAGAGCCTCATTAATAGTCTTAATCTGAAAACAACATGCACACAGATACAGAATTGATAAGTAAATTGCCCATGCTGTGTTCGCACTAAACTCCACTTCTTGATATACTGAATTTCCACAAGTCAAGAAAGCTGAAATGCTTTGTCCAGTCTGTACTCAACCATTAGGGTATGCAGTGTGAAATCAATGGAACTTGTGCTCCTAAATAAGTTAAGTGCTTTTGAAAATCCAACTATTAGGTGCCTAAATTAGCTTTAAGTGCCTAACTTTAGGCTTCTATTTTTGAAAATTTTGGCATATGTAAAGTATGTTCACTAATATATTGAATATATACACTATATGTTCACTAATTTAACTTATTGTTAATATTGAAGCAATTTGTTTTGAACGGAAAGATTTTGTGGCACTAAGACTTTTTAATAACTACAATTTTAACCTCTGATACCGCAAACACTTTTGTACGCTCATGTTGGTTTCAAGCAGATGAGTAGTCACACTGAAGAAAATCTGATATTAATGTGAGCAGAATTATGTACCTGCTTAAGTGTTTGCAGGATCACGGTTTTAATTTAATATTTTGTTTTCCTGTAGCAATTTTGTAAAATAGATATGATACCCAACCAGTAGTGACATTTTTTAAAAGCATACTTTATTATTTTTAATTTATTGAAGTAAAACATTTTCAGGTTAGTTTTTTAAAGCATCAGTAAACTTCTTTTAAAAATCAAGTGATTTGATCATTAGTTAAACCAGTGATTTAAATCGCCTTATTTTTAAATTACTCCACCGTGACTTCAGAAGTATAAAATTAACTTACTTTGATTTACCTGTCTCAGATTGAACTGCTGGAAATGGAAAAAACTCAAATTGGTTTTCAGTGTGAAGAGCTTAAAAGAGAAGTTGCACAGTTAAAAGCTACAATTCCTCAAGTGGTAGCATGTGCAAATGATTCTACAACCAGTAACATTGAGGATCCTGTCAGTTATTCTGTTGAAGAAAGGTATCGCTTTTCTTACTTTTAAACCAGAAATTTGCCTGGAATAGCCTATCAAGCTTGTACCTTAAAACATTGTCAAAGTTCATGATTGATTCTGTGACCTTTTGTGGCTTTCTGAATCTTCACTGCCCCTTCCTTTCCCCACTAATGTTCACACTTTATCATCTTCCAAAAAATATTTTGGATTAATGTATGTATGTGTCCAGATTGCAAGTGTTAAAGAATCTAAATGTGTAGTTTGTCTGAAAATCCTAAAAAAATAAAATAAAAATAGAAGAAAGTTTCTCTTTATGCAGGTAGAACAATGGCTTTTTATTGGAGTTAACAGCTTGCTTGCTTGCTTACCGCTATACAATGCACCGAAGACATTTTCTGAGGCGTTTTTACTCCAAATGTATATTAGGACATGTCTATACTACAACATTAAGTCAACGTAAGTTATGTTGACCTACAGCCAGTGCAGTAATTAAATAGGCTGTTCATGTCCACACTACCCTCCTTGTGCCAGTGGTGTGCATCCTCACCAGGAGCGCCTGCATCAACTTAAGTGGGGGGCATTGCAGGAGGCTGACAGCCAGAGCCCCACCACTGCAAGGTTGACAGTTGGTGCGGGGCTGACTGTGGGAACGCTGCTGCCCTAGAGCTGGCAACCAGCCAGGTGGTGGTGGGGCTGATGCTGATGGCACTGACCTGCCCCGTATGGGGGTGGTGGGGCTGGCGCTGATGGCGGCGCCATGCAGAGGTGACAGGGTAGGGCTGGGGAGGCTGGCCAGGCTGGGGCTGCTGGCCCTGGGTGGTGTGCCCACGCGGGAGCGGCAGGGCTGGGGCTGCTGGCACCGGCTGGTGGCTAGCGGCTAGCCCCAGCCCTGCTGCCCCCATGTAGGGCTGCTGCGGCTAGCCCCATGTGGGGGCAGTGAAGCTGGGGCTGATGGCACTGGCTGGCTCCATGCAGGGGCAATGGGGCTCGAGCTGTCAAAGACAGTAACAGGTGATCTAAGCAACGAAGTGTCTACACAGACACTGCGTCTACTTAACTACATCAACCTAAGCGCACTCTTTCGTGCGCAGAGGTGAAATTATTACGTCAGCGTAGTGGACGACTTACTGTAGTGTAGATGCTTAAAAAAATTAGGTCCACATAAGCTTCCGTATGTTGACCAACCTCTGTAGAGTAGACTAGGCCTTAAATGTTCTTTGTTATGGATTATTGACACCCTTCCTTAAATGCTACTGCAAACTGTAGCACTAGATTGAGTTACCATTCCATACAAGTCTGTTCAGAGTTGTCCCTGCTCGCTAGATCTCTAGTGTTTAGGTTTGAGCTGTAGCTGCATCATCACTTGTGATCGTTCCTCTGTCTGCCAGCATTTCCTTCGCTGTTGGCATCTGACTTTAATGACTTGTACTCCCTGGAAGGATTTGCAGATATTTGAATTTGTTGCACTAGTGACCACCCACAAATCGTGCTGGGACTTATCAGCAGAATGGATGCTAACCTGGAAGGAAAAGCAGGCTGAAGGAAGAGAGATAAAAAGGATGGCTGAGTTGGAAGTAACTTTGAGCAGCAAAGAGGCATGAAGGGAGAAAATTAACACAGGAAAGCAAGAATAAGAGAAGGAACACAGAAAATAAACAGGAGGAGGAAAGGAAAGTAGGAGAGAGACTGAAGCAGAAAAAAAACCTGTAGAGTAACACAGAAAAATATAGCTAAAACGTAGCCTTACACTCCTATTGTAGCTTTATTTTTAAGGTAGTTCTTGGACAAATTTCTCTTTCCAGCTGGTATTTCCCTCTCTTCCCCTCCTCCTCTTTTGTCTGTCTCTAGAGTTGGCTTTCAGTGTGTGCCTAACACTTGGGCCAAATGTGCCATGCTCTGTCATGTTTCTGCATGTACTTCCAATTTTTAATACTTTGGAATTATTTTGAGAAAACAAAATTGAGATTGAAGTGAGGTATCTGGGTCAGTATTTGGGTTTGTGCTACCCAAACAATCTCTCATCCTGCTTCAAAAGAGCCTCTATTTTGTGGCAATGAGGATGGAACCAAGTTCCGCCCTTAATGTTTGTTTAAAACAGAATGAACATGTAATCCTCCCGCTCAGGAACTGTGGTGCTCAAACCTTGGAAAAACTAGTCCAGCTAGTTCCTTGCCTTGAGTTACTTCATAGATAACTTTAAATTAAATTTCATGATGTCTTATATTGGCTGATACGTTTCTTTGTAAAACTCAAATTTGTAGAACCTTCTGTTTTCAGTAAGGTAGTCACATTGTTTATAAAGTTCACTATAAAATGTTATGGACTGTAATCTCAATTTATCTGCACTCTATATAAAAAAATCTTCCTTAATATGATCATCATTATTTCCTTACAGCCTGAAACTGCGATCCCTCCGAGTTAACGTTGGACAGCTACTGGCTATAATTATGCCTGATCTAGATTTGCAGCAAGTAAATTATGATGTTGATATAGTTGATGAAATTTTAGGACAAGTTGTGGAACAAATGCATGAAATCACCACTACTTAATATCCTTTACTGAAGACATTAAGAAACTTGCTGAATCTTCCACTATATTGTATGGTTTCCAAATTGTAAAGACTGGTTTTGTTTTTATGTTTGAGTGATTTAGATACAAACTCAGTGTAAAATATATATACTGTGTGCACTCAGATGTCACAAATACTGTGGGTACTTTTCACGTACCTTTTAAGTTTCTCCTTAAAAGGAACAGTCAACATTGACAGACTGTGGATGTACCTAACTTATTAAGAATTTTGTTTTAAAAATAAATGTAATTAAACTTGCAAATATTTTCTATTACTTTGGAATCTTAAACAGTTTTTACAGAGCTTTTCATTTGGCTTTTAACTTTTTTGTATTCTCAGTGACCCTTAAATGTATTTGTTCCCCCAAAACTAAACTTACCCTCTCTGATCCCCCTCTGAAAACAAACCACGATAGCATGGTTGTAAATATCAGTATTCTCCTTGTAAACAATAATGAAACAGGCAAGTTTTGTGAGTTTGCCTTTACTTATGATAAAATATAGTTGGTACATGAAATTTTTGGGCTGTGGTCCCTGGTAGCAGTATGGATTGTTGGGGGTTGGGTTTTTTTTTGGGTACAACAAGGGTCTGATCATGACATGTGCTAATACCTGCAGTTCCCACCAAACCCAGTAGGAATTGCAGATGCTCATACCACTCAAAGCATATTGCTGTGGTTCTAACTACAAGTAGGCATAGTTTTGGTATGTGCTATGAGCTTATTCATAGCTCTGCCAATGCATCTCAATGCTGACCAGAAATACTACCATTTTAATACTACCCCCTTGAGTGAAGACTGCTAATCATGTTAAATTGTATAGTGGTTTTGTGATGTTGGCAAATACATAATAGGGAAAAGATGTCCTTAAAAAAACCCCTCAGAACACTGAATTGTTACAATATTGATTACTGACTCTGCCATAGAAACCCCTGTCTGTTAGCTTTTTTTGAAATGACATTACTGTAATCAATCCTAATTTAGCTTCCCATGAAAATACCAATAATGCAGCATGCTGTATGATTACAATGGGCTACTCAGTTTTAGAAGAATTATGTAATTAAAAGGGCATTTAAGTTAGATACTTCTGGTGTTAATGACCAATGAGTTTATTGAAGCTGAAAATTTAAATCTAATTTTCTTTCACTGTTTATGCTGTTTTAAATTTTGCACATTTTTTATGGACAAAAAAAGGGCTAGTCCTTTTGTTTCTAGTCTCTTTTGCTGGTTCTCATGTATTAGCACAGTGCTGCAATATCTGCAAAACAGGTGAATGTTTAAATTTAAGTGCTGAGGACATATAGGGATAGTGATGGTATGCTTCTTCAAACCATCTTTTTTTCCCAGCCAACAAAGGTGTCGTCCTCATTTGACTAGTGTTCTAAACAAAATGTTTCAATTAAAACCTTCAAAACAATCATGAAAACATCCATTTAAACATATTTGAAACATCTGTTTCTACAAAACCTACATTTTTTGGCTTAAGCAACCTTACTGTCCTGTTTAAATTAGGCTGCATTCCCTTAGTTGTACTTTGCTAGTCTGTGTAGCCTAAAAGTATCTTGAATACCTGATCTAGTATTATGCTAGTAGGGATAAAGAAATACTATTGTGCTTAGGGTTAAATTTAATGTTTAATTTTGAACAGGTAGCTGAAATATAACAATGTTCCTATACCTAAGTCGTTTTTTGATAAACTGGTGTGCAATTTTTCATTTCGTCTGTCATTGTTTATTTATTTTCTCAGTGTTTTTTGTCCAGATACTTCTGTAGTTGAATTTATTATAGATGACTGGTAAAATACAATGTCTATATTGAAAATTAAAAATTTATACTGTACATTTAAATTTTGAGGAACAGCGGGTAAATGGAAGTAGGTTTACTTGTTAAAGTACATAGATGTATTTTTTTGTAAAAAGCACGTTCTGGTTTTCTGTCAGATCAAAACTTTTAACTGGTCAATAAAAAATTAATTTTGTTTTAAATAAGAATATGCATAATAGCTATCTCTGGCTTTATTTTAACATTCATCCTTACGAGAAATCTGGCATCCACTTTACCATGCAGCCTTTTAGAAGAATGTCAGTTTGCTTGCTTCTGTAATCCACATTAACAGTGTAGTTCTGTCACTCTCTTTAGTGGTTAGATCACATATAAATGTTTGACTCTACTTCCATGCTAAGAGACCTGATTCTTTAACTCAAGTTCTGGAGGCTAGTGTTTTCATGTTCTGAAGTCCCAGGTTCAATGCCAGATTTCTTAAACAAAGGGTGTTGGTACTGTCACAGTTCAGAGCAATTGCATCTCTGCTCCTGCTCTGTGGTCCAGCAAGGACACCCATTCTAAGCTCCCAGCTCCTCAGCTGTCACATCTGTCTCCCTCCTAATCAGGTTATTTCCAGGCTGCACATTATACTGTGAATTCCCCAGCAGTCAGACCATAAACAGTAAGTGCCACAATTAAGTTACCACACAGCTCTAAGCAAGCACATTTATTCTTAAGGTAAAAATTACAGAAACAAAAACATACACTAAACTTACTAGAGATCACACCCCATCTTCCACAAGGGTTCTGTCAGTCCTTTAAACGCTTCCCTGAGGATTGGGGGCCTCCGCTTGGATAGAAGGTTCTATCCATTTGCTGGATCAGAAGGAAAGCCCTCCATTAGTTAACTATATTCAAACAAAAGTCCTTCTTTTTGGTCCCTGGAGAGTTCAGTTTGAACAAGCATATGCAAGACTCTCCAGTCAGTGCTAGTTCTCTGGAAGTGTTACAACTGGAGTGAATTTGCCTAACCCCACCCCCCCACTCACCTTAGTTCCTGGAAGACTTGGGTCTCCCTCCCCACATGGAATTGCATACAATCCCTAGCCTACAATACATAAACTTACTTCAAGAAGGTTGGGCAGTTTCCTGCAATACCCTGGACAAATCTGTCACAGGTACATTTGGTTATCCAATCTAACCACTAGACCACACACTGCTTCCAAAGCCAGCAATGGAAACCAAGATTCCAGATGTCCAGCATTCCACTGCTGTTCCACAAAAGCTTGTGTAACCCACTGGCAATGTACCATCCCTCCCTGTAAGGGCTAGTCCATGTAAAGAATATCAGCATGCTTCACCCACCTCCATAATCCCTGCATGAACACACCAGCTATACCTACTGCTGACATGGAAGAGGTCTGTGCTGTGGACTGGAAGGTTGTGGGTTCTAACCTTGCAGATGACCCAGATGGAGTGGAAAAAATACATTATATATAAAACTCAGTTTAAGAGCCCTTAAGCACTTGTTGAAATGCTTTTATATTGCAAAATTGTATTTAGAAGTGAATTTGGATGTTGTACTATATACTTTACTGCTGTGTTTTTATTGATGTTTGGTTCAGAGTAATGCACAGAAGACTCCCTGTGTAACCAAAGAGTAGATTCTTGCTGTGTAAGCTCCAAAAAGGCCAGAACTTACGTTAACTTACTTTTCCAGAAAGCAATCCTCATTCTGAAAGGGGTAACACTGGCACTTATTGGAGATTGAGTGTCTCAGGGCATTACTGCTCTAGAGCTCAAGTGCTGCCACTCAACCTTTCCAGACTACTGTACCCTTTTGAGGAGTCTGATTTGTCTTATGTACTCCCAAGTTTCACTTATCTTAAAGTGCTTCCTTACAAAAATCAGACAAATACAAATGTCACAGCACACTATTACTGAAAAATTGCTTACTCATTTTTACTGTATTATAAGTGGACTATAAATACTGTACTTGCATTTCAGTGTATAGAATATAGAGTAGTATAAACATGTCTTATGAAATTTTAGTTTGTACTAACTCTGCTAGTGCTTTTTATGTAGCCTGTTATAAAACTAGGCAAATATCTAGATGAGTTGATGTACCCCTAGGAAGACCTCTGCATACCTCTACAGGTACTCCTACCCCTGGTTGAGAACCACTGCTACAGAGCATTTCAGCACTAGGTCACTAGTTTGAATTGTGCCCAGCTCCACAAGAGTTAAAAATTGTTCCTCTAACACATGTTTGGCATGAGCCTGGTTAAGTATAGCAAGACCTAAATTTGCAAGGGTTGGCCATTTTGTAATTGATACACACATTTGGGGGTGGGCAGAAGGAATGCAGAAGACAGACCAAAACACCATTTAATCTTTAGCACATAATCATGGGGTTTTGTAAAAAAAATCTCACAGTTTTAAGGTTTGAATAGTTATTTTTGAACTTTTGGGATTGTGAATACTGAACTATATCATGCATTCAGATGGGCTATAGCAGAGGTGGGCAAACTATGGCTTGTCCTGCCTGGCCCTTGAGCTCCCAGCCCCTCCCCCACAGCCTCAGCTTGCTGTGCCCCAGTGCTCTGGCCTGCCACTCCTGCTGGGTAGTGCAGTGCCATGGCTGGCTCTGGCCAGCTCCTGCTGCTCTGAATGGCATGGTAAGCGGGGCAGGGGGTCCTGGGGAGCAGTCAGGGGGCAGTTGGATGGGGCAGAGGTTCTGGGGTGGTCATCAGGGGATGGGGGGCTGAATAGGTGCAGGGGTCCCAGAGGGCCTGTTGGGGCAGGGGTGTGGATAGGGGTCAGGACAGGGAGTGGGGGGGTTAGGGGGTGGAGTCCGGGGGGGGTTCCAGGAGGGGGCAGTCAGGGACCAAGGGGCAGGGGTTGGATGGGTCAGGGTTCTGAGGCGGCCAGTCAGGGGCAGGAAGTGGGAGAGGCCAGGCTGTTTGGGGAGGCACAGCCTTCCCTACCTGGCCCTCCATACAGTTTCACAACCCCAATGTGGCCCTCGGGCCAAAAAGTTTGCCCACCTCTGGGCTACAGAAAGGGCTGTAACCGTTAACTGAGTACAGCAGACTTTGCTGAGGGGTCTGCACCCAGCCTCTCTCTCTCCTCACACCATATTCCCTGTTGCACTACAAATGCAGATGGCACCAACAGGAGACCCAAGGGAACAGGTGAGGAACAGGTGCCAGGCTGTCTCCAACCATTCCCTCAGCCAGTTCTAAGCCACAGGATTGTACCCCTACTTCCCACAACTTCCTTCCTAAACAGCCAGCTGCTGCCCCCCCCCAAAACACCTGTTAGCAATTTGACTCACTCCAGCACCCCTCTCCTCACAGCTTTTAGCAGTCACTCACCCTGACAGCCTAGCACCCACCCTTTACACACCCCAGGCACCCTCTTCCACTCACGTACTCTAGCAGCCCTGGGGCTAATTACCAAGTTTTGTGCAATTTCATGTCACCTGACATCCTGCTACTGCTCTGGGCCAAGTGTGTTGGCCATCAGATGAAGCTTATGGTCCTATGAAAACTTGCAAGAATGCAAATTAGATTGTGTCACTAAGGGAGCTTATCACAATTTGGCAGCTATAAGAAACTGTGTAAATTCCAAAAACAAAGTTGAGATCTGGTGCTGTAACCCCTCTGCCTCCCTGTAAAATGGGGACAATACTCAGCTTTATAAAGTGCTTTGTGATCTAGGGATGAGAAATCCATGTTGAGTTAGGTACAATTAATTTAAATAATCATAAGAGTAGTGCAACTATCTTAATTCTGTTACCATTTCTGTATTCTCTAGCGGCCCCCCCACCATACCTACACAGGAAAATGTGCTTTAAGCAATTGTCTCTAACAAAAAAGACCCCTGCTACTCTATAGAAGGTAGGATCCCTATAGCTGCACTAACCCCACGGCTCCGCCCACCTACCTGGAGTATCTTACAGGAGACTGAAAGAACGGAGCAGACAGCTGGAGCAGGCATGGGGAAGGGCCTTTTCTTATCTGACCCACTCTACTGGAACGACTGAACTCGAGAAAGTTTCACTTTGCCACGACTGAATGAACAGAGGAAAATATACAGATCTCCATCATTCTGTAAAGCAACACACACACGCTGTCCCTAAATGCATACACCCTGCTCCCTCCACCCCCTCCTACATCGACACCACCTCTACACATACACCCTGCTCCCCCCATTCTACCTACACAGACACCCTGCCCCCTCCCTCCTTTATGCACGCACACACCCTGCTCCTTCCCTTCCTCCCCTAAACATACACACGCTCTGCTCCCTCCCTTCTTTCCTTATACACGCCCACCCGGCTCCCACCCACCTCTACGCACAGGCACGTGATACAGCCCCCACTTGTAGCTGTGCATCGGAGCTTGGGCTGAGGCTCTGGGCTCAGCGGGGCGCGGGGGAGGCGCGAGGCGGAACTCAACAGCGCTGCCCAGCAGGTGGCGCTGTTGCCCCGTAATGTCCCCCGGGAACGAGTCCGCGGCGGGCGTGTCCCTTTCCTTCGACCCGGCCTACCTCGGACGCATGCGCGGTCACTGTTGGGGCGCTGCGGCGCGCGCGGGAAAGGCGAGCTCTGCCTGCCGCGGCCGGACCCGCCTCCCCTGCTCCGCGCGCGCCAGCCGCAGGTAGGGGCGGCCGCGGGCTCGGGGCGTCCCCCCGCTCCCCGCCAGCGGCGCTACGGGCGGGAGCTGGGGCACGGGGTGCTGGGGCGGGGCGTAAGAGGAGGTGCCACCGGTGAACTGCAGGGTGCGGTGCGGCCCCCCGGTGGGTTGCCGGGTGCGGTGTGTATGTGGCATGCGGGGTGTACAGAGCCCCAGCTCTGTTGAGACGGGATTTGGTGAGGGGCAGCTAAAAGGCCGAATTCAGCCTTCCTGTGACTTCCTCGTGTTTTCCGTATCCCAGTGGTGGGTTTGTGTCGCTCCAGGGTTCTCGTGTCAGGCTAATATTTTCCCGGGGGGGAGGATGTTGTTTAGACATGGAGTATTATGAGGGGGGCCTCTTCATTTGCAGGGATTTGTCACCTTGCCTTGCTTCCCCTTCCTTTTAAACTTCATACTCCGTTTGGCAGATGAGTGCATATTTTACTTGAGTTTGATTCAAACCTTTAACTTTGTGTGTGACAGTTCTCCTCTGCTGAGTGCCTCAGTCTTCCTCTCTGTAGAATAGCGGTGATGTGCAAAGATCGTTGAGACCTCTGGAAGACAGCTGCTAGGTAAGTGAGCATTGTTTTGTTATTGCTGAGGCACAGCATATTTTCTGTGACTAACAAGCCCCTCTGTTCCTTGGAGGAATGATTTTTCTTCTGTTCTGTCTCTGTTTCCCCTTTTTCTTCTATCCTTTCATCTCCCTTCCCACTCCAACATGCTAATTTTTTCTCTTCATTTTACCCTTCTTGGTAATTTTCCCTTCAAATGCAGATAACTTTTATGGTCCATGAGGTCTGCACTAAATAGTGAATTCTTCTTTTACTCTTCCCTCCTTGCTTTCCGTTTTTCTAGCATTACTTACTCTGAGGGGAATTCTGCACCACTGCACATGCGCAGCATTTATGTCCCCCACAGATTTCTTAGCTTCCCCGCAGAAAAAGTGACTTTCTGATGGGGAAGCAAAAGGAAGCCACTAATAGTCATGCGACCCTCCCAAGCATTATGTTTCGGGTGTCCAGGGCAACTGGCAGAGAGGTAAATCACTGTGGGTTGGGACTGCGGAAGACCCAGCTGGTGGCTCCTACTCTGCGCTGGGCTCAGATGCTGGTTCTGGCTGGGCTGGGGAGGATGGAATTTCCTCTTCCCTTGAACAGCATCCAGAGTTGTTTCAGACCCACCCCCAGATTTCTCCCTTGGCTGTAGGAAGCTCTGCAAACTCTCTCCCCCTAACCCCCGTGCTTCCTGCACCCATCGCACCTCAGTTGCAGGGGGAGGGATCACTGTACAGGGAGCTGCTCCCCCATCTTCCCAACCCCATTGCATCCAGACCCCCTCATACCCAGACCCTCCCGCCAAGCGTCACTCCCCGCCACACTCCCAGAACCCCTCCAACAAGCCCCACTTCCCCTGGACCACCCCAGTGAGCCACCCGCACCCAGATCCCCACCATACCAAGTCCCAACCAGCTGCACCTAGATCCCCACCCCACTGAGCCCCATTCCTCCAGCATCTGGACACCACCACTGAGCCCCCCCACACCCTCCTGCCAAGCTCTTCCCCCCTCCCCCGACACCCCTCCTGCTGAGCTCCAACTATCTTCACCTTGACCCCCTCTGCAGAGTCCCATTACCGTTGCACCCAGAACCCCCCAACAAGCTTGTGCATCCAGATTCCCCCCCTCCGGCCCCGCACCCGGATCCCCCACTGAGCCAACCACACCCAGATTGCCCCACACAGAACCCTCTCAACCCACACCTGGCTCCCCCCATACGAAGATCCTCCACACTTGGATCCTGCCTTGCTGAGCCTGCCTGCTCACACCTGGTGCACCTGTCACAGAGGGGCAGGGTCCTGGGGTGTTTCTGGTGCAGACCCAGTCTTTGTGGTGTGTTAGGGTTGGGTGCAGCCTCGCTGCTGAGTCTGTGTCCTGGGGGAAAGTGGCATAGTGATCTCCCACCTTGTGCAGCTAGTGGCCTGTGCTCCCCAGTGCCATGCTGGAGACGCCACATTTATTTGACAAATAAGATTTGCAGAGTTTTAGAATATTGTGCAAAATTTTTATTTTTTTAGCGCAGAATTTTTAATTTTTTGGTGTAGAATGCCCTCAGGAGTAATTACACTTGCTGCTTCAACGACGCTTGTGACTCAAACACCAATCTATGCAATGATTTGTGCTGCAGTCAGAGCAGGGAGTAGAGGGATCAGAGCAGCATGAAGAATTCAACCATATTGAGGTCTGGGGATGGGAAAAATGACATGCCCACAGAAAATGTACCCAAATGGTATTCCAGCACAATTACCTCTGTCATCGTAATAAGATTTCCAGTAACAGAGTAGAGAGCCATGGCTTAGTAACCTTTTCAGAGAATGTTCTTACTGAAAACTTTAGTTCTTATAAACCATAGTTACTTAAAACAACTTTCCTTAGACGTAGTAATCTTTTGTGCTTTACTATAATGTTTTACTTATGATTTCTGTGGTGCTTGTGGACACCGTATTGTTAACTCTGATTATAATTTTTGTCATAATAAATGCAAAATATCTAATACTTGCCATGTTTTTCTTTAGAAAGAATGAAGGTCATCACTTGTGAAATAGCATGGCACAACAAAGAGCCGGTGTATAGCTTAGACTTCCAACACGGAACAGATGGGAAAATCAATCGACTGGCCTCCGCAGGAGTAGACACAGCTGTTCGTGTGAGTTCCAAACTTTCGCTGATTTTAGTATGTGCAGAATAACTACCAAGGAATTTAATTTTACTTTAAAATTTCACCTTCTTCTGGTTTTCCATGGGCTACCAGTGAGTGACTCAGATGAACAGTTATGTGAAAGTGGGGCATGAGCTCTGTCAGTCTGAGTTTAGTCTTCAAATTCTGGCTAATCTGCTTCTTCCTAATTTCATCTAGTTTGGGTAGAATTTTGAAATTTTTGAGTGACTGCACTCTTCCTGTCTCCTTGTAAAATATATAAGTAAATGAACTGAAGAAAATGGTGCACACTAATTACATAACTGAAAATAGATCAATTTTCAGGTATAGAAGCCAATTTACTACCTGTAATACTTTTAAAACTAGATATGGAAAGTGGAAAAAGGACCAGATGGGAAAGCAATTGTGGAATTCTTGTCCAATCTAGCTCGACATACCAAAGCAGTGAATGTTGTGCGTTTCTCTCCCAGTGGTGAGATTTTAGCATCAGGAGGAGATGGTGAGTAACATTATAATAAAGACCGATATAAAGAAGATACATACATCTCATATAAAAATGAGCACAGAAAGTGTCTATCTTTGGGTTTGTATTAACCAGTGCCCTCCCTATCACCATAATTCATGAGTGCCCCGCAAACCCTAATGAATGTATTCCTCCAGCCTCCTTGTGAGATAGGAAAGTATTTTCTGTGTTTTACAGATGTGAAAGAATTATTCCTATTTTATGGATGTGGCATTGAGCAGCTTGCCCAATATCAAAAAGGGACTCCGTGGCAGAGTTGGAAATTAAATCCATCTCCCGAGTCCCGGACCAGTGCTTTATCCTCAGGACCAAAGGGATTGGATAGCTCTCTATTGGGTTCGACACACATATGTAATATTTTAAGAGAAGATTTCCAAAGGCACAAAGGGCAGTTAGGTATCCTTTGAAAGTCAGTCGAAAGTTGGGAAGCTGACACCCACTTGGACCTTTGGAAATTTCCTTCTTAATCAGATTGTTTAATGAAAAAGGCTAGATCAACATAAATCAAAACTAACATATACATTTGTTTCCTGTTCCTACGTAATAAAGGTAATGGTGGGGAAAAAAGCATTTCTAGGTCAATCACCTAAAAAAATCTCCAAGGCTAGTCTAAATATTTTTGCTCATTGACTTTCACATTACATGTAACATAATAGCAGGATAAGGCTAATATAATAATTCATTATCAAAAAAACAGAAACATTTATCAACAAATCAAATTATTCCACAGATGCTGTGATTTTATTGTGGAAATTGAATGATAACAAAGAACCAGAACCAATAGCATTTCAAGATGAAGATGAAGCTCAGCTGAACAAAGAGAATTGGACAGTAATTAAAACTTTAAGGTAATTTAATTGGGCTTTTGGAGAGTTTTCTTCATTCCATGATGCTCCTTATGTCTGGAACAGCCTTCCACTCAACATAAGCAAATCCTCATCACAGTTTTTGCAAAACTCACCTGCTCCATAGCGTATTCCTGTTATGCTTCTGCCCCCATTTAGTATCAGTCCGTGCTGGTGTTCTGTATCAGTCTGTTTCCCCAGTCTTCCAAGATTTTTAAGGCAGAAGATCTGACACCTGTGGCATAGCTCTCTGCACCTACTTATATGATCATTTACTTCAAAAGCTCTGTCTTTGTCCCCTTTTGCACAGGGACAGTTTAAGAAAACAGACATTTTTAGCACTGAATTTATAGTGAACATAATTTAATAATGAATATTAAACAAAAAAGTGCCAAAAGCTAAAATGATTCATGCCTGTTTGCTAAATGTCAGTCCCAGCCAAATTTTTTAAACTAGTTTTTAGAGTTGTTGAAAAGTTTTATTCCAGCTGTCTGGAAATGTTATTTGCAAATTACAGTAATTACAATTGTCACCTTTACTTTTTTTTTTATTATGTATTCATACAATACAAAATAGTCTGTATTTCACATTATATATGATGCTTATTAGAATGTACGTGTATTCACAGTTAAAATAGTTCATTTATCTAAGTGAAATGGGTCGTGGGTTCAGCCCAGTTCCTACTGGGCAAAACATCAGAGCACCACTACCACAGTGGGAACTGAATGGCAGCCTGTTCTCACTCTCCGTGGAGAAGCAAAGGAATGAAAGGCTGTGGAAACTGAAATCACCTTTTGTCCCTTTGTGGGACAATATGTGGAATGCTATCCCCTGTTTGAGCAGCATCTGTGGATAAAGAGCACTTTGGTCTCCAGGTTCTCTCAGTTTGCATCCCTTATGGTCGTTAAATTCATTAGTAATTTACACTATTTTACCAAAAAAAAAAAAAAAAATCTAGTCTCAATACCTGATAAACCTGAATAGGTATAAAGTGTGTATAGTAGAAAATATGCCTTTAAAAATGCTTGTATAATTTCCATACAAGACTGAAACAGCTTCCAAGATAAGTTAATTAGAATTAATTTCTCTAAAAAAAAAAATTGGAATTTTTAAAAATGGGAATGTAACATGTATTTTATCATTCGGATAGTCACATTGTGGTGTAAATCTACAAAATAATGCTAGTGATTCTTACCATTTTTTAAACTTATTTTTTGTGGAGATTCTCCTAACTTGGACTTGATATCAGAAGACATTCGTTCAAATGCAATATGAACTAAACTTAGATTCGGAGATTTGATATGCAAACGTTTTACTGAACGTTTCTTGTGAAAAAATTTATCTGTAAAGGAAAGTTTTCTGAAAAAGTGACCTCTCTTGTATTTATATAATTTATTAGTACATGAACAATTGTGTGTTTGCTTATATTGCACACAATCCTGGGGATGTTCATTTTTTCACATCTTTAATTATACATCATTTGAAGTCATTTGTGAATTCAGCGTTTTTGTTTCTTTGAAAGATGCAGTGTTATACATAGGTTAGCAGGGGGAGTGTCACTCCTACTAGCAGGAATATATATTGTTTAAAAATAAAAAGCAGTGGCTGGCTATCTCATTATTGCAATACTTGATAACCTTTGGTCATAGGCTTTTAACATTTAAAAAAAAATCTGACTGTGTTTCTTCATAACTCTTGTTCTTGCTATAACTAATGATCACAATTTACTCCCCTGGATTCCAGAGGCCACTTAGAAGATGTGTATGATATTTGCTGGACCCCTGATGGAAACTGCATGGCATCTGCATCAGTAGATAACACAGCTATAATGTGGGATGTCAATAAAGGTAATTGCTAAATTTCTAATTTATCTTTGTCGCATCCATCCTGAGATAAGTAGAATTGCTTAATGCTTAAAAAATAACTGAAAGCATCTTTTTTTTTTTTTTTTTTTTTTTTTAAGACAAATATGGTCAAATTATTTCCTGAATTTGTGAGGAATACCTCTTAGTCTGGGAGCATGATGTAGTGAAATCTTATTTTGTGGACAGGTTAGAGACAAAAGGGTCAGGGAGGGGTCATTTGATTCACACAATTTACAGAATCATAGTTTCCATGGTGTCTCACTCTGTGGCATGCCACGGGGACTCAGTGCCCTCCCAGCTCCCGGTCCACCAGTGGCTGGAAATTTTGGTAATACAGTGTTGTCAGGGATAGGACGAGTTGGGTATCTTTTGAAAGCCCTTTCTCCCACAACCACAATGGTACCAAACATGACAAATCTTGACCCGTTATATAGATGTGTATTTGAGAAAATGTTCAAAAATATACATTAACACAGAGATTCATTGCTTACATAAAAAAGACATTAATCTTTGGTAATTTTAGGGAAGCTAGCCTTGACATATAGGCCTGAAAACATTTATTCATCAGTCATCGTCAATGTTGTCTCCATCTAGGGCACCACTGCTAGACATGTCGTACTGATTCTCATCTGCACTGCACTCGTACATCTCTAAAAAGCAGACAAATGTTTGCTGGGTGGTGAGCATCTGGTCTTTGCACTTGTGAGCATTTGATTAGCAGAAGGATTGATTCTGGAGTGCGTGGCATTTCACACACACTGTGTGATCAGTCCATCATCCAAGACCCATCCATGCCCAAAAAGGAGGATAGTTTTGGATGTGCTTGATCGTCCCAAAGCCATTCCATTGCTTGATGATTTGCCCCTTTTGATAGCAGGTATAAATGCACCTCTTGTCAGTGGCAATTTTTCTGTTTTTCTACTTCTTGGAAAACATCCATCAACATAGCTCTGTAAGTGTCTTTAATATTGGTCTTCAAATAGTAAACTTGGCATATGAATGCCTCCACTGTATTTATGACCTCATCAGTGATTGTCTCAGCCATTCCAAGCACCTTCAAAGGTGGATAGAGTCTTAGGAGGGTGAATCAAATGCCTTCTAGTAAGATAATTTGGTCTTCCAGTAGTGTCCCATCCTGGCAGTGTGGTGGCATTCAATGGTCTGAGTGGTAGGAACACATCTCTGAGGAATATACAGCGATTCTGTTCCCTAGCAGCGGGCACAAAAACAGAATGTTGCGGAAGTTTTGGGTAGCATCTCACAACACTAGCTCATGTGTGTCTTGTGCACACCTTTCACTGTGACATTGTTGCTGGCACCCAGTGCCAGAAGCGAACAACAGCAAGGTTTGTTGCCCGGTGTGCATCACCCAATAATTACAATGGGGTGGAGAAGCAGAAAAGTTTATTTGCAGCTGCAAAGAAGGTACAGGGAGAATAGAATTTTAAATTTTGCATATAGAGCAGGAAGTTACACAGGCTTTTATACATTTTTTTTTTTTTAGCATATTTATTTAATAGCAAGCTGCCCTAAGTATTTATATAGCTAACCAATTTAGTTACCAGCTAGTTTTTTTGTTTTTTGTATTATTTGTTAAACTGTGCATAAAGCTGCTTTATTTAGCATTGTTTTTTTATATTTGCCTTGTTCGGCCTTGTTTAGTCTTAGGCAGTTTGACTTTGCAACATATTGTTGCAGATTTTTAGCGTAACTGCTGTAAGCGTCTCCAGGCAGGGGGGGCCAAGGACACTTGGGCCTAGTGCGAGGGGGCTTTATTGACATTTGTGGTCTTTTATTTTTTTGAGTTACCTAGTGGCCATGCCCAGTGTTTTTAACAACTTTTTTTTTTTTAGAACATTTAACAGCCTTGGCTTTGAGTTTTTTTTATTTGGGCTATTTATTTTTTTACAATAGGATTTTGCATAAGCACTTTGTGATAGCCTTGAAGAGAATGACATATTAACTTTTGCAAACGGGTTTTGACATATAATACTGCACAGCATAATACCATTAATATAAGCAATACAGGAAAGAGAAGTTTTAATAACAGGCTAAATAAACTACCAAGCCAAAACGACAAACCCCAGCCTGAAAACAAGGTTTGCAACCAATCGCTTTCGGGGGCAGTATAGGCAACCTGTGCTTTGGCTCGGGCATGGGCCTTAGCCTGTACCATTTTTTTTATAGATATATAAACATTGGGGCCCGACGAGGGCACAAACCCCTCCTTGGGATGCCAAGAGATAGTCCAAAGCCAGCCTGTTTTGGAGGGAAAAGGTTTTGAACTGCTGTACCTTTTTATTTAATGTTTTTATTGCTAATTTTAAATTATTAATTGAGTTTTTTAACTTTAAGGCAACTTTTTTAAGTACCATTTGCAGCTTTACAGTATAGCGGCTTATGCATGCCATGGCTGGCCCGGTAAACAGTGGCGCTATTCCCAGTACAGAGCACCCTACAAGCTTCTCGGTTGTGAGGGGATTTTTTATATTGCCTTTTAATGCTGTAGTCAGTTGCCACAGGGTTTTTTTTGTGTGACTTAACAGAGGTATTTCGGGCATTTTTAATTTTTTTTTTTTTGGGCAGTGTGGCAGTTATTGACAGATAAGGAACTTCATGAGCTGTATAACAGCTACCTGTCCAGTTGGCTGGCAGCACCTTATAAGCCTTTTGGCCACATACAAAATAGTGACCCTGTAGGGCCCAGTAGTGTCAGCCTCCTCGTGAGAACGATTAAGAAACTTCACTGAACAGTGAGAGGCAGCAGCTTCGTTATGCCATGTGATGACAAAATTCTTCGAGCACCTCTTCTCATGCTGGAGTGTTTTTCCTGCACAGTTGTCCTCCATGCAAGTGTGAGACAGTAGCTTCTTCATTGTGACACGGGCGATGTTCATGGAGTCAGTGTGTTGGACAGGTGTAATACTCTGGAATCTTTTCTTGCAATATTTTTAATTGATTCCTCTGCATATATGTTAAGCATGGGTGTCAATGGTGCCACCATCTGCAGTGTAACTTGGGGGGGGGGGGGGGGGACTCGCAGCCCCTAATGCCTCCCAGCACCAGGTATCCTGGTTGGTGGAAAGTTTTGTGGGTTGAGTTTATATCATTAGAAAGCCTTTTCTCCCACTACCATCATTGTAAGACACTTTACAAGAAAGTTATCTATTTAAGTGTAAAAATATATGACTTTACATTCTGAAATACTTGGCCTTGTTTTATTTCTGAAATGAAAAGTGTTTTATGAAATAGAAATTGAGTTTTGGAATTTAGAAATTATTTGCATTTTCAGGGCAAAAAGTTTCAATTTTTAATGAGCACAAGAGTTATGTACAAGGAATAACATGGGATCCTGTAGGCCAGTACATTGCAACCCTTAGCTGTGATAGGTGAGTTATTGTTTTAAGTGTTTCCTATTACTATTCTTTGTTGCATGTTAATTAAGTCAAGAAAAGAACTGAATGCTTTTCACTTCACAACTACCAATATCTGGAAATGTGAGTTTTAATTGCTGTTCACATTGGTCCTTCAAAGGGAACTGCAAAAGGTGAAGTGAGAATTGGAGTTAATTCCAAATTTATTTCTGTGTTGAATGCCATCCAAGGCCTTAAAGGGAACATTCAACAAAGAAATAATTTTAATTAAATTTTTAAACAAATTATCCTCCACTGGGCATTTTTGAATCACTGAAGATACCAGAAGTTTCATTTTTCTGGGCTGAATGTCCCTCTTTTCATCCCACCCCATATCCCAACCCTCAGCAGCCTGGTTAGTAAGGTCATTTGGCAAACAAATCTGTGTTTAACGCAATTTTTTTTTCATTTTAACTTTGCAGTTCACCTTAAATTGTTTGGGGATACGCATCCTATTTTGATAGACTTCACAACTGGCTAATAAACCTCTGGGAGAGTGATCCCTGATTTGAGATTTCTTTAGTACCAAAGTGTTCTGAATCTCTGTAATGCAGAAAAATAGCATATCAATGGGCTGTCTTCATAGAACATAGAAATTACATGAGCGTTGTTTAGCTAGTGCCTTAGTTTAGTTGATCTTCAGTACCTTTTTATCACCAATTACCCCTTTAATTATATTTATCCCTTTGTCTCTATTGTGTGTTGAAGACAAAAAGATGGATACATGTTAACCTACATCTTTTATTGGTTTTATTCTCTCTATGGGCTGGAGGTGTAAAGTGATGCCCTTTTAATAAATCCCCTCCCCCTTCATCTTCCTCTTTCCTTTTATCTTTCCTCACCCTCTTCCTCTCCTCTAGATTACTAGCCTCGATTCCAGAGGTGTAACAAGTAGTAGCAGGATGAAATTAAGAAACAGAAAACAGTCTGGGTATGTCTGGAAAGACTTCATAATGATGAGGGTTCTATTATAGAGGATACTGATCTCACTTGGAGCAGATCCTGCAAGTGGCTCAGAGAGAGGACAAGTAGAAAGACCTGATAGTCCTTTTGAATCAACATGGGATAAACATGATCTTTGGATGTTTCTCTAAAAAAAACTATCAGCTGTGAAATAGTAAAGTGACAATTTAAATTATCTTTAGACTTCAGAGTTCACACCCTGAAAAACATGAATTCTGTTCACAGTTCTCCCGTGCAGATTTAGGAAGATAATCTTGCACAGACCTGCATTCAATTCACATTGTAAGGAAACTGCAACAATAATGGCTAGAAATGATTTATTTTGTCAGTGAAAGTTCATGTTTTGTAGGAACTGATGGGAGTCACCAGGGAAGTCCCAGGAAATTGTTCAGGTCTTTTCCACTTCACTCTGAGCCCTGATTTTTCCTCAAGGGCACATACACACATGTCACAGATAAGCTTCTGTGAATAAATCAACAAAGGTCCATGTTCCCTGCAGCTCTTCTTGTGGCTCTGCAAATACCAGAGGATCGTGTGTCCTTTGCTTGCAATGCTCACAAAGTAGTGCAGAGGTGTGCAGGCTCCATGCTGCTGTCAGAGATGGTGGACAGCAAAGAGAGTCACGCAGGTGCATGGAATTTTTTTAAAAGACATGAAAATTATGGGATAGAGATGGCATGGGAGTGGAGAAAGTTGCATGATGGGAACTTGACCCTACAGTCCTAATCACCCCTGCACAACTCGTTTCTGCCCCATCATGCACTGCCAAAACTTCCCAAAAGTTAGTGTGCTAGACAGTGGCAAGTTGCACATCATGATGCTCCTCACCGCATTGAAACAAGCACTCCTGGTGAATGTGCGCAGCGCCGATGCAGGGAGCTCAGCATGCCCACACGCAGGCAATATGCTAACTGTGGTGGCTTTATGCTGACATAACTTGGGGCAGCAAAAAATTGTAGGGTAAAGATGCCCTTAGTGGTTATTTGTTAATGTGCTGTCCTATAATATTTAGTAGTAGTAATCTCCTATCCTTTAGTAGGAAGTCCTTTTGTCACATAACTGTCAAACGGATCCAGAACGTTCTGATTGAAAAGGAAGATGCTGTAACTCTGTATGAAATAGACAAGGATATTGCTCAATGTGGAAGGTACCTGTTTGTGGGTAACGATATTCTCCATTATGTAGGGTGCTGCGGGTGTACAGTACACAGACTAAGCGTGTAGCATTCAATGTTACCAAGATGCCATCAGGAGCTGAAGGCGAGGTAAACTGTTCTAATACTAACAATGTTGTGAGATAACCCTTGTTATGTTTTTTACAAGGGCTGCTCTCTTTGAAAGTGAAATTTGGAAAAAACTATTCAGTTTTAGAAATAATTTACTTGTACATCAGATATTTTTGCATTTGTCTTTTCGTTTATTGCTATATGAATGTGTGGAATAGAAGATGTTTCCTCCTATTGTTTTCTCTGACTTTAGTTTACTGTGGAAGTGACTGTCACAGATAACATTGTCATCTAGTGATTGCCTCTTGCAAGTTCATCTGCTCCTACAATTTAGCAAATTGACAATGCTAATGCCTTTGAGTAAAGTTCAAGGGGTGAGAAGCAAAAAATAGTCTGTACACAGAGAATTTCTTTTAAATGGAATAATTTCAAAGATATCTGTCAGGCAGCAGCTCTTAAGGTTGTTAATAGTTATAATTAGGGCTGTCGATTGATCGCAGTTAGCTCACGCAATTAACTCAAATTAATTGCGATTAAAAAAATTAATCACAGTTTTAATCGCACTGTTAAGCAATAGAATACCAAGTGAAATTTATTAAATATTTTTGATGTTTTTCTATGTTTTCAAATATATTGATTTCAGTTACAACACAGAACACAGTGTACAGTGCTCACTTTATATTATTGTTTTTGATTAGTATTTGCACTGTAAAAATTATAAACAAAATAAATAGTATTTTTCAATTCACCTCATACACGTACTGTACCGTAATCTCTTTATCGTGAAAGAGTTTAAGTTTACAAATGTAGGTATTTTTTCATAACTGCACTCAAAAACAGAACAATGTAAAACTTCGAGCCTACAAGTCCACTCAGTCCTACTTCTTGTTCAGCCAATTGTGAAGACAAAGAAGTTTGTTTACATTTACTGGGCATAATGCTGCCTGCTTATTATTTACAATGTCACCTGAAAGTGAGAACAGGCATTCACATGGCACTTTTGTAGCTGGCATTACGAGGTATTTATGTGCCAGAGATGCTAAACATTCGTATGCCCCTTCATGCTTCGGCCACAGTTCCAGAGGATATGATTCCATGCTGATTGATGCTCGTTTAAAAAAAAAATAAGCGTTCATTAAATTTGTGACTGAACTCTTTGGAGGAGAATTGTGTGTCCCCTGCTCTCTTTTACCTGCATTCTGTCATATATTTAATGTTATAACAGTCTAGAATGATGACCCACTGACTGCACTTTCACTTCACTTTGACAAAACTGAAAGAAGGTACCTATGTGACATTTCTAAAGATAGCTATGGCACTTGACTCAAGGCTTAAAAATCTATGCCTTCCAAATAAGTGCCTTCCAAAATCTGAGAGGGACGAGGTGTGGGGCATGCTTTCAGAAGTCTTAAAAGAGCAACACTCTGATCAGAAACTACAGAACCCGAACCACCAAAAAAGAAAATCAACGTTCTGCTGGTGGCATCTGATTCAGATGATGAAAATGAACATGCATTGGTCTGCATTGCTTTGGATTGTCATTAAGCAGAACCAGTCATCAGCACGGGCGCATGTGGAATGGTGGTTGAAGCGTGAAGGGACGTATGAATATTTATGTGCCAAATGCCCTAAATATCTTGTGACGCTGGCTACAACAGTGCCATGGGAATGCCTGTTCTCACTTTCAGGTGACATCATAAACAAGAAGCAGGCAGCATTATCTCCTGCAAATGTAAACAAACTTGTTTGTCTGAGCGATTGGCTGAACAAGAAGTAGGACTGAGTGGACTTGTGGGCTCTAGAAGTTTTACATTGTTTTATTTTTTGAATGCAGGGTTTTTTTACTTACTTCTACATTTGTAAATTCAACTTTCATGATAAATGGATTGCACTACAGTACTTGCAATTGAAAAATATTTTTTGTTATTTTACAGTGCAAATATTTTTAATAAAAAATAAATATAAACTGAGCACTGTACACTGTGTTCTGTATTGTAATTGAAATCAATATATTTGAAAATGTAGAAAACATCCAAAAATATTTTAAAATGGTATTCCATTGTTTAACAGCGCGATTTAATCGTGATTAATTTTTTTAATCGCTTGACAGCCCTAGTTATATTGCATTAACATTTTTATTACTAATGAAGTAGCTTGCAGTCATCTGGTGGGTGTAATGTAATTTTTGAGTGAAAATATATTGGTAAAAAGTTCAAAATCCCGGGAGAGAAGCAGAAGAGGTTTTTTTCCCAAATTAATTCTGAATGATAGTAAAATAACTTTTTGGAGTTGTCTGTAAAAGAATGCATATCTCTTTTCTTTAGGAAGTAGCTTAAGCAGGTTTGTTTATACTGAAAAACAGCTCTAAAATGGATCTGAGGGGGCATTTTTAAATCTCTAGGATTAGAGTTAAAATAAGATTACCTAAGGGACAGGCTCTTAGTTTCAGTTAATGTGTAACTTGACTATTTACTTAAAATAGTAAATAGTCTTCCCATGTCTTTATTTAATTTTTGATTCTCTTTATATTTGAATTTCTTGGATCCATCACATTGCATTTTTTTCTTTCTTAGTATTATTATACCCAAGCAATAGTGCTACTCTGTAAATAAAATGTATCTTCATCTGTTTCCCTTACTGGTGACTAATTTAATTTAAATAGCTATAATAACATAATAGAGGGAACGGAGAGGAATAGTCAAGTCTAATATGCCTTTGAAGTATGCTAATCAGTATATGAAGAGGGATCCAGGGAGACTACCATTAGCCATAGAGATTTGAAACCACCCAAAATAATAATTTACAAAAACAATTTGGAGGTAGTAAAATCTTAAATTATTTTAAGACCCACTAAAGACTCATTAAACTGGATCGCATAACCAGCTGATTGTCACACTTTAAGATAAAGGTATTGACTAGAATTAATGGTGTTTTTCAGAGATGATATTTAAAAAAAAAAATTTATTCTTTTGAAATGTTACAGGTGAGAAGCTATCGGATGTTTCATGATGACAGCATGAAATCATTCTTCCGCAGGCTTAGTTTTACTCCTGACGGCTCTTTGCTTCTCACTCCAGGTACGTGAAAGGAAGATATACCAGGTGCATGTGGCAGCCCTGGGTGGGCACTTTGCCCTTGTGTCAGGAACATCACTTTTTGAAATGTCAGAGAAACACGGACATGTTGCAGAATATAGCCACCTGCTACAGCAGCAAGAGGGGTTAACAGTATCTTGTTCTTGTTACATGCTGCTGCTGGTAGCCACCTGTGGTTCCCTATTTTACAGAGTAGGCTAAATTCAGTGTGTATCTCTGTATAAATTTGCAATCAGTTTGACATTTTATTAACCAACAGCAGGAAACTCAGACCTTCAGTATAGTGTTAACACTGGCATAAGGCATTCTTTATGAAATTCCTGGTATATCAATAATGTCGCACTGTCAGAATCATAGAATCTCAGGGTTGGAGGGGACCTCAGGAGGTCATCTAGTCCAACCCCCTGCTCAAAGCAGGAGCAACCCCCAATTTTTGCCCCAGATCCCTAAATGCCCCCCTCAAGGATTGAACTCTCAACCCTGGGTTTAGCAGGCCAGTGCTCAAACTACTGAGTTATCCCTCCCCCCCAAAAAAGGAGTATTTTCTTTGACTTATTCTGATTCTGCTCCTTTGTGTCCTTCTTCTTAAAAGCATTCTGATCTATTAATAAGACCAACACTACAAAGCGGGGTCTGTTACCTGCATAGGCATTGATGTTGCAGCCATTTGCAAAAGTAAAGAGAAGCTCATGTTGGAGCAGTATATAAGGAAAACTAAAATAGATTTAAAGTAGTATTTGGGATACATTTTCAAGTTGTGGTCAGATCACAAAAACCTGGCCCTTTGCCCTAAGGCTAATGCTTGGGAAATAAAATGTTTATAAATATAAGTTTGTGTGTTTAGTATCTTTGAATTGATGAGTAATGCTTTGAAACTTTTTTATTTTCTCAGCTGGCTGTGTTGAATCAGGAGAGAATGTAACCAACACTACATATGTTTTTTCGAGAAAAAATCTTAAAAGGTAGGGTTTAATATACCTAAATTTTCTTTATAAAATATATATATGGGGGTGTGTGTGTGTGTGTATATATATCCATTTCACATGCCATTTTCTGAAACATTTCTTCTTTCTAATAGGCCCATAGCTCACCTGCCCTGTCCTGGAAAGGCAACTCTAGCTGTTCGCTGCTGTCCGGTCTACTTTGAGTTGAGACCAGCACGTAAGAAAGGTACCATAAATTCTTTTGGGGAGCTTCTTTTACAGGAAATCTGCTGGAAGGCAAACCTGACTATGTTGCTGCAGGTCATACTATTTTATGTCCCAGCCTTTTAACATTCCTTCAGGATAACTGTTGTACCACATCTGAGAAGCTATTTGCTGATTCTAAGGCCTTAAATTCACTAAGTGCCTTTTGCGTGATTTTTGGTTTAGTGGATAAATGTTCTCACTTGGCCTCTAATGCTGCAGAAACACGGCTTGGTGTTTTCCTACAACTTTTTAACTCACTGATATGAATAAACATAAATAACTTGGCCCAGCATTAAGGAATCACCTAGTAAAATATTTTTTTAGTCCTGATTGCCCACATCACAGAACCACTACAAAATTTGTCACAGTTTGCAACAGTTGGAGATATTTGTTCAGGAGAGCTAAGACTAAAATAGCACTAGTGTTGCTGGTCAAGACTGGGATTCATTGGCCGAGATATGGTGAGGGGAAATTTGTACACAAACTGCTCAATAACTGGCTGTCAGGAAGTGAAAACCTGAGCCTATTGAAGTCAGTGGGGCCGAGATTTTACCCTAGGGTTTTTAAACAAGACTATTCCCATTCTTCCTAAAAGGCACAGATTTCCTCAATTCTAACTGGAGCACAATAAGGCCCTCTCCTTTGATGTGTATAACTCATAAATTATAGTATTCCTTACAGGATCCTATTACTTAGTGCCATTTTTTTTCCACCATAACCTTCAGAGATGCTGTTGGAAGAGAACTAGATGGGATTTTGTCAATCTGTCAGTCCTTTATTAAGCAGAGGTGTCGCTGCTGCTTCCACAACATTCTCATGAAAGCGAAAGATCCAGACTAGGGCCGAAATGTACAAATTTAGATGCCTAAAATTAAATAAGTGGCCTGATTTTCAAAGGCATCATCATGGAAGTCAGAGGGACCTGTGTGTTCAGCACCGCTGCAAATAAAGGCCAGTTAGTGCTTACCTTTTAGCACCAGCTGGAAAAAATGTTGCTTCGGTATCTTTGTCCTCTAGCCATGCAAAGAACTAATCCTAGTCCAGAAGATTAGCCAACAGTTGAATTTAAAAATTACAAAAGGAAATGAAATTCAGGCAGAAAATGGATTATATAGCAAGTTGTGTTTTATATAAATTTGGTAAGATTGTGAGTTAAAGTAAATTTTGAGATTTGATTATTCAGACCTTGAGTTAAAGTGCAAAAAAAGCTTCTGAATAGTTTAACTGGAGGATTGTCATTCCCACTTGAATAATTTAAATAAAGCCAAAAAGACTGAACTTTGCCCCAACCATTAACCTTTTAGGCTAAGACTAAATAGGAGAAACTTAAGTCCAAAGAGTAGCTTTTCCAGAAAATTGTATATACTTGAAAATAGTGTTATATAATACAAGTGCCAACTTCTCAGCCAGAATGTTGGTACTGATACACTGCAATGATAAAAACTCTGTTCAAGCATTTAATTAAGTTAGTACAAGCAATATTATTATAATAGTGTGTGATTTTTCTCAGTGTTGTGTTCTTTGTACTCCTAGATGAAGCTTCACAGACGTCAATCCCTGCTCTAATAAATCTGCCCTATCGGTTGGTGTTTGCTGTTGCTTCAGAAGATTCTGTGCTTTTCTATGATACACAGCAGTCCTTTCCCTTTGGTTATGTATCCAACATACATTATCATACTCTGAGTGACATTTCATGGTAGGTAATTGACAGATCCTTTAGATTTGTCATGGTAGAGTGAGTTGTCACTCTTATCTTCTCTGAACCCTGAGGATCCTCCTATTTCTTGCTTTACACATCTATCAATCAGTTGTACTTATATGGTTACCATAGTACCTGAGCGCCTTGCAATCTTGTAATGTATTTTTCCTCATGACACCCCTGTGAGATAAGGCAGTGCTATAATCCACATTTTACAGATGGGGAACTGAGGCACCAAAAAACCAAGTGACTTACCCAAGTTCTCTCACAGTCTGTGGCTGAGCTGGGAATTGAACCTAGCTTTCTCATGGCCAGACTGCAGCCCTAATCACTGGACCATCCTTCCTCTCTAGGGTCTGTACCAGATGTTCTCAACCTATTTACCATTGTGGACTTCATATGCCTGTGTTATGTTGGCCACATCCACACAGTATATATACTGCTTGTATGGCCCTGAGGATGTCACATGGGCCGCAGCTGTGTGCTGATTGCGCTGCAAGCGGGCCGCAGGTTGAGAACCACTGGTCCGTACTGTAGTCACTATCCTTACAGCTGAGGACTGGATACGGGGCTTCTTTCAAAACCTGTCAATGATGCTCATGTATGATGATGAAGAGGGGCTGCATGAGAACGTGAACAGAAAATTAAGATTTCTTAATTCACCAGTGGTCACTGTTTGGTGAAGTGAATGGCAAGGGCCTGTTCATGTTGTTGCTGCAGTGCTTTGCCCACTGCCAGCACAAAGGGCAAGAAATGCAGCCAAACCAGTGCTGAACACAGTTTAACTATAATGTAAATTAGGGCAAACCACATTCAGCACCATGTCAGAAATCATGGTTAAAAGGTGCTGAACTGTATACCTGCAGTTAAATTGTATTCAATATCACTTTGGCTGCACCCACCTGCTGTTAGTAATGGGTTATTCCATACCACAGACAAAGCCAGAGGAACTAAATTAATTGTCAAGGCTGCGCTTCTTGAACTGTTGATTGTTTGAGTTAGATGATGTCTTTCAGGGCATTTCAGGTTTATTTATATTTACACATTTAGCTGGGGATGGGGCAACTTGTATGATTGACATGGGATATGCTTCTGGGGAGAGTGATCAGGACTAGCTCAGTTTCTCAGATTTCTTCCCTCTGAAAAAAAAAAAAAACAAACAGGTCCAGCGATGGATCCTTTCTTGCTATTTCTTCCACGGATGGATACTGCTCTTTTGTGACATTTGAGGAGGATGAGCTTGGAGTACCGTTGAAAGAGAAACCGGTGTTGTGTGTCACGACCGCTAGTGCAACAGAGAAGAAAATGAAGAAGAGTCAGTCACAGAAGGTTGTCTCCCCAGTCCCCCGGCCAATTGATGGAACCCCTCCGAACAGGACCGTGGATCCAAGTAATCTCACTCTCCAGCCTAAAACACCAGCAGCAATAATAACCAACAAGGATTCTCCCTCAACACCCGTTGGCATCAAAAATATTCCGGCTTCATCCTCAGACGAGAGGAAAACCATGCAGCCATCCAGCCAAAGTGCTAAAATAAACCAACCCAGGAGGATTACTCTAAATGCTTTACACGGTTGGAGTAAGACGCCAAGGTAAGATTTATATTGCAGTTTCCTGTGATAAATGTGAAGGCCAAAACAAGCTGTTTAGAAGTATCGAGGTTTTAAAGTAATTCTATAGCTATTTTTCATTACCCTTATGTTCCATTTATACTCCAAGTGAAAAGTCAAAATGACTTCTAGTTCCTAAATTTGCACCTTAATTATAGCAGAGTGACAACTCTGTTATGGTTACGGTTAAGACACGTTTTTGTTTAAAGCTCAACTCTAAAGTGTTCTAAAAATCTACAAAAAGAAAAGGAGTACTTGTGGCAGCTTAGAGACTAACCAATTTATTTGAGCATAAGCTTTCGTGAGCTACAGCTCACTGGTTAGTCTCTAAGGTGCCACAAGTACTCCTTTTTGCAAATACAGACTAACACGGCTGCTACTCTGAAACCTAAAATCTACAGTTACTCAGATTGGCTTGAAATTTGGTGTACCTCTTGGGGATGTGGGATTCTGTTAGCAATCCAAATTTGGGGCCATTTAACTAAGGGGTTTCTGACATACAGTCCCTTCTCCCAAACCCTCCCTCCAGCTTTTCTTAAAATTTACAGATTCTGGCAACCTATAATTCTGTAAACCTCAAATACAGATCAAATAGAGGCTCAGCTCATCGCCCAGAATCCCAGACACTGAGGGTTACCCAAGCAGAGCGCAGGGCACCTACCAGGCCTTTGGGGAAAATCAGATGAAAACTTTTCTTGAAAAAGATTTTACTTCTGCAGTTAGACATGTGACAACTCACCAATCTATCTGCACGACTAATAGATTGTGCCACACATGCATGGACAGAGGATTTAACAGATTAATAGTAAGGCTATGTTTTAGTCACTGGTATTTTTAGTAAAAGTCATGGACAGGTCACGGGCAATAACCAAAAAGTCACAACCCCGTGACTTTTACTAAAAATACCTGTGACTAAATCTTACCTGCACAGATGGGGGCGCTCCTGAAGACTGCTGCTGGGGGAAAGGGGGGCGGGGGAGCAGAGCATGCGATGCTTCTGCTGGAGGGGGTGTGGTACAGGGTCCCACTGCTGGTCCAGGCAGTGGGCGGCCCACAGCCCTGCTGCTGCTGGTCCCAGACTGCTGCTCCAGGGCAGTGCTGAGGACCGGCTGCCAGAGCAGCAGCCAGTGCAGCTGGCCCTGGGGCTTCCCCAGCTGCTGGGGTGGTCCTGGGGTCAGCCGCACTAGTGCTGCAAAATTCACAGAGGTGCAAAATTCGCAGTCTTAGTTATTAGCCTTCAAAGTTTCACACTAGCTGGATAGCTCCAGGGGATAAGCAGTAGTTGTATGAACTTGATCCACCCAGACAATGTCAGTTTGAGTCCCTCACCCCCCTCCCTTGGACAGAAATTTAGAAGAGGTTGGTGGCATATTGCTAAAATCCATCTTAGAGGTTTTATTTATTTTGGGGGGTGAAAAATGCTTGCTGGGGCAGTATGTGTGGGGCAGTGGTGAGACAGGTTAGGGTTGCATTGTGGGGAGGGGGATAAGTGGGGATGGGAGGTAGGGGAGGTGAAAGGTTGGGGGTAGCAGGTGAGGGATACATGGGGTGAATGGCATGGGATCTAGTGAGAGAATAGGAACGGGGTACCTGTGAGTCCACATTCTCCACTTCTATATGAGTGCTAGGATCTTGGGGGGGGGGGTCCCTATCCCCCCGTGAGACTGGGTTCTGGCAGGGGGGCCTACTCCCAGGGTGTCTGAGCCTCACTCCCTGCCCACTCGTGTGTACATCAAGATCTGAGGGCCTCCTGCCTCTTTAAAGGTATGGAGGCCCCTCTCCCTGCTCCCCCTCATGTGAGCTGGGGTAGGGAGGGTCTTGCCTCCTTGGGGGTGTCTGAGATTTGCTTCCTACCCCCTGTGCGTGTGCCCAGAATCTAGGGAATCCCTGCCTATGTTTTAGGGGCTGATCCCCTTCATGTGAACCAGATTCTGGGGAGGGGTCTAAACCATTCTCCTTGTCCCTGCCTCAGGTGAGTTGTGATCTGGGGGTCCCTGTCCCCAGGAGTGTCTGAGCCCTGCTCCCCATGTGTGTACCAGGATCTGGGGACCCCTGCCCATCTATGGGGGTCTGCCTCCCTAATGGGAGCCATATTCTGGGGCAGGCTTGCCTTACTGAGGCAGTCTGAGCCACTTTCCCTACCCCCTTCTGTGAACCAGGATGTGGGGAGCTCAGAACAGGCATACTCAAAGCACCAAGAACACTGAACACACTTCTGACACTGGGTTGAGGAGCTGAAGATGGGCATGCGTGACACACATCAGAAAATCTCCAGCATTGGGAATGGAAACACCCACTGACATGAATGGACCAGTTCATGTGTCTCAGAGCTGTTGATTCAGGTCATATTCATCTCCTTGAGGTGTTCTAATTCAGGTGAGACCATCACAGTGGGATAAATGGGCCACTTTATACCTCTCTGAGCCTCCTATGCTACAGGTCGATGTGTAGATGCTACACCTACTGAGAATACGTGGGGTGGGAGCCATGAGGGAAAACCCAGACTGACCAAACAGTACACAGAATACAGCTCCTTTTCAGAAAGTTATGGTGGCTCTCAAAAGAACCTGGTGGTCCTCTGGTCATCCATAGGGGGAAGATTGGATTCCAAGACCAGGTCCAGTTGCAAACCTGGGTACACTGGCACATGAACATATCAGAAACATCCCCCACTCACCTTGCATATGGTGTGTGTGTGGGGGAAGCCTGGACAAAATGGGGTGGGGGGGCCAGCTGGGAGGGCAGCCAGACAGGAAGGGACAGGGCTGGTTAGTGGGGCTGAGTGGTGGGGGGAGAAGGGTATAGGGCCAGGATTGGTCGTCCACTTGGCGTGCATGCTATGTACAACTGCAACTTTCTGTTTAAAAAAATAACCTAGGAAATTAAATAGCAAAAAAACCTTCGTTAATGAAGAGTTAAGGTTTCTCAGTGCCAGCTCATGTCCTTCCAGAGCTTCGAGTTCAGAAAAACTCAAACTGCAGAAAACCAGGAAATACAGAATTACGGTACACTGGTGCCCCCAGACATCCATAACGCACCTAGTAGCACTCTGACTTTTCACTGCACAGGAAAGAAGCTACCTGCCCTGCACTCAAACACTTCAGCCTGCTCTCCTAACACCACCACATTTGTGAAATTTAACAACAACTGCACACTTACTCAAAGGATAGCATCTGCACTTATGTTTTCCCTTACCCAGCAGTAAACCCATGGTCTGCTCTCATCTCTCACTTCACTACTGACAAGTCTAATGGCAAGACCTGCTCGCTGCCCTCCCACCCCCCAATGCCTTGCTACTGAGAAAACCTGTGCAGTTTTGCAATAAAATGATGCAGACTAGCTCGCAGGGTACACATGCTCCCCTTTCCTTTACTTGTACATATGTGGTGGGTGCAAACCGTGATTTCTTCATATCACAAGCACAGCTCTCTGTGACACTCCTCAAACTAATCCCCATCTCCTCAGCTCACAAACACCTCTACCAACCTGCACCACCTACTGCCTCCACCATTCAATACAGCTACATCTCGCACGCTGAATGCAGCTGCAGTGCATGCGGATTATTTCCAGTGGCTATTCTAGCTCCAGCGGGGCTGAGTCAAGGTTACATGGGCGTTTATGTTAACTCTGTATTTCTTGGTTTTCTGAAGTTTGAGTTTTGCTGAACTCAACATTCTGGAAGGACACAAGCTATTACTGGGCAACCTTAACTCTGCGTTAATTTTTTTTTTTTTGCCATTTAATATATTTTTATCCAAACACTGAACTTGCGTGTTGTTCTTTGGTGCTTGTGAATGCAGCTGGTTCTATCTCTGATCCAATTCCCACAATCAAAGACAGAATCTTCAGTGGTATACACAGGTACTTCAGTGAGTGTCTTATTTCAAGTTATCAAATAGCAGGCAAGTGGAAATGTAGTCACAGAATAACTGCATGAGTTTGCAGTCAGGGGCTTCACATTCTTTTGGTTTATTTACATGTGCCACTTTGATGTGCTGTTGTTGGTGAGATTTTCTAAAATTAAGTTGGAAATGTTGTTAGAACATTAAAATGAAAATATCCACTGTCCCTTTTTGTGACAATAATGTAGACTGTAGTGATAGTAATGTAGACTGTGGTGGATGTTGAGCTTTTATGTAATAATCTAAGAATACAGATATGTAATAGCTTTATGAATGCTGCATGTGATCTCAGTGAGGCAGTTGGCAAAGTTAATGTATATTATGTAGGATTTTTGGACTTACTGTTGTGAATATATTGATCTAACTTAATAGAGGGCTGCTGGAAAAACAATCAGGAAAGCAATACAGTGGCTCTAGATAAGCAGCCTCCCAGCAAACACGTGGGGGGTAATTAGAGGACAATGGCCTACTTCCAGGCTCCAGCTCAAAGATACACAGCTGTTTTGCTAGTCCTATGAGCTAACAGGTCAAAGGGTTGTACATAGTTAACAAGTGACTTAGTCTCTGGAAAGGGGGTGATCAAAAAGACTGAGCAGCTTTTAAAGGACACTCCCTGAAGAAGAGGGGTGTGAACTGTGTTATTAAGGAAACAGATATGCCACCCAGGGTTTAGTGGTCTTGGAGATGTCTATAGGAATCTTAAACTTACCAGGATCACCATGGGGAAGATGGATAGACTCCTGGTAAGTTAGATATTAATATAGTTACTCAGTTTATAGTTTTAAGACTTTTACTCTGAAATACTTTTGTTTTAAATAAATGCTTTAAGAAAGTTGTGTGGTCACTGTTTTAACCACTGGCCACTGTTCCTGAAGGTAACAGAACTAAAGAAACTGAACGTAAATCAGGCCTGCTGAGGTAATCACAGTTGGAACCTGGGGACTACAGCGTAAGGCCCTTTCTGAGAGTGGGAGAATTGTGTGATTCCACCCCTAAAGAGGTGATGGTGAGAGGCCTGAGACCTGAGAAGGAATGCATTCCAAAAAGACCAGGTGGGCTTTGAGGTGTAGTTAGTCCAATAAATTACTCTGATAACTGTGTCCAAGACCAGGCAAGCTTGTTTTATGTTCTGCTCTTCCTGCATGTACACACAAGGATGTAAACATGCTCAGTCAAGCTTAAGGAGAAATTGTATGAATCGTAATTTAAAGAATTTGATGGCTTAACATTTTAGGCTTTACTTGGGATTATTCTCCAAATTGAAGATATACAAAAACTAAAAGCATATTTGCCATAAAAGGGAGATTTTCAAAGGCACAAACCCCCAGCTCCAGTTGGGCACTTTCCTCCAAAAAACTTTATATACTGGGTTAATCGATAAACGGAGCTCAAGTGATTTCAAATAATTATCCCATAAATACCATTTAAAACTGGGAGGGATCCTTCAGGAGTCAGTCCTTGGTCCAGTACATTCAATATTTTCATTAATGACTTGGATAATGGAGTGGAGAGTATGCTTTAAAAATTTGCAGATGACACCAAGCTGAGAGGGGTTGCAAGCACTTTGGAGGATGGAATTAGAACTCAAAACGACCTTGACAAACTGGAGAATTGGTCTGAATTCAACAAGATAAAATTCAGTAAAGACAAGTTCAAAGTACTGCACGTAGGAAGGAAAAATCAAATGCATAACTAAAAATGGGAAATGACTTGCTAGGCAACAGTACTGCTGAAAAGGATCTGGGGGGTTATAGTGGATCATAAATTGCATGAGAGTCAACAATGTGATGCAATTGAGAAAGTGGCTAATAGTATTCTTGGGTATACTAACAGGAGTGTCATATGTAAGACACAGGAGGTAATTGTCCCACTCTGCTTGTACTGGTGAGGGCTCAGCTGATGTACTGTGTCCAATACTGGGTGCCACACTTTAGGAAAGACGTGGACAAATAGGAAAGAATCCAGAGGAGAGCAATACAAATAAGAGGTTCACAAAACATGACCTATGAGAAAAGGTTTAAAAAAACTGGTCATGTTTAGTCTTGAGAAAAGACTAGGAGAGAAGCTGGTAAGTCTTCAAGTATGGAAGGGCTGTTAAACTGGCTGGTGATTAATTGTTCTTCATATCCACTGAAGGTAGGACAAGTTGTAAGGGGCTTAATTTGCAGCAAGGGAGATTTAGGTTAGATATTAGGATAGTTGAGTTCTGGAACAGGTTTCCAAGGGAGGTTGTGGAATCCCCATCACAGAAGGTTTTTAAGAACAGGATGGACAAACACCTGTTAAGGATGGTCTAGGTATATGTGCTGCCTCAGTGCAGGGGGCTGGACTTGATGACCTCTCGAGATCCTTTCCAACCTTACATTTCTGTGACTTTGTGCCATAACATAGAGACAGCTGTCTGCAAAAATAAAAAGAAAACATTGAAGTGTTTAGTTACCTTGTTTGTCACACTCTGCCCCATTTTTTATACTTAATTTTTAAATGGCATGTCTGGTAGATTTAACAGAAGAAAAGCACAAGCAATAAGTTGCTGGGGAAGTGTAATTTTTTAAACAGTGCTTGTCAACAAACATCTGCAGAAGAAAGGGTAATCCAGCAGAAAATTGGCATTTCCCCCAGAAGATGCAAAGTCAGAACTGTCCAGTGGAGGTATAGATAAGAGATTCAACTACAGTTAAAGGATTTGCCCATGCAGTGGAAGGACTTTCTTAAGAGGCAGAGTAGAAACCTGGTCTTAGCAGCCAATTTTAATTTTAAAAATGTCTTTCATATATATAACATGTTTTGAAGTCAAGAATCAAGTACTGTGTTGCTCTATATCCACATACTCATTCAAGGAAAGTGTATCTAAAAATTAAAACATTTCTGTCTTTAAGAGTTAAATTTTCTGTTCAGAATATCCCATACCAAAGGTAGCCAGGGAAAGTGTGTGTGTGTGTAAAGCACATCTATACCACTGTAGTTAATTGAAGCAGTAATTAAATAAGTATAACAAGAAGTCCAGTGGCACCTTAAAGACTAACAGATTTATTTGGGCATAAACTTTTGTGGGTAAAAAACCCACTTCTTCAGATGCATGGAGCGAAAATTACAGATGCAGGCATTATTATACTGACACATGAAGAGAAGGGAGTTACCTCACAAGTGGAGAACCAGTGTTGACAGGGCCAATTCATCAGGATGGATGTAGTCCACTCCCAATAATTGATGAGGAGGTGTCAATTCCAGGAGAGGGAAAGTTGCTTTTTTAGTGAGCCAGCCAGTCCCTATTCAAGCCCAAATGAATTTTAGTTGTGCAGTTTCTCTTTGAAGTCTGTTTCTGTGGTTTTTTTGTTCAAGTATGGCTACTTTTAAATCTGTTATAGCATGTCTAGGAAGATTGAAGTGTTCTCCTACTGGCTTTTGTATGTTACCTTTCCTGATGTCCGATTTGTGTCCATTTATTCTTTTACGAAGAGACTGTCCGGTTTGGCCAATGTACATGGCAGAGGGGCATTGCTGGCACATATCACATTAGTAGATGTGCAGGTGAATGAGTCCCTGATGGTGTGGCTGATATGGTTGGGTCCTCTGATGGTGTCAGTAGAGTAGATATGGGGAGAGTAGGCAACGAGGTTTGTTACAGGGATTGGTTCCTGGGTTAGTGTTTCTGTGGTATGTTGTGTAGTGGCTGGTGAGTATTTGTTTCAGGTTGAGGGACTGTCTGTAAGTGAAGACTGGCCTGCATCCCAAAGTCTGTGAGATTGGGGGATCATTTTCCAGGATAGGTTGTAGATCGTTGATGATGTGCTAGAGAGGTTATAGCTGGGGGCTGTATGTGATGGCCAGTGTGTTCAGTTATTTTCCTTGTTGGGCCTGTCCTGGCTACCCATCTCGCTCTGTCAGTCTGTTTCCTCAATTTCCCAGTGGGTATTGTAGTTTTAAGAATGCTTGATAAAGATCTTGAAGGTGTTTGTCTCTGAGGGATTGGAGCAAATTCAGTAGTGTCTTAGGGATTGGCTGTAGACCGTGGATCGTGTGATGTGTCCTGGATGGAAGCTGGAGGCATGTAGGTAAGTGTAGCGGTCAGTAGGTTTCCAGTATAGGGTGGTGTTTATGTGACCATCACTTATTTGAACGGTAGTGTCCAGGAAGTCTCTTGTGTGGACTAGTCCAGGCTGAGGTTGATGGTGGGGTGGAAATTTTTGAAATCCAGGTGGAATTCCTCAAGAGTCTCCTTCCCATGGGTCCATATAATGAAGATGTCATCAGTGTAGCTCAAGTAGAGGAGGGGCGATAGGGGACGAGAGCTGAGGAAGCATTGTTCTAAGTCAGCCATAAAAATGTTGGCATACTGTGGGGCCATGCGGGTACCCATAGCAGTGCTGCTGACTTGAAGGTAAAAGTTGTCCCCAAATCTGAAATGGTTGTGGGTGAGGACAAAACCACGAAGCTCAGCCACCAGGTGTACCGTGGCCTGATCAGGGATACTGATCTTGACAGCTTGTAGTCCATCCTCATGTGGAATATATTTATAAATAATTATACTATACAGTACCTTTCAAAGAAGAATTTGTGGAAGTGAGGTATTAAAATCAGTTGAATTGTATCTCTGTTTTATTTTTAAGGAGAATAAACTTGATTCCTCTGAAGACAGACACGTCAAACTCAACACACACAAATCTAGTGTCCACACCTTCCTCCTCAGAAGCAATTCAACATGGTAAGCCACTTTCTGGTCATAATATATAAGATTTGCTGCTCAGCCATTTCATTCCAAATTACATTATTATGGATCTTTGACTAGTTTGGTAAATATGAAAGTTTTAGTTCAAACATGAATATAGAGGGATTAATGACAAATTCAGAAACTTGTGTCTCCAACTCAGTTTTGGAAGCTGCTGCTTAATGGTATTTTGGACACTATAAAGTGAGTTATTGTTCTCAGTCCAGTTGCTAGTGGACAGATGTCCACATTAGTCATCAGCAACACAGTTGATGTTAGTTAGAATCTTGGCTGTGAGTCTCAACACCCAGGCATTGAGTTATTCACCTCCACTTCAGACTGGTGGGTTTTACGAGCCAGTTTTCACTGCTGCTGCTGCACGATGCCTGTACAGTGGATAAAGGACTTTGGTATACAGAGCTGACAATTCAGCATCTTTCATGCATGCTAAATTAACTTTTTTAATTTTTTTTAAATGAAAAATAATAAACAAGAAATCAAACTAAGTGAATTTCATTATTTCCCAATATTTCAGAGATACCTTCTCCCTCTGATGATCCTGTGCACAATCCCCCAGCATCTAAACGTCCCAGAATTGATGAAACTCCTGTCTCTGTATCTTCTGAAGACCAAACCAGCTGTAGTTCAAACAACTGAAGACCAAAATTTCAATAAACTCACTGTCTGGGGGCAATGCAGCTAGACCAGAAAGTAAATTCCCTTTCTGCAAGTGATAGAGAGCCTCAACAGCTAAATAGAGTATTAAGGGGGTTTAACATAAGGTGTTGTGAAGGAGGGTATCTGCAGCAGAAAAGACTGATTTTCTGCAAAAATCCTGTTCTGGGGAAGTGAAAATAGTTGGAACTTAACTGTGCTTGTATCGTCCCTTGAACACTGCTTTCTAAACCAAGTAGTGTCAACTGCATGATAAAGCATAGTGTTTGTAGGCAATATTGGTATAGAAATGTCTTGACAACCTAAGAGTCTCCTTCATAATCATCTCATTGATATTTTTAAAGTATTAAGTCTTCCAGCAAGTCTGTCTTGCAGAAGAGTGGGATTTTTAAGGATTTGTCTGTCTTCATAGTGTTTTAACGTGGCTAACAACTGTTTAACTGAGGCAATTGACTTCTACGTTGCACAGTTAAGTTTATCAGTTCACAAGATAATTATGCACTCTGACTTTCATTCCATTTGGATGTTTAATGTTTATGTGCTCCACACTTGAAAATGCAGTGCAATATCAGTGGTATAATTGAAATAAAAGTCACAAACTCATAACTGCAAGGAAGTGAAAAATATTTTTGTTTAAATGTTATGGGCATTCAACAATAGAAACAGATTCGTCTGTTCATTCTCTGTATTAAAAAATTGCAGACATGAGGTTTTCTGGGGACAGCAAAGGATTGCGATATATATGTTGAAATTACTGGTTTTCCCTGTTTTTCCATAGTCCAAAACCTGCTCCCTTAGCAAAAAATAAATGCATAAAACCAATGTATGTTAAGGTTTTAATTTGTGTGTTTTTGCACTTAGTGCTCTTTGTGTACCTAACATGAGACCTTAGGTTTGGAAACAGTGAAATCAAAATGGAACTATTGTGAAACCTACTACACTTCAGAATGTTCAGCCCTGGTGGTGAAGGTTGGAGAAGGAGCAAGGGAGTACTTTGTAACACGCCTTCCCTGTTTAAAAGAAAATGTAAGATAATGCTTAAATAAGTGAAGGACCCTTTTAATTGACTTAAACTGCCACTTAAAACCCTTTTTCAGGTAATCTCTTCTGATTAAGCCTCTGCTTCCAACATTTGAAGTGTTAATGTACATAGTTGGGAAAAAAAAAAAGTTCCAAATTCATATTAAAGCTTTTTTCTACCTATACTGTTCCCTGGTTTTGGTTGTTTCACTATAAAATTGTTTTTAAAATATGTAATTTACTTATTGCTTGTTTCATGACTGCATGAGAAACTAATTCAAAAAGAGGCAAATTAAAGTGAAAGTTCTTCAGAAATGGGTTGAATAAAATAGTGTTCATATGGAAGAAATGTTACTTAATAAATTCTTGTCAGTGAGACAGTGTTAAGCAGATGCTAAAGTACTTTGCTGAATCAGGGTCTATTGAACATTTCTGTTGAAGTTTGATATATACAAAAGGGGGGGAAACATCTTACTTGCATTTCTGCTCAAGATCTTTGAAGAAGAGGATGGGGCTGAGCTTATTAGATTTATCCAAATCTTGAGCATCCTAAAATAAGAAATGGAAAGAAGATACTAGCAAACTAGGTCAGATGTTCACACAGTCGATTAAAAATATTTTTAAAGATCCCTACCAATGGTGACTGATAGACATTTACATCTAAAGTCCTCTTTGCTATTTATGTTTTATTTTTTTTGCTCAGTTTGGGCCATGAAAACACTAGTCATCTCCACTTTCTGGTTTCCGTGTACAGTGACCAATATAGTGCTGCAATATTGGGGTTGTGTGCGCTGCAAGGGACAGTTTAAATTCAAACCCTTATAAACATTAATTGAAATATTTTTCTGCAGTTTTATAAAACCTGATTTTAAATAAAGTAGGCTACCCTCTACACTGAGGACTGGTAAGTAGTAATGGGTAATACTATTCACTTCATCTTCATTTTTGCTGTGGTTAAAAAGAGATGTGTGCTCAAAAACCATTGCACTTAAAACCATATAAGCCAGATATGGAAAAGAGTTACTGGTTGTAGACTAGCCAGCCAGCTCATTGTTAATGCTTTCTCCAGTCTAATCATAAGTGTCGCAAGAAATAGGGCTTCTGCCACTTCCCTTTGAAAACTATTCCACATCCTGATTGGAAGCTTTTCCTGGTGTTTGTTTTTATAATTTCATCTCATTATTCCTAGTAGTTCCCTCTTGCCACAATAATTACTTTTTCTTGTTTACTGCCCTTAGTTACTGGTAGATTGTTGTCTCCCCTCTCTTCCTCTTTGCTCAGCAAAGTCATACGTATTTAGCTCTTTTAATCTTTTCTCATAAAACCAGGTCCCACATTTTTATTGCTCATCTCTGAACAGCAATAATAATACATTCAAATAAGTACCATCCCTTTTTATTTTTCGACACAGTACTATATTACTATGATTTCTTTTCACATTTAGATACCTCCCACATCTGTTTTACAGAAGTAAATTGTTGGTAAGTTCATTAGTCAGTTCTTTCCATTCCTTATGTATATCAACTGGACTAGCTGATTCATATATTTCATATTTAAGTAATTCCTTATTGGCAGTCGGTCAGTGCATCATAGAATCATAGAATATCAGGGAAGGGACCTCAGGAGGTCATCTAGTCCAACCCCCTGCTCAAAGCAGGACCAATCCCCAATTTTTGCCCCAGATCCCTAAATGGCCCCCTCAAGGATTGAACTCACAACCCTGGGTTTAGCAGGCCAATGCTCAAACCACTGAGCTATCCGTTCCCCACCCTCGCCCCCCAGACCTTTTACAAGGTCTTCCATATGTCCAAGTCATCCATTCACCTTACTGGTTGATTACCAGTTTAATCTTTGTGTTGAACAAGATGGTGGATTTTTTCTACTAGGCTGCTGAATACCATTCAGTTGTGGATAATATAATAACAGTGTGAAGAATAACTTGTCCAGAAACCCAGGCATGAGAATTCTAAGCAAAAAATGAGGGTTAGCTGTCCTCTGGATATCACTGTTCTTCGTCTTGGGGGATGTGGGGAAAAGATATTGAAGCTAGCAGTATAAAACAACAAAACAACATGGTGGATTAAGAAGAGTTGTGGGATTTTAGGACAGTAAACAATTTAATCTCTGATATATGTGCTTCCAAAAATACTGGTTCTGTTTCCAACAAGAGCTTCCTCCTTACAGTTAAATATAGTGGCGGGGGAGGAGATGTTTTTATTTTCTGATGAGTAGCATCTCATGTAGCTCACAGAACAAGGATTCCCTCTCCATCAACACATGCAATTTTAAAAAATAGAATATTTTTATTAGAACAAGTGAACTATGTAAATGACTTTCACTTAAGTGTTCTATATGCCAAGACATAAGTAAGGCTACCTGGGTCAAACGAAATACATTATATAGATTTAAATAAGTAAAATAAGAAATGGAACAAAATATAAACAGTGCAACAAAACTCTGTTAAGGAGAAAAGGTTGACGCTAGATGGCTACCAAGACCCACTTACATTTTCAGAAATAAATAAGCATAATTTTTTAGTTAGTTTTTCCTTCATGGCTAAAATTTCCCACATTTTCCTAAACCCAGTTTTCAAGCTTTGACTTTTCTCCGGTCAACAGTAACTTGCAATAGCTAGTAACAAAAGACATGGTTTTTTTCCATTTTAGAAAAAAAATATTACCTATTCCTGGTAGGGTTAATGAAGATACTCAAGGTTATTTTATAAATGGCCGAGCAAAGTGAGGTCTTATGCTCAACTCGATGGCATTTTTTGTTTGGCTGTAACTTTGGAATGCAATATCTGATCAATTCCAAAATTTCAGGGAATGTTTTTGATATCAATGGTCAGAACCCTAGTGATTTTGCTGAAAATCAGAAGGGAGAAATGAGGAACACATGGAGTCCGTTGCATCTGGTTAAACACACTTAGCCTTATTGACCTTGTTGAAGCTTATTTCTACACTGGGTCCACGTGACTTGTGCCCGCAAACCCGTTCTTTCCAAGCCTGCGCTTGCAAGACACTGTGATTTCTAGGGGCATATCCAAGGTTCTTAGTGCCTTTGTTAGCTGTAGCTGCCCGAGGGCTTGGTTCATAATGCATTTTTGGAGACTTTCTGTCCAACCCACCATACTTGACTAGAAGTGCTCTTGGTCTGCCAAGCCATTTTTTGGGTGTGCACAATCCTTATAACTGGAGACAACACCATGTATCCAGCACTGATAGAAGACCACCTCCTGCTTGCACTTTCACTCCTATTTCAGGAATCTGGCAGAGCAGCTGTGAGGTGCTGGTGGACATTACAGCAGTGGTATCTGTTTTATCGAAAGCACTTCTCGGAATGGGGTATAGCCATGGCATCTGCAACCCAGTTGATGCAGTTCATGCCTGTTGCCATAGCTGCAGATTCACAATACGTCGATTGTCACTTCTGGAGCAGGGCCACAAGCACAGACTGGTGGGACCGCATTGTCATGTGGACCTGGGATGACCAGCAGTTGTTCCAGAACTTTCTCATGAAGAAGCAGATGTTCCTAGAGCAGTGTGAGCAGTTTGCATGAGGGGAGACCAGGCAGGTCCAGAGGCAGATCATTATAGCCGTCTGGAAGCAGGCTATCCCCAGACTACTACAGGTCTATGGCTAACCATTTTGGTGATAGCAAGTCAACTGGGGAGGGGTTGTAGTGATGGAGGTTTGTGAGCGATCAGAATAATTGCTGGCTTTGAGATAATGGGCTTTCCACACTGCACTGGGGCTACTGATGGGACTAATGTGACCATAACTTGTTCTTTGGAAAGAGCACATAAGCACATAATGGTCCATAATTCAAAACAATGCTTGATGGCAGCCGTTAACACCTTCCAGCACAAGAATAGCTACCTTCCCCCTCCCCCACCCCGCCCCATCTCAGCTCTACCATTCATTCCAATGCAGTTTAAAAGGTTGACACTCTGAATGATTTATCTCCCAGATAGAAAGAAAGGACGTAAGAATGGAGGGGGCATGCAGGAAATGGGGGACCCTGGCCTGGGGCAAGAAGGGAATGAGGTTATACAGAAGCCCTGAGATGCGGGGTGGGGGATACAGGAGGAATCCCTGAAATAGAGGGAGAATGACACAAGCAGTTTGGGGGCAGCAGGAGGGAGATGGAAGAATGCAAGGAGCCCCTGGTGTGTGCAATGCTTGTGGCCTACAGAAAAGCATGTGACCCTTCTCTTTTTGTTCTGGGAAATTAAAACTTTGTAATGTTTTGGCTGGTTCCACTAATATATAACCTCACAGATTGTTGCTGACTGCATATAAAGGTTTCCTGATTTGCCAGTGAATTTGGCTTCCTCTTGTTGGAATTTTTCACTGAACGCCAGAGGTATATGTACCTAAACAAAAAATATATACTGACACATTTTAAAAAATGGTTTATGGTATCTATATACTATAGCTGTATTTGATTTATTGGCATTATGAGTTGCCAGCTTGTTTGGCAGTCCTATTTAATAAGAGGCAGCCTGGTGGTATGTTTTAAGTTATAACATACAGAATACACTGTACTGTATTAAGCCACTCCTGCTTTTCACACCATTCACTTTTCCTCTCATTTATTACATTCCGTTTATAAAGAACTTTTCTGTCACTGTTCAGATGCTCTGGAATGTTGTTACATGGCAATAGCAAACTTGTGATAGGATTGGTTGTCATAACTTACATAAATAGATTAATACTATAGTTAGTTATCGAGTTGGAAATATGGCATTTCAAAATTTAATGTAGAAGGGCTAGATTTTTGAAAGTGCCTAGAATTTAACAGATTAAAATGCTGAGCACTATTGAAAATTTGGCCCAGAGTAACCAAAGATTATTTACCAAACTCATACATAGCCCAGGAATTTTATTTCAAGTAATTGTATTGTATTGTTTAAGAAAATAAATAAAAAGGCATCTGGAAAATGCTGAAAAATTAGTGCTTTTCTAATCTGGAGGATTACAGGTAAACGATGGCTAGTCTCCATTTGTCTCTAATTGAAGTCTTGTGTATCACACGTTACTAATTGTGGCTTTGACTAACTCATGTACACCCATAGATTATACCGCACTATTTTCCAGCACAGGAGATGGAGAACAATGCTGCTTCTCTCTGCTAACTATCACCCCCCATATGGAGGGAAGGGAGGTAATCTTGGGGATTTGAGCTTTGTTAGCGTGGCACTCGGCATGCTTCTCCCTCATCCTTCACTAATCAGAGAGGAGGCAGCTGCACTGGCAGGCAGAAAGATTCTCCTAGGAGCCGACTCAGCTCCCTCCCTATGCCCCCTTCTGGCTCTGAGTGCAGAACAGAGAATTCAATCAGGCAGGCACGAGACTGAGCCCACCTGACCAGCAGCAGTTCTTGCTTCTCCTTACCTTACCTGTGAGGGAGGTCCAGATGTGAGGAGCAGACTGGATCTTCCTGCAGCAGTTCTCAAACTGTGGGCATGACCCCCTTTTAATGGGGTCACCAGGGCTGGCGTGGATGAACACCTCTTGTATATTCATCACTGTCTTCATAAAAATTGAACAATTTGCACTGAACGCCATGTGACATGGTAGAGTATCACAAGGACATTAGCACATCTTTCTGTTCCCTTTACTTGAGGTACACAAGAGATGTTCTGGTGGTGATAAATCCTGTAAACAATCCCTCGCAGACTCTGGGGCCAAAACATTGGTCACTGATAGCTCTGCCTTGGTTCTTGCACAAGACAATGTTTTAACAATATTTGAATTGCAAGCTTATTGCCATTGACCATGCTGTTGCAACGCAGGTTGTGTTTAACTGTATGGTCAAAGATTGCAATTTCCTATGTGTTGTAACACCACACTATGCTGCAATTCTGTCACTTCCAGGGTTTGCAGTCACCAAAAATTTGCTAATGGTTGTCATACTTTTGGCCTGTGTGCTTTCTTATGTCTATCAGTTGCTGTAATGCTGCCTTACATCAGTTTCACCTCTATGCCCAATAGCAAATTCATGTACAAAAAGCTTTACCAGAACTATCTCTGTTGTACTTTCTTTCTCATTGACCTTTATATCTACACAGTCTCATTTTTTCTTGTTTAAGCCCAGGACTGTCTGAAGTTCCTGCTGTTTCATTTACCCTGCTGAATCTGTTTACCTGATGTGTGTAAATGGTGCTGCAGCTAATGTTAGCCGCTAGGTAGGCAAAATTTCCATTTATTAATTCAACTTAAGTAGGTACATTGGCTCAGTAAATCATGGAATTGATTCTGTACTACATTGTCTAGTTTTAGAAACTTAATATCATTGGAAAATAAGGTAATAAAAACTGGCTTGCAATATTTTCAGAGGGATATTATTTTTAATATGTCAAAATACAGGATCTTGTGCTAATTTAGTATGGGGCAGGCAATTTTTTAATCTAAATAAGTTATAATATGGGACTGTTGGCAGCCCTACACTAAGGTATGTTTTAGCGGAAGAGGGGTTGGTGGGTGAGGAACTGGAGAGTAGAAATTTGGAAGAGTAGAAATTTGGAAGGAGGGGCAAGGGAGGTGGTGTCTGGGGAGCAGGAGGTGCTTGCAGCCTTTTTGGTGGTAGGGTATTGAAGGAAACTTACACTGATAGGAAGCTCTCAGCCTTATGAGGATCCTCCCACATGAGCACCAGAATCTTGGTGATCCATTACATGTGGGTTATTTCTCCTCTTCTTCCAAGCATAGAGGCTCCTCTTTTTCCACCCCACCCCAGCCTCTCTTTGTGGCTTCACAGTGTGCTTGCCAGCAGGTGGAGCTGTTCAGAAGACGGACTCCCACTCTATTCCCCAGTGTTTCACCTCTGCTCGAAGATAAGAAACAGGAGGTTCCTCTGGGCCCGTGGGTTTCAACCTGCAGTCCGCAGACCCCAGGAGGGTCTGCAGACTTTGTCTGAGATTTCCATTTGAACATTTTTATGGGTTTGCAAATGAAAAAAGCCACTGCTCTAGGCGTCGCTTCTCTCTAGCTCCAGGCAGGAGCTTTTTCCATTACACTTTTTTCTATTCTTCTCCCTCTCCTTGGTGTCCTCCTCCGCCGCTGTGGGGAGAGGATTTTGAGAACAGGAGTCTGCAGAAAGCGGTTATTTGAGGACAAATCTGGCCGTGTAGCAGCCCAGCTAAGATCAAGGTGGCTCTAGCGCACACCCCCGCTGCACATTAATGCACCAGTTGCCCCTACTCTGCAGCGCTGTGGCAGGCAAGCTGAAAGCTGTTTGGGGTGGAGATTCAGCGGAACCTGGCATTTTGGAAGTGTCAGGCCAGAGGTCCTTGGCTGTTTCTCTGTTCTGACTGGGTTGAAAAGTGGCACGACCAAGGAGAGTCTTCAAGAGCCCGGTAAGCCGAAGGGCAGGAAATATAGGCGCCAACTTTGTGGGTGCTCCAGGGCTCGGGCACCCACCTAGGGTGACCAGGTGTCCGGTTTTTGACCGGAACACCCAGTCGAAATGGGATCCTGGTGGCTCCGGCACCGCAGACCGGGCCGTTGACTGTCTGGTTGGCAGCGCTGTGCAGAGGGGCTGGCAGGCTCCCTGCTAGCCTCCGTGCTGCACTGCTCCCAGGAAGCAGCCAGAGTCATCCCCTCCCGCACCCCAGCCCCATGAGCCAGCCCAGTGAAAATGAGCAAGTGAGTGAGGGTGGGGAGAGTGAGCAACGGGGGGGGGGGGGGGGGGGGGCCTCAGAGGATGGGCAGGGCAGGGGGCGGGGCAAGAGCATTCGGTTTTGTGTGAGTAGAAAGTTGGCAACCCTACACCAACCGGGGGGGAAAACGGGGGTGCTCAGCACCTTCAGGGCTGGATGAATCTTTTGTGGGCCCCGGCACCTGGTCCATGGCCCGGCCCCCCGCTCCACCCTGACACCCTGCCCCCACTCGGCCTCTTCCCACCCCCTCCCCCCAAGGCCCTGCCTGCCACTTGCACAGGGGTGGGAGCAGATAGGAGGGAGCACCCACTGGCAAAAACAAAAGTCAGGGCCTGTGGCAGGAAAGATCCATGATGCAGGACCCCTAGGCCCGTTCGGACTGCCACAGTAACCAGGTGTTTCTTCCCTAGGTGTTCCAGAAAGGGCTTTAGCAGCACTTGGCATCAACTCCCCTCGCCCCCCCTTCCCTTTTATTGGTTTTGTCATCCCCTCTCCCTCTGAGGGAAGCTCTGATTCCCACAGGCTCTGAAACCAAAACCCCACGTGGTGGTGCTAGTTCCCCTTACATCACAGGGCAGCCTGAGGGCTCCAAGTACAGATCCTGTCCCTCAAACTCCGTGTGCCACGTGGGTTTGTACAGCATGGCCAAACCTGCCATTTCCCCAAACTTTTCATGTTCCTTCCACTGGCTTTTCCTGAGGAAGTCAGCAGAGCGGGCTGGTCCATACTGCTAATTAACCCTCTATTCCCCAGGCTCTCTCAAGTGTGGCCTAGTCCAGTCCTTTCTCTTACTGCTGCTTTCTCTGATTTTTCCTTTCTCAGGATACATGAGTGATCTACCTCATTCATTTACCCAGCAAATCTTCTGTTTGGCTGGCTCGTAAGTCTGTGTATCCCTGTCTCTTTTTTTACCATGCCTGCTGGTTGCTTTACTTACCAATGTAGCAGAACAGTCTGACCCATACTGCCAGCCTGCATATGCCAGTAGACCACCAAAATAGCTGGAATGTGCAGGTGGCGGTGTGATTAAGTCTTTCTCCCTCCAGGTTCTCCATGTGTGTTAGATCAGCCTACCCTGCCATTTTCACTGAGCCTGACAGCAGCTTTCAACCAAGTGGCATTGCTGAAAGTTTACTTGCTCTTTCCATCAGCCTTCCAGTTCCAGTGAATGATCTGAAAGGCTGTGATCTAGCACTAAAAGTTCAATATTAAGGGAGGAGAGTGCATCATTTTCTTGCACAACTGTAAAACCAGTTCAGAAAAGCTTTAAAGCTCACAGAGCATTACTGCAGGAACAAGGGGCTTCCTGTATAAGTATTCATGCCCAGCTCTGCTCTTTCCCCCTCTCACCCACCTATCCACCCTGCCAGCTCCTGCTTCTTTAAATCTTTTTTTATTTTTTTTTAAAGAAGGCACTTCAAGGGGCAGGACATAGATAGGGCAATAACAAAACAGGGCTGTGGAAGCAGAATCTTTACAGCTGTGTGGCTCAGTACGCTGAGTTGCTTGACCATTTCTGAGGAGGTTAATTCAAGCCCTTCCATAAGATGCCTTTGTGTACCATGACCAAAAAAGCACCCCAAAAGCAAAGAAGAAGAAAAAGTCTTCTACCATTTTTCTCTTTAGAACTGAGCTTTCTTCCAAAGTTTTCAAGATTCCCAAGTCAAATTAAAAAAATATATATCCACATAAGGGCTCTCAAAACCATCTGAGAGAATCTTCCTGTAGATTTTGAAGTTCCCCTTCTCCATTCATCCTCCTACCCCACTTTTCTCTGGATCAGTAAAAGGCAGTGGAGGGCAACATTACAAACCTTATTTCAGCATAAACAATTACTCCTTTTCCTGAGAGGTTTTTTTTTTTTTTTTTTTTTGGGGGGGGGGGTGTTCAAGACTCTTTCTGGTAGGAAGTAATGACAAATTCACCCACTACTTATTCTGTCCAGGCTGATTGACTGGTGCAAGGTCCATTTCTGCCTAAACTCCAGGATAGAGTTTTCTGATAGAGATTTCTCCACAGGATTTTCACTGTCCTTCAAGGAAACCTGTCCTCATGGGCCAATTTGCCTGTGTCACCAATACTACGAGTACTTTGCAACGTTGCAGAGCCATTTCCAATTCCAGGCAATGTCCTTAGACTTTTGCCCTGTTCTCCGTTTTTTCACCATTTTGATGGTCTGTCTCATGTCCATTCTACAACAGGAAGGCAATAGATTACTTGTTAATAGCCCAACCATATGAGAGAACATCTGTACATAATGACCAGAACTTTCAACTTCTTGAGTCCCTTGGCTTCTTCATAATTTATTGCAACTGTGAAAATGTAAATAGATAAAACCTAGAAAAAATGCTTAAAACCCATAATTTTGTGCCTGTGAAAGTTTAAATTGGTAAATGAAAAATGCTTAAAAGCAAACATTGATATCTGTTGAAATTATTTAAAAAATTGAATTCTAAATTCTTATATTGTTTGTTTACAGTAGTATCGACTGTGTGCTAGTCCCTTACCAAGTCTTCTTTAAGGACATTTTGTGCTTCAAGGGCTTCCCAAAATAAGGCATCTAATTATTAAAACTGCCACCTACATTTGAGCAAAATGGCCTGGAACCTCATAGACTTACAGACTTTAAGGTCAGAAGGGACCATCATGATCATCTAGTCTGACCTGCACATTGCAAGCCACAGAACCTCACCCACCCACTCCTGTAATAGACCCTAACCTCTGCCTGAGTTACTGAAGCCCTCAAATCATGGTTTAAAGACTTCAGGTTACGGAGAATCCACCATTTACAGTGAGACTTTTGCCTTCTATAGCATGAATATTCAGGAGAGCTCATAGATTTCTTGTTTGAATCTAAAACCTGTCCACAAATCTGAGTGTTTTCAAGGGATTCTGAGAACCTGAATTTCATGGTGCTCTTAAAAGGACAAGAATACCATTTTGTTTTTCCTGGTAGCAATTACGTGGAACAGAAAAAATATTATGTTGATGGGGGAGGGAGCTTTATTCATCTGGAATCCTTGTGTCCAATTTTTTCCCAGATAAAGTGAGTCTCAGGCCTGCACCAGATTTTTTCTATTTTGTCTCTCTTGTGATCCAAGCCCTTCCACATGCATGTTTTAGATATGGTTAGGGTTGCAAATTGTGTTTACGCAAAGTATTCCTAAAAGAAAATGGGATGTCATTTTATAATTAGACAGGTGACCAAGGAAGGAGTGCAAAGCATCCATATTCACCATTTCTAGATGGATAAATTCAGGAGCTTGTCAGGCCTACACATTTTTATAAAAGATCCCCTTCCTGAGAGAACTCACTCAGTCAGGCATTTGGTCATTTCCTGAGTAGAACAGTGTAGTACTTCATTCAAGTAATTTTGCCTTCTGGCTACCTGGTTTTCAGTGCATTTTTTTTATTGCTTTCAAATAGCTATGTTGTTGTTGTCTGTTCTGAGTTTTGGACACATGGCTCTGCAGTCTCTCTCTTGGTTTGTAACCCTTCATGTAGAGGTGAAGGAAGAAGAAAGAAAAAAGACAAAAATAAACAAACATCCTCAACTAAAAGGTGCTTTTTCTTTGTTCACTTTTATCTATCTTTTAAGCTTCCGTCATTTGTGGAGAGTTTAGTTTTTACTGCTGCCTACATTCCAGTTGTCTGGGGATCACTGAACACGAGGTGTCCATGAGGGAGAAAAGTAAAATTTACTTACCCTTCTGTGATTTGTCCTTTTCTGAAATGGGCACCAGGTGCCAATGAGACACATTCAGGGTGTCACCTAATTTGCATTACCTTTTAGTTGGAGGGAAATATGCTAATCCTTCCTTTTGAATCCCTTCCTTTTTCCTTTTTTTTCCCTTTGCTGCAGAGAGAGATGGAGAGAAATATTGGGATTGCCTTATATTGGGATCTTGCTTTGGCGTAAGTATTCATATCCATTTTTGTAATATAAAGGAATATGTAGATTAACCATCCTGCTTGGCTATAGCTAATCTTTCATTATTAATCAGAATTTATAGTTCATCTTCTCTGGTAGAGCAATGAACTGGGGAGTTACAGAGACAGTCAGCTCTCTGATAAGCTCCACCTGCTGGTACTATGTTGCAAAGCTAGAGAGAGGTTTGAAAAAGGAAAAGCTCCTCTGTTCTTGGAAGACGAAAAGGAATAACTTAGTTGTTATGGAACACACAGGGCTGATGGCACAAAAGGGAGAAGGAAAAATTACGGGAAGGTAAGTAAATTTTACCTGTCTCTTCTCCTCCAATTTTGCTGGCAAAGTTACTCTACTGGATCTATAGCTGCATGGGTCAGACATTTCTTCACATAAGTAGAAAATGATCACCTCTGCAGTACAGAGCTTTCATTGTTATAAGTTACCATCCGTCACCTCTATACAGAGTAATATTTAAGTGATCTTACTACCACTTTTTTCTTCTTCCTGCATTGACTTCTTACCTCCTCTGGGTTAGATGTCACTGTGTTAGGCCTTGTCTGTGTGCAAATTTTGCAGTGTTTCACTGAAACCAGTGAAAAAGGATGTGTGGACACTCTGATTTTGGTTTGAGTGGCTTATTTCAGTTAAGCTTAGAGCTGTACATAATTGCCTAATGATAAACCTGATGTAAATGGAAGTGAAGTGTCCACATACCCTTTGGCACTGGTTTAAGTAAGCAGGTATAAAATCACACTTTTTAACCTCATGTGGTGCAGCGCTGTGTGTACCCCCAAGTAGTGGGGGCTGCAGGAACCTTGCTATTCCTCTCTCTGTTGCTAACACCAGTGGAGCTGTACCACTTGGAAATATTTGGGGTAGGGTGGGAGTCTAAGGGCTAGTCTACACTAGAAGTGCTACAGTGACGCAGCTACACATCGGTGCAGCTGCGCTGCTGTAGCGTGTCTGGTGAAGACGCTCTATGGCAGTGGGAGAGAGCTCTCCCGTTAGTCCAACAACTCCGCCTCCACAAGAGGTGGTAGCTATGTCGGCAGGAGAAGCTCTGTTCACGTAGCGCTGTCCACTCTGGCCATTGGGTCGGTATAACTTACGTCGCTCACGTCACGCACACCCCTGAGCGACATAAGTTACACCAAAGTATGCAATAGTGTAGCTCTCACCTGAATGTGGACCAAGCCTTTGGGGAAGAACACGTGAATTAAACCTGCAGGTAGAAGAGATGCATTACGTGACTTGACACTGCAGTATTTAAACTCAACATTTGTAAGTCTGACCATATGAAGTTTTTGTATCTCTGACATATGATGAATTATTATAAAAAGATAACCCCTGGGAATCAGTAACAAGCAAAAGTAGTCGTTCTTTCAGGTGCAATACTTACATAAAACTTTCTACAATTACAGTATTTTGTCTTGATATAAATGCTGAATGCTTTTGTTTCATGATGTGCAGTATAATGTAAAATAACAAATGAAAGTGAGTTATTGTTGGTTACAAGTATTTCTCTTGAATATTAAATACTACATAGTTACAGAAAGTATATTTATTATAGTAATAACAGCACCTTGCATTTATACCACGTCCTTCATCCAAGAATCTCAAAGCGCTTTACAGACAATTAATATGCATTAGTGGCTGTGATTATTGCTTTGAATATTAGCTATTTGTAATAGATAAATAGATTTTAAGATTAATAAATTTTAGGGCCAGAAGGAACCATTAGATCATTTAGTTCTAGTCTGAGCTCCTATGTAACACAGGCCACAGAATTTCACCCAGTACACTGTTTGTCACATGGTATTGTTTCTGCTATTTGATTGCATATTCCCAGAACCTCAAACAGCTTTCAAAATGACCTTGTAATCTTGCAGAGGTTGTGAATATTGTCAAAGTAAATTCTGTCTTTTATTCAGATGATATTTGCAAATGCCTTTTAACCTACTTATAGTTCCACCAACTCCCATTAAAGTTCATGGGAGTTGAGAGCACAGGATTTGGCGTGCTTTTTGCAACATTATTAGAAAGGAATTCTTTGACATGGTTGACTAACTAGAAAAAAAAGTGATAGTGATGTTAGACTATGTAATTGATCCTTAATTTACAAAAAGAAGAGGAGTACTTGTGGCACCTTAGAGACTAACCAATTTATTTGAGCGTACGCTTTCGTAAGCTACAGCTCACTTCATCGGCAGCCGATGAAGTGAGCTGTAGCTCACGAAAGCTTATGCTCAAATAAATTGGTTAGTCTCTAAGGTGCCACAAGTACTCCTTTTCTTTTTGCGAATACAGACTAACACGGCTGTTACTCTGAAACCTGTCCTTAATTTACAGTATTTTTATCCTGTGTAGAATAATTTAAAATGCGTTTGTTGAGATTGTGCTCAAAATCCACATGCTAAAAATCATAACAAACTTTTGTTATGCCCATAGCACTCATAAATTAAAGCAATTAAGTTGTTTTTGTTTGTTTCTTTCATAATAATTCAAAGCCATTAGTTCACATACTGGAGTAATGGAGGGACTTTAAAACTTCACTTTAAACCATTTTGGATTATAGGACCACAAAAGAGCATCTGACATTACTATTTTTTCCTCAGAGCTACTAGAAGTAAAAAAGAGCCACAAGGACTATTTTCAAATCTGTAAAATAAAATCACTTCTGATCAAATCAGTCAGGATTCAGCCTGAAGTGAATTTTTACATATGAGCTGCAAATCCACAAAAATAGGGTTTGCAACAGAAAGACTGATGCAATGTTAACTATTTTAATCACCCTCACTCTGTACAAATTACAGTAAAAAGGGGGGATTTTGGATATTAATAATGTCATAATTGTAGAAACTATTTTTAAAAACAAAACTTTATTGCTTTTCTTGCGTTAACAGGAGCACTCAGAGGAAATAATTAGCTTCCTGGTACTTAATGAATTCAGACTCATGCCTGAGCAATTACTCCTATTAGCCACATGATGGCAATATTGCTAATCTTTAACTTTTATTAGTCTGAATAATTTACTTGCTCAATATGTTTTTGTTTCGTAAAAAGGCATGTAAATTATATGTTAATACTTAAGCTTCTCTGTTGTTTACAAGAAATCTGTTTCATGACAGACTATATTTTTTATGTTCCAGATATATTTGATGCACATTTTGTATTTGACCACGCCTTACATGTGTAATTTCAGGAAATTACCTCAATCTGTGACACCACATAGCTGTATATTGGGCTATACTTCTCAAATGTGTGGTGCTAGAAGCTGTTTAAATGTTCATTGAAGACACAAAATGGGGGAGCAACAAAACTAGTAAAAAGTGTAAAATGAAGGCATTGTTTCTAAAGATTGCTGTAAACTCAGTTTCACGATGCAGCATTTCTGATGGTTATCAAGCCCCATATCTTCACATAATGCTTTACGTACATTCCCTGCCCTGAAGAATTTTCAGTCTAAGGCACTAGTCCTGCAATCTGTTTTGTGTGGGGAGACCCCTACACCTGCTTGGAGCTCGCTGCAGGAGCAGGACCGAATTTAGACAAATCTACTTAGATAAACATTCAAATGTAAGAGGTTGCAGAGGCAGCACCAGTGATAGAAATGATATAGGAAGGCTTCATGACAGCCAAAGGCTTCAGCGAGGGATCTGAAAGAAGCAAAAGAAGGCACTTTCTGCACAGGAAGAGGGAGACTCTCCCAAGTGCAGAAGTGTGCCTGAAAGAAGGTTCAGGGTTGAGAATGAGAGGCAGTAATGCAGAGAGCAGTTAACAGAAGGGTGATGGAGGCATAGGGTGAAATGAAAATAATGTTGACCGTAACAAACAATGAGAGAACATTAGCTTTGTGTGAGGTGGAAGTGAAGTTGGGTCCAAAATAAATAATGTTACCTTGTAACTGGAAATAGTTGAGAGGTCCTGTATGCTTCCAGCTCAAAAAGAGCTGGATTTCAGCATGCCAGACAAGAAAAAGCAATTGTTATCTTTTTATAAGCTAGAGTGTAACCTGTCAAAGCGTTGTCCCTAGTGGGAACTAAGTAATTTCTGAAATAGTTCAGCTATAAAATGGAACAGGACCTGGCCCCAATGAGAGAGCACAGTTGATTTTAAGTAAGATCCTCATTAATGTCCACAAATAATATAGGTGATAAATACAGGCAGTTTTTGGTAGAGGCTGGGGAAAATCTGTTCCTTGTGCCAATGTAACTATCATCTTGACAAACTTTTTGCCAGATTATTATTTGAATGAATATTTAATGTAAAACATGCAACCTACTCTAATAAGAGCACATTCATAATTTTTAACACACTAATCCGGTCCAGAATTCACTTGGCTTTGCTCCTTGGTAAGGGATACTTTAAGAAGGAAATGTTGGACTGCAGTTACAGTTGGCTGAAGTTTTCAGTACATGAGCAGCTGTAGAAGCCAGATTTTCTGCAATAAGTAAGGCTGCTACAATCCTGACGTTCCTTTGATTTTTTTTTAATGAAAAAGCCCATATACGGTTTATGACTTCTCATACAATTATTTATTTTAGCAAAAAGAGATCTGCCAAACACAGCAGGTAGTTAATATCCAATTCAGATTGAAACCACTACATTCAAATAGGAAAAGCACTACTGGCTACATCCTTTGGGATTCTGGGATTAATCTATAGGGAGATGTTAGTGCTTTCTCCATATGAATGTACACGTAACATACTTTATGAGGCATTAAAAATCTTCAATCCTAAGTAAGGCAAATCAGATGATTTAACTCATCCTCTATTGAAATATCTCCTTTCTTAGCTGGAGATGAAGCATGCTTTTATGGGTTTGGCAGTGAGCTGGGATACTTTTGTGGATCTGGTAGGAGATCCCTGGCTCATTGGTATGCTGGGTGATCATGGTGCAGCCCACACTTACACAATTGGTACTCTGTCTCCTGCTAGTGGCTGGGACATACAGAGAGGTTTGAGCATGCCACAGCCTTCGAGTGAACAGGCCTGTGTCTTTTAGCTCTGGCAGTAGAGGCTCATGCTTTTAGATCCAGCGGTCCAAGGTACCATCCCCGCTGCAGACAATTGACCCAGCAGCCTCACGTTACACTGGGAAATTCACTTACTCTCTCTGTACCTCATTTCCCATTTGTAAAAAATAGGGATAACAAAACTTCCCTCCCTCACAAGAGTGCTGTGAGGCTAAATGCATTAGTGTTTGTGAGACACTCAGATACTGCGGTGACGGTAGCCAGGTAAGTACCTGGGTAGATAGCACAGAACAATATTACTTTCCTACTCCAGATATCGCCTAATATTTTACAAAGTGATGTGTTAAATATTGATAGTGTGGAGATTATATGTAAATAGAGCCACTATTAGCTATTTATTAATACATTATAGTACTCACTCAGGTTTGGATATTAGAACCTGTTCTTGGGCAAGGCATATCCCCCACTCATTTTGAAAATGTGTTACATAGTTGGATTAATGAACTAATCTAGTTTAAAAAATCACCCTTTATTTCTTATCACAGGCGTTCATTATTGTGTTCCCACCCAAATCTAGTAAGCCACGTTTTTATTGCTCCCAGCCTTTCCAGATTTGTGTGTCTATCCATCACAAAGTGCTTATAACCATAGGAAAGATGGGCTGAATCAGTTTAGCAAAATTTAGGTCTCATGGTGAACAGAAATGTTGGAAGCTCAGAGAGAAGTGCAGATGCGAAAGTGTGGTGATGGGGGAGTTTTCAGAAAAAATAGTTTTATTTTAAAGATGTGAGCAAAAATAAGTTAAAATTGTTATATTAAGATACTTTGTTACATAAAATCAGTGTTAATCCACCAAAGAAGTGTAGTTAAAAAAGCATGTTTATAGTTCTCTTTCTCACTCACACTCACACACATGATTTCTGTAGTGATTCCATAGTTAAGGTTGCCCAGAGATTTGCTCTTAAAGCAGGACTAAAATAACTCTCTCTCTCTTTAATTATTGCTTTTAGTCTTCAAATTTGGCACAAAACTTTTTCAGAGGCAATTGAATTTTTGATTTTGTCATTTTAGAAAAATATTTATGAACTTCTGTAGAGAAAACCGTTTAAAATGCTTCTCACATCAGTGTCCATCAGCCACCTTAACCATTCTAATAAGCACATTTGAAGCGAGCCGTTGTTAACATTTGGCTGTGCAGTCCATTTTAGTAGTCTAACAATAAAGTACAATACTTCCTTCTCTCCTCCAACAGTACACTTCATTAAAAGATAGGGGACAGGAGGCTGAAGACCTACTGCGAGCTCGTGCTGCCAGGAAGGAAAGCTTAGTGCAGAAGAGTGTTATACAGAATATCAAGGCAAGTCACAAATCTGTGATTCTATCTAAATATGCCATTGACTAATCCATGATTTTGAGCAAAGAGCTCTAAAAATTATAAGAACTAAAATGCTAATGGAGACTTACGAAATTTGTGCTTCCAAGGTCTCCATTTACGTGATACTTACACTATAAAATGCACATCCTGCCCTTGGAAACAGGTGATTGGACACTAAGCTGACAGACAGACAGAGACAGAGTTTAACTTGTAGTATTATCAGTAATCAGGCCAAAAAAGAGAAAAAATACATTCCCTGCCCTAAAAGAGCTTACCGTCTAATTACACATGTGATATGACAAGGGAGGGCAACAAGACACTGGGAGAGGCAAACTAACTCTCTAGGATAGGAAATAAAGATAAAGGAGATAAAGACAAATGGAAACCTCCTGTTGCTAAAGGCTTCCTTCTTCCTGACTCTGAAATAAACAGGTGTCTTATATTCATTGAATTACAAAGTTAGATGGGCCGAAGACACTTGTACCCTGGTGTGATGAGCACTGTATAAATGCTTAGATGGACAGAAAGAAAGAATACAGTGGATTGTCAGATGTCGCGAATCTGTGCCTTTGCCATGTATTTACTATCATAGGAGAACTTCTCCTGGAAGCTTTATATTACACTGAGCCCAAGACAAGACTAAGTAGTCCATGACCTCATAAGTAAATTGTAATAAATGATTATCACACTGACCTACTTTACTGAGACAGATTGTTTTATTTATTTTTGCTATGCAATAGCCTATAGGCATGGTTTTATATCATGACACCAGGGACTTCTATAACATTATAGATACCTGCTCCATCTTCAGCCTATCTCTGTGATGACTTGTCCCATCCCCAGACCCAGACAACAACTTTTTATTCTGACTATGGAAATTTACATCTTTGGTGTAAAGGAGAAAAATTTCCAGTCTGGCCAGTGATGTCAGGGTATGAACAAAATGGAAAAAACAGCACATTGGCAGCACAAAGATGTTACAACACAGGACAATTCTTTAATTTAAGATGAAAGCCTTGGAAAGGGAACACATAAAGGTGACAGATGGAAACAGCTGAATTGTAATTTCTTTTTTCTATCCACTTTCATTTTTTAAAGTAATTTGTTTGATATTTGATAATGTTTTAAAACACAATATCATGTGCCCATAAGCATAAAACTCAACCAAGTTGTGTTGCATAATTTCTTATAAGTGGAACATTTTCCACATTCATACTTTGATATCCAAATGTCAACCATAAATAAAGCAACAAATACTAGGATTAACCCCCGGCCAGTTGGAATATCTGTCCCTTTCAGCCTGGCGTGTTTTACATCTTCTATGTTACTATTAAATTTCATTAGAAATTTACCAGCACATCCTGAGAATTCTTTCACCTCTCTTTCCATTTGAAAACCTTTACTGGAAATTCCTGGAGGGGTAGATGTTCCTTCTTTCTAATTTTTATAGACATTTTCTCTATTTCTTCCCACAGATTAGAATGTTAGGGCTGGATATGCAAGTCCTATAGCTGAACCATGTATAATGTCTGGATGCTGTAATTAGGTTAGAAAAGAGTAAATGTATGGAAGAGTCTCCCACCAACCTGAGGAATTTTGTACTGAAAGCTAAGCAGAAACGTTTTTTAAATATAATTAATTAAAGCTGCCTAAGATCCCATATCAATAAAAGTATGTCATAGATTTTTAAAAAATCAAAAATAAGTAAATAAATTCTAAAACTATTGTAAAATCCATCTATCTTCTTTACCTTCCAAGAACTGTGCTCAGGTTTCCGCTTCATTAGTTGACTGAGAAATAGAAGTAATACAGTTTCCTGTATGCCTTTTTAGGAGTTAATGAGAACTTAAGAGATACTCGGAATCATGAATTTAAGCCTGGAGCTGTGAAAAGCCATTGACATCACTTTTAAATGTCCTATACTCCATAGGAGGTAAAGCTGGCTTATTTTATTCATGATAGAAGAAGAGCTGACTTCAGAGTACCCATGTGAATAAGGTGAGCCGGATTTTGCTTTAGAACATTTGGTATTCAGCTAATGATGCACAGGGTGAATGCCTGAACACAGATCAGGAAGCATAACAAAGAAATACTGAAATAGGAATATACCTTTAATATGACAAATGAACTCCTTGGTACTATTGTGCAAAGGAATGAGCCCAAACCTTTTCAGCTTCTGGCTACTAGCCCCCTAACTATAGCAGCAGAGTGGGGATAGGTCCCTCAATGTACAGGAAAAAAATAGTGGTTTCATAAAACTCTTGGAGATACTGACAGTAGATTAAATGTATCAGACTGAAGATGCGTCTGTGAAATATTTACAGGGATTAGGTCATGACTAGAATGTTAACAGAAGAATGCTTTCTCAAACCAGTCCCACACCTGACCCTTTCATTCACAGCTTCCTTCCCATAGTGAGATGATTTAAATTGAGCATGAAATGACATGCATAATACAACACAAATTTAATATAATATAGTACAAACTAATAATTGTTGATTTTTTTCTGAGACATTGTCTGAAATAACTGTAGTAAAATTTATTCTGTGAACAAAAAAGTTAGCTGTCCTTTGATGAGCTGAAATTGTGTATTTGAAGCACCTTGTAAAAGGTGATGTGTTGTATTCCTGTAAGAGTTAAAATAAAGTTTAAAGACCCCCCACCCCCAAGATTAATGATTTATACAATAACTGGTGTAATGTCCTGGCTACTGCACTTGTGTAGCCCTTCCCATTGTTTAAAGGACAGCTCAGATGTTTAAGATACTACCTCCGATGGTTCATCCACAAAGAGGATAAATAGGCTTTACACTACTGAAAACCAAGAGGTCTGTGTTTTTGGAGCAAGTCTGCTAGCTCACACTGTTGAGGGGTGTATATTAGGCAATACACTAATTACATTAAAGTGTTTTTTAATGAGGCTATCATTGAAATGTGGTAGTGGAGGTATGAGCTACATATTAACTGTAAAAAGAGCAGTTATTGGGGATTAATCTCTATGTAAGGTATAGATTTGACTGTAATGAGGCAGTGAACAGCAAGACAGCCTCCTTCACAAATGTAGCTTTGGGGTAAGAATCTGGATCTTGAATTTTAAATGCTTGAATAAAAAGGAGAAAATTAGTGTTATGTTCCATCAGCTACATTTCAGGCTTTTCTTCCTGTTCTGTAGTCAGGCTATTTGTAGTTGGCTTCAGTCATATTTGGCGCAGTGATGGAAAAGTACCATAGCTTCTCTGAAGTACTTTTGATTTTGACCCTGTGTAATTCAATTTTTTTGTTAACTAGATAAAGCCAAATTTTCACTGAGACTATGATAATAGTGTCACCAACCAGTAATCTGTCCGGTCCCTCCAAAGCCTCCTTCTGTTAATAAGCCTCCTTCTGTTTAGTAAATGTAGTGAATCTCTGTAGAGTTCCTTGTTATACAAAATATGTTAGGCTTAGATCAAATCCTCCTCATGCTCAGTACACACTTCAGTATACTTACGGTAAGTAGATGCAAATATGATACCCAATATTTCTGAGCTCCACTGGGTATGACTTGGAACCAGGCATACAACTACTTTTTTAATCAACCAAGTGGGTGTCTGATGAGAGTTAAAGAAGAGTATTTTAATTGGCGCATTGAGAAAGAAGTAATACTTAACACAGCCTTAATGCACAATTAGATTTACATACAGTGCTTAACACCCATGTTACAGAAGTTTAGGATAATTTTCCCTGAAATAGTCTCTCATTTTTGTCATTGTATTTTCACTGTTTTGAGCAAATGACAAAGACCTTCTTGTCATATTTTTCTCTCTATTTTTGGATGGCACCTCAGCAATTTGGATACAGTGTTATGCAGTTTTCTTTTCAGATGTAAATCAATAGCATCAATTCATCAGGAGGGGATTTTTTTCCCTGCCTGGATCTTTGTTGCCACTATTGAGTCATTTCTTATGTTTAACCAACCATCTTACATTCATGTTGATTCTTTTAGTTCTTCCTTAATGTTTCCTCTATTTCTTCACTTTTAATTTCTTCTAGGCATGGTGAATCAAATAAATAGAATTCATACTATGAATAAATAGAATTAATTCATTGCTAGTTGGTAATAACTAAAACAATAATCATCCATTTGCAGTTATGATTAACAGCTTTCACATTCACTATAGTTAGAATGAGAAAACCGTTTAATGAAATTGACACTGAGGACCAAAAATTGAAAAATAATAAGCTCTAGCCAGCCAGCTCTGTATAGCACCATGTGATCAGATATGTTACCACCTCCCAGAAGTTCTAGCTAACCAGATCCCACTATCAGTTCACAAGTCCATCCACTTTTGTTCCTTTACCATTCAATGACAGTTGATTCCACTCATTAACCATGTCCCTCTCTGAAAACTCTGATGACTCCACCCGTTTCGTGTCTCCAAATTTCTAGACAGTTTAGAAATGTTCTTACTGTTTTCTAATAGACAAAAAAAAAAGAATTTGTTCTTTAAATATTTTAATATAATGTTTTTATTCTCAGATTGAAATTCGAACCTAATGTTTCCGTTATCAAAACACTTTCAAATAAGTGTTATGATTACGTAAATAATCCAGAGTGATATAGATGTTCAAAAACTGAAAAAGCATGAAATCCCTGCCCTCCTCCAAAAATCCCCAATGAAACCTGATCATTCCCCCCAAAAACTTGACTGCATTAGTAAGGGGGAGGGAGTTCTGTAAAAGATGGTATATCGTTCCAGCTTTATCGCATGAAGTACAGATTTGAAAATGTATCAGAAAAGATAATGCTCAATTTACAGTGCCTAGAAGCAGCTCCAGCTTTTAATTTGTAATGCATATAGAAAAGGATATGACTGTTAAGTAACCAGGGGTGTGCATTACTATAACCCAATGCATCACATAATATGCACTCATTGACAATTACCTTAAAGAAGTGTGCAATATACCATACATTGCCACATACACCCTGAGCTTGTGTTTTTCCTGTACATTCATTTTTAGTCCTTGGCAAGTGTACATGACAGACACATCGTCATATTGTTTCATTACTGTGGAAAGTAGCTGGGAGATTACAGTAGTTTTTGTGGGAACAGTCCCATTGTAGTGAGCAGCAGCTAGTTTTCCTTCAGTTAATGAGGCCTGTCAAGAACATATCACAATTTATAGCAGTTGTGATGAAGATGGTATGCATTTAAGGTGGGATTTTCAAATGCCCTGCACACTGGCTGAACTCTACTGATACTGAAATCAATGAGAGTTTCACCATTGACTTCAATGAGGAGCAGAGTGAGGCCAAAGCTGAGTGCTTTTGAAGATCCACCTTGCAAGTTCTGCTCCCTCCCAATGAGCTGGAAAGAAAGACGTTAATGCCCTTACTGAATTCCGTGCAATACTGGAAGTCACTGACTGCGCTTATGTCCCGTTAGCTTTTCACACACGTGGCCAAACGCTGAGGTGGGAATGCAGGGAAACTCCCAATAGCTTCAATCAGAGCTTCCCTGAGAAAAGATTGAATGTGTCTGGCCCTTCTGTGGGTGTGCATAGGACACAAGAAGCTTTCCCCACACTTGAGCAGCCAGTGGAAGAGTCCTGTGATGTGGGCTTAAGTGCTGGCTGTTTACAGAGGGGTGAATTTTCACCCCTTATTGATTTGGGCTCTTCAACATTTTAATTTTTTATAAAAGCTTTTCAGTTAATCTATAATGGATTACCTGACACTTCTTTCCCCACTGGAGAATGCTGATACTCACTGTAAAAGAGAATGTTTTTACAAGTGGACCACATTTACAGTGGCGTTCCTAAATTTAAAGTATTTCATCAGGTACATATATATGTGTATTTATTATGCTAATAACTACTTGCAGTGAAGTTTAAAGTATGTTATTAGCCTCAGTCTTTCTGGCATATGGCCCACAGGCATTGGCAATCGTGTTGCTTGAATTATGAATTTTCTTTTCATTTTTTTAATAGTGAAATAGCTGTGCAGTGTAACTTTTAAAGCTGAAGTATATAAAAAGCAGTGATGCAGGTGAAGCAAACCAGGGGGAAAGGCGCAACATCTGGATTTGGATTTTCTACAGCTAAAGGGCTGTAGTCTTTAGTTACTTTCAAAACCAGAATAACATACAAACCATTCACAGAGGGCAGTAATGTTGTGACACATGAAATCCACAAACTGGTTTATGAACACGCATAAGGTTCAAATTAAAGTTCCTCTGCAAAATGTACAGCATACTATCTATAGGCCTGATCCTACTCCCATTGAAATCAAAAGTAGAGCTGGTTGAAGATTTTCATTCAAAACTTTTTTTGATGAAAAATTGCTTTTGGAAATTTTCCAAGCGTGTTTTTTTTCCCTCCCCAGTTTTCAATGAAAACCCAGACTTCTGTTTTCTAAATTCAGCTTCTTCCACCACAGAAGTTCCCAGAATATGGTTTTCAGACTGCTAGTGAGCCATAGGGCATTTCCAGGTGGTCTGTACAGCAGTTTCTGCCATCTGTCAGTCTTCAAACTGTGGGGCTTGCAGCTAGTGGTAGGTTTTTCAGATGTTTTTTCTGACCAACTCAACCAAAAGCCCAAACCTTTTTCTTCCTTCCGCGTGGCTTTGATGGCTTCAGTTCTTACATGACAGGCGTTTCTTTCCTCTAAATTCAATCTTGTGCAGATTTCTAGGCAGCCCCAAACTAATAAGGTAAAAAATGTGCAGGAGGACACAACCAATCTGCAAAGCAACCTGAAGAGATCAGAGCAAATTTGGAGGAACTGGAACCAAGGAGAGGCGTTTTGGTGCTAGGAAATGAAAAGTGCTATAGGACACGAACAGCACTGATGCAAAATGGAGAGCCACAGCTAAGCTGCCATACTCATTGTGTTTAAGCAAGTTTATTTTCGTATGGTCTTTTTAATACTGCTCTACTAATATGATGCTACAGAGAATGTATGGTATCAGGACTGTGAAATGACTTGGTCTATAATAAAGGTCTGACACACAGGTAGAGTGACCAGATGTCCCGATTTTATAGGGACAGTCCCAATTTTTGGGTCTTTTTCTTATATAGGCTCCTATTACCGTCCACCCCCGTCCCGATTTTTCACATTTTCTGTCTGGTCACCCTACACACAGGAAAGCTGGCAGGAAACAGAAACTTCACCTACTGGCCCATTCACAGGACCTGGGCACAGCTCTGAAGGCAGAGATCCCTGTCTCATGACAGGGATCATTACCCATCAACACCAGTGGCTACTTATAATAGTCCACGAGTGTGTCTCTGTCTTAAAGAAATGCTTCATAATATAGAAGAAGTTTGAAAGCCATTGCTCTAAAGCACTAGCAATTGCCTCATAATTCTGCTTTTCAAGGCTTATTAATCTGCCTCAACTTTTGTCCTTGTGCGTCTTATGCATAACTAACTCTTTGCCATTCACAATTTGAATGGATGAAAAAAGTGGGCAGCTCACTGTAAAATGTCAAGTCAAGGGTGGGATTATTTGGTCAGCTTGGCCCTTTTCTCACACTGGGAACACGGGAGAGATTGAATGAAACTGCCATGCATTAGCAAGCCTGCCTAACTGAGCACAAAATGTTTGCAAAGTAACACTATCCCAAGCCAGATATGGATTCCAAAGCACTGCCATTCACAACTGTCGATCAATATAAATGATTATGGCATTTTAAAAATAAAATTGATTGTCCTTGACTGAAGTGGAAGGGAGAACCCCCATGTGGCACGAGGAATGACTGTCCAGCTCCATATGAAACGGAGTTAGTAAAATGGCTTCATTTTTTTACTTATGCTGCAGAGGTCTTTTAGCTAAATGCTGTACAGTAGACTTGGAAGTATTGATGATGATGATAAGCTTATGGGTGAAATCCTGACCCCATTAATGTAGACATGGTGGCAAATGAGGACAAACACAGGGGTGAATTTTAGCAGACCGCAACTTCATTAAATTTAACATAGGGAAGAGGGTAGTGTCCACTCTGTTAGTCACCAGATTCTCACCTAGCAGGTATTTTAAGTGTTTCCAGTATGGGGGTTACAGGGCTCCTACCTTATAACACACACTCAGGGTAGACTCTCCTCAGCCTACCCCCAGGACTCAGCTTGCTCTTCTGAGTCCTACCACCCACCCATCCCCCTGTGAAGGGACCTCGGCCCACGAAGGCTACAAGGTCTTCCTCCATCCCACGAGCACAAGGCTAATCAGTAAAATCCCAGCTCTCTTAGTTCTGGGAATGGTTCCTTTTAGCCACACTGGAAACTGGCTGCAAGTTGCGACCAGCTAACATCCTTACCAAGTGCTATCCTAATTATTCAGTCCTAGTCCTCTTTTACTCAACTGCACCTCCAGGGTGCTGCAAGGAAAGTGAAAAATTCCTTAGGCCTCTGCCAATATGACCCCTCTGGGAAGAAAAAATTCCTTCCTGATCCCAAAACAGATGGTCAGTCAGACCTGCAGCATTGGCAAAACACAGCTCCAAGGCTTCCGGTACCCGGTGGGGAGGGTGAGGCTGCTGGAATGGTGCCAACAGAGGCTCCATGTGGCCCAAGCTAGAGTTTAAGGTAATGAAAGAGGAGGGTGAGGGATCAACCAGCTCCCTTCATGCCTAAGCCAGCTAACGAGTAGCTAGAGATTCTGTAGGGGAAGGGACCCCTGCACCCCTCAGTGTGTGCTCGCCTCCTCCATTCGATGGGGCCTGTCCCAGCTGCTGATGGTCCCATCGAGTTTCCCACCTGCTGAGGCGGGTGGGTGGCACTGAAGTCAATGGAGCCACAATTTCTCCATATATTATATTTAACAGATCACATCAGCACACCTGGGTACACACAAGTTCTTTTATTTTTTAATGACCGAATTTCCTAGCAATTTCCTCGCCAATGAGATTTCAGTAGGGTATAGAGAATTTAAATGAGCTGATGGGACATTTAAATGAACTGAAAGCAAAAAAGAAAGTTAGTTACAACTTTTTCCCCAATCCCCAAGAGACCTTCTTGAGGAGTGCCTTTTAAGGGAAAAGCGAGAGCAGTCCGTGTATATTGCATGTCTTCTTTCTAGCAACCTTTATGCCCGATTCAGATGTTTGTTAGTGAGAATTGCTGTATTGCAAACTAAGCAGTTTTCTTGGTGATGAGAAATACATCAAGTAGTTGAATGAAATGTACTGCTTGTGAGAAAGAAAAAGAGGGAAGTTGGAAGTTTGACTTCAATGGAGCTTTGCTGATTTATACCTGCAAGGAAGTGGCCCTGTATGTTCAGACATGCCTCCTTATCTTGATGATAGAACAGCAGCAGAAGAGCTGACGTAAACTGAGAATGTGTACAAGGAGGTGCTGCAGTTGGTTATTGGTAAGAACAAGAAAGATTGTAGAGAAGATCAGAACTTAGGGTCTTGCTATAAGAATTACCTCATAAGAAAGTGAAAGATATTTAAAAAGCTATCTGTACCTAATTTGCCTTTTAGTTGACAGCGATCACAAAGTTAGGAGCAATCTGTAGAAAGTAGAGATATTGATTGAGATCTTTAATGACATGCAGGCAGTGTTCCCTCAGATTGTTTCCATCCATGTGTGGAATGAATTTGGTTATGTGCAGCACCAATATCGAGGTGATATGAGGATGTGTGCCACCAGTAAAAACACATAACCTAGATACAATATATATTTTTAAAAAGTTTTATATACATATATATATATACATGGAAGAAGAAGAAAGAATATTAAAACAAGGGATAATTAACAAGGTGCACTGCTTAAGAGGTTTATTTAACATGAACTCAAATAAAAAGAAAATTAACACTGCAAAATTTTCAGTCGCCTTTTGGAATCTTGCATGTATCTATTCCTTTGAGGCATAAAACAAAATTATCTGTTTTCTTGACATAGGAAACAAAATATTTTATCATTAATATTGATGCATGAAATAAAATAATTGTTATGCTTTCTTTATGCTTGAAATATACCGACCTCTGTTGGGGCCTCACAAACTCTGCAGCAAGGGGTTTGGCGTAAGAGCGGCGATACTGGGTCAGACCAAAGGTCCATCTAGCCCAGTATCCTGTCTTCCGACAGTGGCCAATACCAGGTGCCCCAGAGGGAATGAACAGAACAGTTGATCCATCCCATCGCCCATTCCCAGCTTCTGGCAAACAGAGGCTACGGACACCATACCTGTCCATCTTGGCTAACAGCCATTGATGGACCTATCTTCCATGAACTTATCTAGTTCTTTTTTGAATCCTGTTATAGTTTTGGCTTTCACAACATACTTTGGCAAGGAGTTCCACAGGTTGACTATGCGTTGTGTGAAAAAATACTTCCTTTTGTTTGTTTTAAATCTGCTGCCTATTAATTTCATTTGGTGACCCCTAGTTCTTGTGTTATGAGAAGGAGTAAATAACACTTCCTTCTTTACTTTGTCCACACCAGTTATGATTTTATAGACCACTATCATATCCCCCCTTAGTCGTCTCTTTTCCAAGCTGAAAAGTCCCAGTCTTATTAATTTCTCCTCATATGGCAGCCATTCCATACCCCTAATAATTTTTGTTGCCCTTTTCTGAACCTTTTCCCATTCTAATATATCTTTTTTGAGGTGGGGCGACCATACTGCACGCAGTATTCAAGATGTGGGCATACCATGGATTAATATGGAGGCAATGTGATATTTTCTGTCTTGTTATCTATCCCTTTCTTCATGATTCCCAACATTGTTTGCTTTTTTGACTGCTGCTGCACATTGAGAGGATGTTTTCAGAGAACTATCCACAATGACTCAAAGATCTCTTTGAGTGGTAACAGCTAATTTAAACCCCATCATTTTATATGTATAGTTGGAATTATGTTTTCCAATGTGCATTACTTTGCATTTATCAACACTGAATTTCATCTGCCTTTTTATTGCCCAGTCTAAACCAATTGGGCTTTCTCGAGAACAATGGATCAAAGCAGAACTCAACACTCCTGTGAGTGCAGGTGCAGAGGGAGGAAGGCAAGGCTCCTGCATCAGTGCACATATCACATAGCACAGAGCGTTGTGATGCTGTTTAGCACATAATTTGCACATGATGGAACTTGTTTTCTAATTTTCATTTTTAAACATTTAGGAAATTGCAGACAAAAACTAAAATATTAAAAGAATGTTCAGTTTGCAAAACGAAGCACTCAAAAAAAATGGCCCTCTTTTGCTCATGCATTGTAGTTTAATGTTCAGTACTATTTCTTAACCAATATACCATAATACATTGCCATTCTTCCTTATAAGAAACATGTTTGTGGCACACTGTAGTAGTGATTACTGCCATACCATTTCTGTAATTTTGAGTGCTTCACTATGCAACCTTATTGTTCTTTTGGGACAAATTAGTAAACATATTTAGAGGTTAATTGTAGCTTTGCTTCAGTCACCATTTGTGGTCAGCACATTTTTGTGCTGCCCCAGCAAAAGACCAGGAAGCATATTATGACTTGGAGACTTATGATCTGCCTCCTGGTTTCTCCCAGCCCTTTACCTGACACAAGTACATCTTTCTCATGGCAGTGCAGCTGCACAGGCTGGAGCATTGGGGGAGGAGCCAAGGTATCACAGATTTCCCACTCTCTCCCTGACCACCAATTTGGGTTGGATATATAGTAGCCTCACAAAGGGTGTCCCTCCCTCTGGGCCGTGACCCAAAGAGGCGTATCACAATTGTGTGAATCATCCCACAGGTTTCAATAATACCAGTTGTGTCAAATTTCTTCTCATGAGCATTTCTAATTCCTCTTGCAAATTCAGGTTTCTAGCATTGGCATAGAGGCAACGAACATTTGGCTTCTCTTCAGGTCCCTTGTCATCTTGATTTAATTTGCTTGTGATACCTTCCATTTGATACACTGTTTGTCCCATCAACACTGACCCCTGGTATAGTTTAATGCCTTCCAGACTCGTCTATTTCACTGTCACCCAGAAGATTTGTTCCCCTACTTCTGAGATTGAGGCCATCCAAAGTGTACAGCTCCTTTTTCTCATAAAAGGTAGCCCAGTGTTCCATGAAACCAACCCCCCTACTTTATATCATTTACCTGGAGATCCCACTGAAGACAATGGGACTTAAAGAAGTAAGGCTATTGGGAATTCGCTCGGCTGCTAAGATCTTAGAGCAGTGCATCCTTTTACATGTCATGGGACCAAATCCTTCCCTGGTCTGTGTATGTACCACTGTTGTTCAATTCAGTGGGAGCCATTTGTGCACAACTGAGGGCAGAATTTGCCCCAATGATATGTGTTGCAACAGCTTGGCATAATAGGAGGGTGAGTTATAATTAAAGGCAGCATGAATTCAAATTTAGTATTTATTTATATTTTCCTTTATTAATTGAAATCAGACCTTCTATTTTATTTATATAAATAGGAATATCTTTTTAAACCAATAGTAAAAAAAAAAAAGGGGGGTGGGGGAGAATTCATCCCATTAGCATGGAATGAGATCCACTGGTCCACAACACACTGTGACATAAACCATTCCTCTCTTTTTATTGACATCAGAGCAGTTCCAGACTTTTTGCCAGGAGTTTACAAACTGTTCTTACTACTGACACACATTCCATTTGGCTGGGAATCTGTGCAGTAAAAATAGTACTACACATTAGTATTCCCACTGCACAAGCATCTTGGCAAGTGGAATAATTTATCAGTATGTAGTAAGCATGCTACATAGCTCATTTCCTGTACTTGGACTTGTATTCATGACTGCACAAAACCCTTGCTCCAGGTTGATATCATAATTGCTTGGCTGGACCCATTGTAATGTGCATACAGTAAAATCTCCATAAAAGAAATCTTTATTAAGCTACCTCTTGTCCTAAAAGACCATCCCAAAGAATCCCCAAATGTACAAAGCACAATTCTGCTCCACCTGTTAGAAAACCACCTGTGTCAGACAACCGGTTTTTGTCTGTCCCCTGTGTGGTTACTTAAGATAGGTTTCTTGAAATAAAGTCCCTTTACAAAGCCTGGGTTTCACATAATATACAATATCGACAGTAGGGAAAGCCGAGTGTATTAACCATATGTGAAATAATGATCAATATGAGTTTTAAAAAAAACATCAGATAGATGTTTGGCCAGCAGAGCTATCTAATATCAATTTGAAAGATAAAGTTATTAGTTTTACCAATCAAGTGTCTGTTTAAAATAATAATGATGATAATAAATTGTACCTCTGCTGAAAACGTCCATGTCAAGTTTCAAGCCAAATGTGAATAAAAATGGCTGGATGATCAGACTCTTTTAAAAAAAAAAGGTTTATAGTGAAAACACTGGAAATGTTGACAGAATCTGAGCTGTGGAGGTGCTGCCAGGTGACATTAATTACAAACGGGCTTTTTGCCAGGTGAAGTGCAGCAAGTTCAGTTGACTCTCAGGTGTGGAGAGTGTTTTTCTTACCCCTATTAGCTGTTAGTCTGTTGGCCCATATGTTGCTCCAGTGGGGTTAACAGAAATCTACTGCTTTTATTCTTTGTGACAGTTTTGTACTGTGCATTACATGTTGGGTTGGCCTTTCCTGCAATATAATGAGGACAGACATTTTTATTTGCATATATTGTGGCATAATTTCATTTTACCATGATTTTAAATGTAAGTTGCTTTCAACCAGTGTTTTGGCCTTGGCTTTACTTCTGACTCTGTCCAGCAAGAGTCACAATCCATGGTACAATCCATGTTTTTTGAAATTGTACATATCCCTATATGTTTTGGAAGTTGGCTTGATACGTGCTTTCTCTGTCAAGGCCTGATCAAAATCCCACTGAAGTAAATGGAAACAACTCCTGTTGACTTCAGTGAGCTTTCAGTCAGGCCCCAAATACACCTCTACCCCGATATAACATGGTCCTTGGTAGCCAAAAAATCTTACCGCATTATAGATGAAACCGCATTATATCGAACTTGCTTTGGCCTCGAGCATTTCAGTTATTAACAGTCACTTCCCGCTCCCTGACTGACCCCTCAGACCCCCCGACACATCCAACCCCCCCAGCTCCTTGTCCCCTGACTGACTCCTCCAGAGACTCCCCGCCCCTAACCACCCCACCCCCTATCTAAGCCCCCCTGCTCTTTGTCTCCTGACCGCCCCTCCAGAGATGCCCCCATCCCTAATCACCCCTAGGACCCCACCCCCTACTCAACCCCCTTGCTCCCTGTCCCCGACTGCCCTGACCCCTATCCACACCCCCGCCCCCGACAGGCCCCCCGGGACTCCCATGCCCTATCCAACGCTCCCGTCCCCTGACTGCCCCGCCCCCAGAACCTCCGAACCATCCAACCCCTCCCTGCTCCCTGACCCCTGACCGCCCCCCGAAACCCTCTGCCCCTTATTCAACCCCTCGGCCCCAGCCCAGCACCCTTAACACGCTGCTCAGAGCAGCATGTCGGAGCCAGACACGTTGACGCGCTGATCCGCCGGAGCGCACAGCCCCGCCCCCCAGAGCACTGCTTTACCTCATTATATCCGAATTCGTGTTATATCGGGTCGCGGTATATCGGGGTAGAGGTGTACAATAAAGTAGTATAACTGAGAGACTAAAAAATTAATACCTTTGATTACTCTTTGAAATTTCTGGGACGAGATAATAAAAGTTGTTATTGTAATCAAGATAATAAATAGCATTGTACTGTGGTAGATTCTGACATTAGAACATTTGTTTTCATTCTGAATCAGAACAAAAAGTCAAAATGTTGAAATTTTTCTTGGAACAGAAATTCCAAGCAATTTTGATTAGGAAACGTCAGAATGTTTTGTTTCAATAATGTTGAATTGTTTCATTTTGACAATGTCCTAATATTTTGTTTGGATAAGGTCAAAACATTATAACACAATATCAAATATGTCTATAATATGAAATATAATCTTATAATATTATATAATATCATAGTTTAATATGTTAATATATAGCCAACAAAATGATCAAATCAAATCTAAATGTTTTGATGTTTTTGAAATGAAATGAGAAAGCTGAAAGAATAATTTAGTCCAAATCAACATTACCCTGAAATGTTTTGATGTAAATGAAACATTATTTTTCAATGGAAAATTGTTCCATTGAAAAAATTTCAACCAGTTCTACTGTTAACCCTTTATTGTTTGTGAAAGCAGGTTTTAGTATTAGAAACTTGATCAAAATAAAAATATTACTTTTAATCAGAACTGACCACATCCACAGCTTAAGGTTGTTGACCTCACATAGGTAGAAATTTGCAACCTCTGCAATACAACAAAGTGCCCCTCCCCAGTTTCAAAGCAAACAATTTCATGTTGTTTCTCTGCATAAATACACAATGGTAAACTTTGTATCAAAACTCTCATAAATTATAAGTGTTCTTTAGATTAGTTTTATGTCATACACTTCCATTATAGAGCAGTTCTGACTCTCAGGTGAATCTTAAGGAACTCACACATAGTCATTTAATCTATAGCCACTCTGTGAAGCAGATGTCAGCGAAGAAGCATGGTTTCCCTTGTAGGCAGTTGGTGGTCTATATGAGGGAGCAGCCCTTGTTGTGCTTCTTGGTTGTGGCTGGTAAGGTATGTTGTTCCCAGCACTCTGGCATGATGTACACAGTAGAGCTCCGCCAAGTATAGTCAAAGATGCAGAGAAAAAGCCGAGGTAAAGAGCTTGCCCTATCTCATACTTCATCCCGTTGGGAAGCATGGGGTTGTAAAAATCTGTAACCACATCATTAGTAGTCCAAGAAACAGGAACCAGGCATATGAGACCAGCCAGGATGAAAAAGATTCCACCAGAGACAGCGAGAGAATTTTTGGCAGAGGCCCCTTTGACACATCGAGTGCAATGCATGCCAATAACAGACACCACACATGCCAGTGTGGAAATAAGACAGGAAATCACCATCATGGCACGAGCTGCTTGAAGGTCACGAGGCAGTGCAAGCTGAGATCGATGGACCTGGCACTGGTAGATGCCAGTGCTATGCCAGACACACTCCATCCAGAGCCCCTTCATGTATGCCACAGCTGTTATAATATTGGTGCCTACATGTGCCGTCCTCCACCAGTGAGGCAGAATAGTAGCAATTAATGTTCCAATTAGACCAAAGAGACTTAGTAAGAAGCCCAGTAACTGAACAGCCATGCTTGCCATGTTAATGTTTGTCCTAATTATTCCCTTTAATAATGTATCTCTGGTTGGCTTCCTTCTGAAAACACAAGCTTTTCCTGGGAGATATGCAGCAGTTTTACTCTGACACCTTCTGGACTCCTAATAAAAGGTAATTGAGGAAAAAGAAGTTAAATATTACCTAAATGCATTATTTCTCTAACCAGTAAGATGCATTTCAAGTGCAATTAGCATAGTTATGGTGGTTAATGATGTTTTGTGGAAGCAGTGGGAAAGTAAGCTTCCCTCTTCACTTATGTAAACAGGCTTCCATGGCCTGTTGGGGAAAAAACTTCAGGCAAATTATGCAATTGAAAAAATATTTTAAAATAAAATATTCTTCTTCCCAACAGACTCCTCAGAGAAACATGACTTCCTTTCTAAAGTAGAAAATTAACAAGTGTTAACACTTGGATTTATAAAGCAGACATCTGAAAGCTACTTTACATGATGAAAACATTTCCAAAAGTTCATAGCAGGACTACAAAAACAATAAGGGTATATTTGCTCAAACTAGAGAGCAGAGAGAGTGATTTAAAATCTGTGGAAGAGGATAACAAGTATTGGATTAAAGTTTCCTTCCCTACCCTAGTTGCCAGTATTTCTTGAGGTTTTATTTTATTAAAGCAACTCAAAGAGGAATAACTTTCATTAGTCCCTATGGAGACTCAGTTTATGACTTCAGTTTGTGGGCTACATGACAGCATGTTAAACCAGATGTGCATCACACATCTTCTGAGGAGCAATGCCTCACCGTTTCAGAAGAATAGCTCATAACAAATTCTACCATAAAAAGCCCTTACAAGAAATAGGAACTCTTCCTTCTGTATAAATCTTACTTACAGTTATCTATACTAAATTGCTCCCTTGCAAGGTCTGTATTATCTGTGCGGGCAAAATCTTTCTATATTAATACATAAAGTACTCATGCATCAAAGTCCAGCTAGGAACTCAGAAACAGAAGCAAATTTACATCCCAGTCCTGCAAAGATTTATGCACCAGCTGAACTCGTATTTAAAAGTAAGAATGTGCATAAGTATTTGGGGGACTGGGCCTTAAAGGATACATGCACACACGAAAAATGACTGGTCGGACTAGTTACCAACGTACACAGGACTCTGAAGACTCTTTGGTATAAAGAAGTAACAGAGAGTCAAAAATCAGTGCTGATTTGCTCCCCATCCACCCAAACAAAAGGTGGGATTAAGTGGTTTAGGGAAGCACAAAGGTTACAATGAAGATTGAGACAAGGTGGATGAGGTCAGGTCTGAAGAAGAGCTCTGTGGAGACCTTCTCTCTTTCACCAACAGAAGTTAGTTCAATAAAAGATATTCGCCCGTGCTGTCTCTCTCATATCCTGGGACCGACACGGGGACAACAATACTGCACACAACAGTGAAGATTGTGAGATAAACTCATTGTCATACGTGTTAATTCTTTTTTCTAATTTTTAGTTTCTATATTAATACATAGATACAGAGTGGGAATGAGGGTGATATTAATTGACATCAGTGGAAAGTTAACTGACAAATTTAGCCTTGATGGCTTGAATATAAAAGCAAAACCAAAGAAGAGCAAAACAAAAAAAAATAGCTTTGTTTTTGCTTGACTACTTTTAGAAGGTATTTTACTGTTTGTAACTTCTATTATGGCTGTATGATCTTTCAGCTCCATTGTGCCTATTTTTAAATGACAATGGACTGTTTTATGTTGTTGCTAAGTAATCTTCTTGATTTGATAATGATAAAATTAAGATAATGATAAAAGTCATAGCATTTTGTTTAGAAACTCCCCTCATCATTGTTCTTGCTGAACATTTCTGCATCTCGCTGCACGGTGTCAGGTGGGATCATACCACAGATTTCTTTCTCTCTGTCGTGGCTGAGTTGAAGTAATGTGCCATAACAGGACATAATCCAGGGTAAAGCAGAGCATGTAGCAAGTCATAGGAACAAACAAAATGGAAATCTCCAGTAATACAAAATACTCAATTTACCACAGTTTATTCAGGCAAGAAAAACTCTTAAATGCCGTATTTCTAGTTTTTCTTTCTGTGCAATATTTTATTATTTCTATTTATTCATTTTTTCTATGATGCTCATTGTAGTACCTGAGAATTCCATCTACATTAAAGAATTAATCCTCAGAACACCCCGTGGGGTCAGGAAGTGGTGTTATCTCCATTTTTAGATGGAGGATTGAGGCACAAAGGGGCTAAGTGACTTACCCAAGATCACACAGGCAGTCCGTGACAGATCTGAAAATGGAGCTCAGGTCTCCTGCCTCCTAGTCAGTTCCTTAGACGCAACACCATCCTTCAGTCTCAGTTTCATGGTTGTCCGGTTTCTCCCTTGATCCATTTGGTATTGTTTACCTATGCATGGATAAAGATTGAACCCCAGATTATAATCCATCTAATTAATCAATGAACACATTATAGCTGCATATTGAGCACCATTTGCAAGTCCACTTTAGATTACTTCTGGATGTTTGCAAAAGGTTTTCAAGGTCAGGCATTAGCCTTTGCAGTTAATCCCAAAGAAAACGGGATATAAAAGTTAAATGTGATTTACACCAGTAGTCACAGGAAATGGACTTCCAGATTTAATGGAGGTCAAAACACTCAGGCTTGGCAGCAGCTATTTTTAGAAATCATTAAGGTGTTATTTTTAAACCTTAGCTCTTAAGGTCTTTTTAATTTAGGAAACTGGCCTTAATTAGCCCCACTTGCTTGAGGTCATGTTTTCCATGTTCGGTGTTTAGCTGCGGCCAGCTTCTACTAGTGTTAAGTAATGCTTAACTATTGTAGAACAACTTTGCACTCTTTACTTAGTTGTGGCAAAAATAACTGTAAATTAACACACTTTATCTCAAAGAACGTCAATCGTTTTGTTAAAATACCTTGACCTATGGCTTTGTTTCTAATAGATTACCCTATGAACATGGCCACCAGCAGTAGAGCTGTGTCCTGTTGTGAATGGCTGAATGAATAGTGCAGTCAATGGCTTGCAGATGGGCGCAGGTTACATGCTAGAGCATAGGCGAAGCCATCCATTCTACACTGATCTTGGTTCTCGTCATTTTAAGAAAATGCAGATGAGATGTAGCCTTAACAGGCCAGAGAAGCAATCCAACCTGTGAAGAAAGCTTGTTTTAGTTGGCACTGTTATTTTGGGGTATTTCATTAAGTGATATGGTCCCATAACTCCAAGCAGGCCCTGCACTGCAGCCCAGAATTAAACAAGGCGAGGGAGAAGCAGGACAGCCTGCACAGCATTCAGATTGAGTTTTCACAACTCAGCCCATCCGCAAACCAAAAAGTTGTAAAAAGTAATGTGAAAATCTGTGAAGAGCAGCTGTGAAAAACTTGTTTTCTTATGCCAGCTCATGCCATCTTTATTTAATAAGTAAAATGGTAGGAAAGCCAGCTTTTCCATATAAACTTTTATGTTGTCTAATACCTGTGTGATATAGGAATAGCTATATTGTACTCACTATACATAGGATACTTCTTTTGGTTTGTTCTCCCCTGTATCATACTACAGCTGTATTCGTTTTGGGAGACCTGTCTCCTAATTAAGCTCCAATTAAGCAGTAGAAACCAATGTTTCTAATCTGTATATTTACCCAGAATTAAAAGACGGATGCAGGTTTCACTGATGTCTCTTTCATTGTTTCTCATTTTACTATTTCTCCACCCATATCAATCTCATCCTTTCATGGCTGTTCTTTTACAAGTGCTTTCTCCAGACCCATAAAATGCCTCGTTCTTGTGCTGACTGCAGTGAGTCTCATCCCTCTTTTCTTCTGCTGCTCATAATAAAGTTCTGCCAATGGAATTTTTAATCCAATAATTCCTTTCTCTCCCTCTACATCCTTACCTAACTCTGTTTTCATTTCAACCCCTCAAATTCCACTTAACTTCTCTTAATAACACTGAAAATCTGATAAAATAACATTAGGGCTCAGATTATTTTGTCTTTTGTTGTTTTTCTCTTCTCACGAGTAAACGAAAAGACCACATTCAAATTTGTGCTCATGAAAGTGAAATGCTGAAAATTCTTGCCAGAACAAGGACATAGTGATACCAAACAGAATGCAACTCAGTATTCATCGATCCTGATCTATAACACAACAAATCCTGTTATTTCTGGGCCTTTGTGAGCAATGATGCTAAAGTTTGTGGTGGGGTTTTTATTTATTTTTTATTTGGGCAAATATTCATTAGTATGTAGGATCAAAACCATGAAATTATTGCATTCCATTTGTGCCTTCTGTTGAAATTTGAACTCAGGACTTCACAAGTGTATTAACCCACTGCTCCATATACTGTAGTGTCCCTTTATTTCCTTGTGTGTCTTTAAAAATTAATTGATTTTCCTCTTCATTACTATCTAGCAAAGGCTAAATAAACTATGTATAATTGTGTTTGCTTTTGTACTCTATATACATTTAAGTTAAATAATTAGAAACACAGTATGATATGTAAAGGGGAATTTATTTTATAACTGATATCACTTGTTCCTCTCACTTCTTCTCAGTAGAGATCCAGGACTTGATGCTAGTCAGATCTGAGATGCATTGGCAGAACTGTATGAGGAAGCTCACACAAGGTCTAGCTGCAGAAGGTCCGTTTCATTGATAGTTTGTTCTGGTCTACATAGATTATTATACCACTCTCATCATCATACTGTTTTAGCACCTTCCAGTAGTTCATAAAGTGACGTGAATAATATCAGTTACGTGGGATATTCGTCTCTCATTTTCACGTGCAACAAATTCCCTGTATAGAGTACTCCAGCATCCCTCAGTTGTCTGCTTTTTTACTCCAATGCTAAAGGTCTTGAATTGCAAGGAATTTCCCTCCAGTGGACAAGAAGAAGGCTGAATGCAGCTACATCTGTAGCCTGTCAGTGCTGCTGTATGCACACCCCATGAGGATACTAGACAAAAGGAGTCATCCTTGTCCCCTGCCTTGCACCTTGTACAGTCACTGAGACTGCAATTCAAGCGTTCAGTAGCAGGAGTAAGTCTCTGCCATACTGGTTTGGTAACATTTTCTACCCACTTTGTACTCACTTTGCACATGTTTGACTATCTGCTTTCAAGTTGCAACACAGTAGAGAATCAGGAGCAATGTACTCCCTTTTCTAGGCCCCAGTTCAGCAAGATACTTAAGCATGTGTTAACATTAAGCCTGTGAATAGTCCCACATGACGTGAATAGGACTGCTCATATGCTTAAAGTTAGGCTTGGGCTTAATGGCTTGTCTATACTTGAAATGATACAGAGACACAGCTGTAGCCCTTCAGTGTAGACCTTGCCTATGTTGATGGCAGGGGTTCTCTCACTGGTGTAGGTAATCAACCTCCCTGAGAGGTGGTAACTAGGTCCATGAAAGAATTCTTCCACCAACCTAGTGCTGTCTACATCGGGGGTTAGGTTGGTGGAATTGTGTCATTCAGGGGAGTGGATTTTTCACACCCCTGAGTGACATAGTTGGGTCGATCTAACTTTTTAGTGTAGACCAGGCCTGAGTACCTGCTGAATCAGGGCCTTAGGGTCTAAGCATATAATGTCTTTGTATGAGCAGAGTAAGGAACCAAGTTCCTAAATGTTGATCCCCCGTGTTTCAGGCAGTGGCAGATTAGCCCATGGGGCCGGGCCCAAGGGCCCCAGCCAATTGGGGGCCCCAGAAAAATGGGCACCCCGCATCCTGAACCGCTCCATGTGACTGCCTGGCGCTTCTGCCGAGAGCGGGATCAGGGCGCAGGGGCTTGCCCCACTCCGCCAGCCCAGCGCTCCTGCCGGGGAGTGGGGGAAGTCCCTGCTCCCCGGTAGGAGCACCAGGCAGGCACGAGAATCCCACACGCCCTCACCCCGCTCCCCAGCAGGAGCTTTGGGCAGGGGGGCAGGGCAGGGCAAGCCCCTGTGCCCAACCCCATTTCCCCAGCAGAAGCGCAGGGAGGCGAGGGCCCCCACTTGCTCTGTCCCAGGGCCCCATAAAAGCTTAATCCACCTCTGGTTTCAGGTCACCATGATGCACTTGATTGCTTGCCCTGGTTACAATATTTTTAGAGGGGGGGGAATGGAAATCAACTTTGTTTACTATAAGAACAGTTTACTCTGTGTGTGAGTGTGTGTGTGTGTGTGTGTGTGTGTGTGTGTGTGTGTGTGTTGGGGGCTGAATGCTGGCTTACAAGGCATCGAGCAAAAATCTAGTCTTTTTTAAAGAAAAGATTAGGAGATCAATATACGTTTGAAAGGCACTTTGTGTCCAACTCTGATCTTTCACCCACTCTACCCCACTCTCCTCTGCAGAGTAACAGTCCTAAAGCCAATGCTGACAATGAGTACTTTAGCACGGCTGCTGCACTGACAAATGCCTGACAAGAAGATTATCTCCAGTTCAGAATGAAGAAACTATCCAGAATACATCAATATTCATTGTATTCTTATACATGTAGTGTAACCTTGTTACAAACACCTACTTGATTTTTTGTGAATTAGTTCTTTCATATATCTGTTTTGGCTACCACTATGGTTAGCTGTCAATTATACTTGTGTTCAAATAACAGTGGTATCTCTTGAATTTCATTTTTTGTCACATAGACTGATTATACGTAATCTGTAAACCAAATTCTGTAGACTTTGAAATGCTCTTGGATGGATTCCATATTTTTCCATCATAGAAATATCTGAGGTTAACTTTTTAAAATGACATAAAAACATCCTCTCTCCTCCCCCACTTTAAATAAAGCATTCTGCTTTGACATAAATAAGGTAAATGATGGATACCACTGGAAAATACATAAAGAAAAAGGATTAGTGACCAGGACTGAAAATGGAATGAAACATTTTGGATAGTGCTGTATGGAAACACGATGAAGGAACACCCAAAAGACTACATTTTCAAACCTTGGCACGTAGGCCAAAATTTTTATAAGTAACTAGTGTTTCAAGTTGCAGATTTTGGGAGTGTGATGCTGGCAGGCCAGGTGCCAGCTCATGCCAAAGTCCCCATGTCTCAACTGGACAGACAGTTACATAGCTGGAATCTGACTGGCTCACTTGTGGATTAATATTGATAAAATAGGTATTAGAATTATAAGAAAGTGTTTAGACTCTCCTGGATGCTTGCGAGCTGTCCATGCATTAATCTGACTTGTAATATCTGCGCACCACATTGTAATGTAATATTTGAGCAGGTATATTGTGAGCATCTGTGAATCACCATACAGGAGAGGGGCATTAATTGGTGTGAAGCGCTGCTCTTCTACACAACTTGTATGCCCCTGCCGAAAGAGGAGACCCTTTGATACCAAACAGGCTATGGGTGGATCTTGCAACTGAAAACTCCCTGCATCTGGGATGAGGAATTGTTAACAGCAGGACTAAAGACTCTTATAGTTGTTCTGCTCTTCTCCCTCTGAAAATGAGTTGTGCAAGTAGACTCCTCCCATCAGCTGAGTTTGCAGCTCAAAGCACACGGCAGGAGGGGACCACACACAAAGGAAATAAGGATCTCTATTCTGCTCTGGGACAAGGTGTTTCTAGGCATAAGCATGAAATCACTAGCTGCTTAGCCTGGGTTAGCACTAAAGGACAAATAGAACTTACTGATTATAGAAGCCTATATTGCCTTTTGAAACCTAAGACTGTAACTCATTCATGTGGCTATGTGTGCTTGCTTTAACCATGTAAATAACACTTTAATTTCCTTTTCCTATTTAATAAGTCTTCATATAGTTTACTGGAGGATTGGCTACAAGCATTGTTTCTATTGTGAAACCTAAAGCAAGATTGACCTGGGGTAAGTGATTGGGCCTTTGGGATTAGGAGTACCCTAAACATTGCTGTGATTCTTGGGGTAAGCGCCTGTCGGTCACAGAGATATGCTCACCTGGGTGTCAAGACAGTCTGGAGTACCTAAGGGGATTATCTGTGAGTTCATGTTTAGGATGTTGATGTGCCTATGGAGTTTGCACATGGTGCAGTTGGTTGGTGAAATCTAAGTTTAGAACTCACAACCAATGTGGAGTTTGTGCCCTGGTTTTTAACAGTCTACCCTGAGATTGGTACTCATGCTTCCATCACCATTGGGAGCATCACAAGGTACTCAACTTGAGATACCTTAAAATGCTCAAAATCCACCCTTGAAAATCAGATCCCTTTAAGGTGCCACAATTTGAGTATTGAAAAAATGAGACATTTAAAATGACTGGTCACTTTTCTAAATTTAGGCCGTAGGTTCCACCTGCAAGATTTGTGCACAGAAAAATCATATTAACCTAAACAGATAAATGCCTGCAGAAAGAGGCATTTGTGTATGTAGTTATCTGGGTGGCACATACACATATGTCCCTTTGCACAAGCAAACTGTAGGGCTTTCCCACTCAAATATTGGTGAATACAGTCAAGGTGACCAGTTTTGAGTGTCAACATCCATAATAGAGATGAGTGAGATGACAGAGACATGAGTGAGTAGAATATAAGGAATAATCATAGAATATCAGGGTTGGAAGGGACCTCAGGAGGTCATCTAGTCCAACCCCCAAATAATGTTTTTACAGGACTCAGTTCATGCCCTGAGGTGCTTTATTCCTTCCTTCAGATATTATAATATTAATGGCTTTAAAAGAGCATTCTGTTCTATTAAGGCTCATAACCATAATATCTAGGGGCCTTTCAATAGTGCATGAAGAAACATGACTACACATCTGTCATCTGTTGTTTGTTCTCTCATCCTCTCCCTCAGGGGAGAAGTGTGTGCAGTGGAGTGTCTTGTTTTGGAAGAGTGTTTTGTTGTTTTTGTGGTTGTTTTAATATACACATTGCTTTGTATTTATGTTAGAGAAGGCCGGGATAAAAAAAATGCTCCTTTCACTTGCAGCAGAAGGACGTGAGGTTTGATGGTCCTTAGTTCCTGTGGGAGTTCATTCCATAGTCTGACTGGCTCCCGAGAAAGCTCTGTCTTCTGCACAGATGATACCTCTGGATGCAACAAAAATGGGTGTGTACCTGGTGTTGACTGTGACCTTGCAAAAATCTGTGAGTGTTACTGTGCAAACTTAGTTTGGCCCCTTTGTGCAGAGGCATTTCTGTGCAGCCTGTAATTACATGATCACATACTATTTTTTTCAGCAGGACTCCTGCCTTATTCAGTGCCCAGGATGAACAATGTTCAGGGAGTGAATCAGGGTTGTGTAGTGAAATAGCCTGTTGTCTGGAGGATCCATGCCTCATTTGTTGCAGAAGTTGAAAGGTGTGTAGGGAATGAGGCAGGGGATTGCAGGAAAAGAAAGGATGGTCTTGTGATTGGGGCAGTTGAATGCTGCCCTGGAGAATTCGATTCTATCCCTACCTCTGCCAGAGACAGGGCTGGCTCCAGGCACCAGCGAAGGAAGCAGGTACCTGGGGCGGCCAATAGAAAGGGGTGGCACTCCGTGCGCTATTGGGGCGGCAAGTCCGGGTCTTTGGTGGCAATTCGGTGGTGAGTCGTTCATTCCTTCTCTTCCTCTTCGGCGGCAATTCGGCGGCAGCTCAATCGGGTTTTTTTTTTCTTTTTTTTTCTTCACCACTTGGGGTGGCAAAAAAGCTGGAGCCGGCCCTGGCCAGAGAGTTCCTATGCCATATTGGGCAAGTCACATAAATCAAAGTTTTTACAGGTGGCCACTGTCTGTTCCTCATTTGCAGGAGTGTTGAGGATTCACAGCTGCAACTGAGGTCAATAGGAAAGCTTTTCTGGCCTTTTAAAAAACTATGAAATGCTAAGAACTCTGAAAAATTAGGCCCTAGGCTTTTCAGGTTGGACACCAAAAATTAGTTGACTCTTTAAACAATTTTGGCCTTATCCTCTGTGCCTCAGTTCTCCATGTGTGAACCGAGGATAATTTTAAGGCTGTTTTGAAGATAAATTCATCAATGTTTGTGAAGCACTAAGCTATTACAAAGAGAATATAATGGAAAGGGCCATGAGGAAATTTTAAAAAAACAAGCCTTGTGGATTTGGATGGTGTTAAGTAAATAATGAATATGCGCAATGAATGATGAAGATATGCGCAATGAATGATGAAGATAAAAAGAAACTGTCCACCCTGTGCACTGAATAAGCCAGCAGTTCTGTGGAAAAAATAGTATGTGCTCATATAATAAAAGAATGCATTAATGCATATGCACAAGGGGGGCAAATTAAGGTTGCACAGACATCCTTAATGTTGACTATTTTTCACTTTTGAGTGCTTGACTTTGCAAACTTAATGTTTTTTTAACATGGTTTTTGGATGTAATATATTAAAATATTAAATAATAAACTGAGGGCTCAGTTTGCATTTAGGAACCAGCTTGCAGCATAGGATGGTGCAGAGCTGGGCCAGCCCAACAGGAGCTCCTGGAAGCATTGTGCCTCAGGCAATCATAATGCCTCCAGGAGTGCATCACCTCTGCTTCATCCTTATACAGGGTGCAGTATATAGTGCCCCTGATATTCCTGAGTTGGATCAGTTCTGTCCCTCCTTGCCGCCTGGGGGGATACTAGTAGCTATAATGCAAGCCATAGTTCATTCTGGCTCTGGGGAGCTCAAGAGCCGCATTGTACCTGGCATCTCTGCAGGAGTACACACGGAGGGAGTGAAAGTTCTCTGTAGTAGGCCTGGGCATCCTCATACCTTTAATGTTCATTTAATGTAAAATACATAAAGAAAGAAAGAAGCAATGTAATAAAAGATCATTTCAGAATTGATTTCAATTACAATACAGAACACACAGTGCACAGTGCTCACTTTGTTATTTTTATTACAAATATTTGCATTGTAAAAATGATAAAAGAAATAGTATTTTTCAATTCACCTCATACAAGTTCTGTAGTGCAATCTCGTTATCGTGGAAAATAAAAAGGACATGCATCCATGCTGATACGTTCGTTTAAAAGAAATGAATTAATTAAATTTGTGACTGAACTCCTTGGGGGAGAATTGTATGTCTTTTATCCCTGTGGTTTTACCCACATTTCTGCCATATATATTTCATGAAAGTAATATTAAGCACTTATTGGTACTGGGACCCGGCGCCGGGCTCCCAGAAGTGGCTGGGCCTCAGGCGTAAGTGGGGGGGCCTCAAGCTGCCTGGCCCATGCCACCTGGGGCTGCAGCGGCGATTTAAAGGGTAAGGGGCTCTGGCTGCTACTGCAGTAGCAGCAGCGGCAGCTGGGAGCCCCGGGCCCTTTTAAATCTCCGGCCATGGGGCAGCTGCCCCTTTTGCCCCCCCGCCCCCCCCAGCGGCGGCCTGGGTGGGGGCAAAAGGGGCAGCGATAGCGCTTTAATATCAGCTGTGTACAGGCCGGTACTGGCGGCCACTTCTTACCAGTATGCCGTACCAGCCCAAACTGGCCTACTTTCACTCCTGGTGTTATAGCAGTCTCAGATGTTGTTCGAATTAAGAACACTTTCACTGCAGATTTGATAAAACGCAAAGAAGGTACCAATGTGAGATTTCTAAAGATAGCTATAGCACTGGACCCAAGGTTTAAGAATGTGAAGTGCCTTCCAAAATCTGAGAAGGATGAGTTGTGGAACGTGCTGTCAGAAGTCTTAAAAGAGCAATACTCCAATGCAGAAACTACAGAACCCAAACCACCAAAAAAGAAAATCAACCTTCTGCTGGTGGCATCTGACTCAGATGATGAAAATGAAGGTGCGTCAGTCTGCACTGCATTGGATCATTGTCGAGTCGAACCCATCATTAGCATGGAAGCATGTCCTCTGGAATGGTGCCCGAAGCATGAAGGGGCACATGAATGTTTAGCATATCTGGCACGTAAATACCTTGCAATGCGTTGCTGGCAACAGAAGTGCCATGCAAATGCCTGTTTTCACTGTCAGGTGACATTGTAAATAAGAAGCAGGCAACAGCATCTCCCATAAATGTAAACAAACTTGGTTGTCTTAGGGATTGGCTGAACAAGAAGTAGGACTGAGTGGACTTGTAGGCTCTAAAATTTTACATTGTTTTGGTTTTGAATGCAGTTATGTAACAAAAAAATCTGCATTTGTAAGTTGCACTTTCACAATAAAGAGATTGCACTACAGTATGCGTATGAGGTGAACTGAAAAATACTATTTGTTATGTTTATCTTTTTTACAGTGCAAATGTTTGTAATCAAAAATATAATATAAAGTGAGTACTGTACACTTTGTATCCTCTGTTGTAATTGAAATCAATATATTTGAAAATGTAGAAAACAAACAAAAATATTAAAATACATGGTATTCTATTATTGTTTAACAGCATGATTAAAACTGCAATGAATCGTGATTTTTTAAAATTTCACAACTAATTGTGATAAATGTTTTTAATTGTTTAAAAGACCTCATTGTCAGTTGTTTCCTCCACAGATAGCAACCCTTTTCCTCTATACATCCTGTCCATATCTTGATTGATATTCATTACTCTGTTAATCACCAGGAGCTTTCTTGTTTGAGTATCAAATTTCTTCTTCTTCTTTTGATTCCATTTGATTACTCCCACAGGTACCATGCTACTGATAGTGCCCACATATTAATGGCTTGCATAAAATTATTTGAGATGAGTTTTACCTTATTCGTTCGTAATAATCTCTTCTCACTTCTTCTTTGAGTTCCTTATGTTGTAACTCTGACAGTTCCCCAATTCTAAGATATTTGTACAAGTCATGCTGAGAGAGACCGTGGATAGTGCCTCCGTTAACTTGTATGCCATCTGGTTGTACCAGTTTGCCCCTCATCACGGACATGGATGCACATTTAGCCAAGCCAACCTGTAGCTCTATATCTTCACCAAACTTTTCTGCATGTCATCAATCTCTGTATCTCATTTTGTGACCATCTGTAGAGTTTCAAATCATCCATATCATTACTATTTAAATTTTTGTAATTGTGCTTGTCACTGCATAGTCATAACAAAAAGATGGTTTCTATCCCAAACAGCTGACAGTGTCACATCTTCACTGCTTTTGCTCTGTTGCATGGCAGACCCACAAAGCCTGATTTTTCATCTCACTTATGATGGTGTCAACTCTGCTGAAGTGCATCATGTAAAAATAGTATAAGTAAGGTTGCCAACCCTCCAATATTGTCCCAGAGTCTCCAGGAATCAAAGATTAATCTTTAATTAAAGATTACATCGTGTGAGAGAATGTCCAGGAAAACGTCCAGCCAAAATTGGCAACCCTCTATAAGACCAGAATCAGGCCTACAGATTTAAAGATGGGTTTTGCCATTACCAGTCCACATAAGGTACCTTAGGATAGAGCCTCACAAGACACTTAAGATGATCCTATGGAAGTTTTATAACCCCACAACTACATACACTGGACCCTCGCTAGAACCCACGTCTATATAGCGTGAATTCGCATATAACGTGGTCGCGGCCATGGATCCCAAATTTAATTACTTTAATTGCAATTCATTTTAATGCGGTCCCCACATTAACGCGGTACCGCACATGGATCCCAAATCCCATGTTCTAGCGAGGGTCCAGTGTACCAACATGCATGCTGTTGCTCTTTATTCCTGTGCTAATGGAATTCCATTGCTGTTAACAAACAAGTTGACAGCTGTGTTACATGCCGTTCAGGCCATATTTAACTTTCTACACAATTTCTGTGATACTTAATCGAATCCAAATAGTTTGTGGAAGTATTGAGTTCAAGGTGTCGTCATTCCCTTGTCCTGTGCATGAATAGTACTTTTCAGTACCATACTTAGCTCTTTATTTGTTTTGACTGCTATCTCTTTGGTTCTGAATTAAATTCTTTCCTCATCCTTGACACTTTCATTTATCTTTCAGCATAAAGCTAGAATAAATAACGTCATCTGCCACAAGTTCATTCATCTTCCCTATAACCCTCACAGAGCTCTGTAATTATTTAACTACTTAAAACTTTCACACTCTTACAACTCATAAAATAGTTACTTAATTCTTGATATTTTCTCCCCAGCTGTGATGATTTAATCGAGCTTGGGTTTTTAAAAAGTCAGCCAGGAAAATCCCACTGAGCAATACAGCTCATTTATAAGGATCAGCATTTCTACAATACCGAGTTTGCACTGCACTCTCCATCTGTCTTATCTAAACACTACAATCACACCATATTTAGGTTTTCATGGTAAGTGAAACCATGACACACAGATCTGAGGAAAGCTGTACATCTGGCCTGGAAACATCATTCTGTATTTTAAACATTTTGCAGAACAGATCTATGTTATTAATTCAGGTAGAGCCCATTTGTTCTGGAGGCTTAGCTAGCTTGCCAGCAAGGGAAGCACTGTGGTTTCTTCACCACAAGAGTTCCTATTTCTCAAAAAAGCTTGGGTGAACGTTCACTAACCAAAGAAATCACAAGCTTTCACAAACCCCTTACAAGAGTTTTGATATGAGGTGTCTTATTTTTTTATAATCGAGAGTGAAATTCACCTCTGTGCACAGGGATAAGTATCACCCACAAATGATAATACTAAGCAAAAAAAAAAAAAAAAGTGAAGTTAATCTTGCACAATCAAGCCCTCTAAACTCAAAAGTTGGGAAATTCCGATGACTGCAAACATTAAACATCCTCTATATTTATGGTATGTGTTAATGCTCAGCAAAAATACTTTAAAGTTTACATTTAACAAGGAGAACAGGAATAGAAAATACTCCCAGTACATATGTTTACCATTGCTGAGGTAACGTTGAAGGAGAAACAGTAAGTTTTTAAATGTCTAGACTTTTATGAGTCCTTGATTTTGCAAACTTACCATTGTTTTAAAACTAGCATTGGCTACAATTTTCAAAAGATTCGAAAGTTTCTGAAAATTTTACCCCTTTGTTTTTTCTTGGGGGTTATGAGAAGATGGCAACTATTCTATTATTTGTTCTTCTTGGGTGAAAATCACCCTTCTGCAGAGGGGTAGCACAAGACCTAACTATATACCACTTAAGCCCCTTAAAAAGGGATTAAATGGTGAATAAGCTTTGTGCAGGCTTTCTGTAGTAGGGTGAATTTCACTTCTTATGAGCTCCATGTGAAACCTGAAATCAAACTTAGAGCCATCCAGTGTCCTTGATCCATGCATGCAATTCTGATGAACATCAGTTTGGCATGACCCTTCATAAAGCTCACTGTAGTTACTTTTCCTGGGATTTATTGCCCCCTCCCTTTTAAAACCACAGCAAGATGCTATCAAGCACTATATACCTGCATATACTAACTTTTGCTAAAGTTAAATGGTACATGATCCCTCTCTTAAAGCAAATGTGGTAACGGCAGTAAATCACCTGTCTGAATATGACTGGGACAGTTGCTACAGGAAGCCAATAACACTTTAAGGGGTTTTGTATTAAATAAAGGGAAAGCTTTTGTGTGAGAAAGAACACAAACCCTTGTAAAAGCAAAGGTCTTCCAAAGGGCTTAGTACAGTACATGAGAAAATTATTCACACTGTTACTAGCTCAGTCTGCAAAAATATATACAATGACAGGGGTATTTATTTAATTTGGAAAGTATTGGGTGACATAGGTTCGTTTCCTTAGAATACAAGTCTCCCCAAACCATATGCCAGTGTCTTTTCATGAGCTGATGAATGTATCTGGTTTAGGTGATGAAAGGAACAGGAGACACTTTTACTGTGTTCCACAGAATGGGAAATATGGTTTAATACATTTATTTTTCATTCGTTTAAGTGTAGTCCGGTTGACTGCTACAGATGCCTCTGTAAATATCTGCAAAGGAGGAACCTTTCGGGAACCAGAGGCTACTGATATACTGTGCCCAGCAGCCAGAGCCAAGAGAAATATACCCAATGTTCTGTATGTCTGTTTTCATTTCTTTCTTGTTCCAGTGAAGCAGTGGATTTTTTTCTTCAAGTCTGGAGGCGAGAAGTGCCAGTGCTCAGTTTGAGTGCATTGCAGCTTTACAGAGAATTTATGCTCACCTGGAGCTGTGCCCTAAGTTGTCTGAAAAATCTAAAAGGTAGCTCATAATCCTGAGATTCTGCCTACACTCGGGAAGAATGGTGGGGGAATAACCTTCTTCACTCTTCTCTCCACACCTTCTCTTTCACTAACTTTGCTTCAGGAAACAGCAGCAAAAACACTTAGGTGACTTTGTTTGTTCCAAATGGAGGAACAATCAAAACAAACTAGCTGTTGTGGAGAACTTTCCACATTCTAGTTGCTGTTGGCCTGACTATTGAGAAGCCTGTGGCACTGGCAGCTCTTTAAAGAAGGAACAGTAAAAGCACTTAGTGCCCGTAGGATGGAATATGAAGGTCAGCTGGAATGAGGAATATTTTGTTTCATTTTGCTAAACTGGCAGATTTTAATATTTTTATTTATTTATTTATTTTAAATCAAGCAGTTGTTTCACTGCTTTCCATTATCAGATGGAGTGTATGTTCCTTCAGTAAAAATGAGAAAGGTGTTACTTTTAACATCAGCAAATGCAATTGTAAATTAATCCGCACAGTTGAGATCTTCATCACCATTCTCATGTAGGTGACTACTGTGGACTTGACCTTACATTTGGTCTCAGGATTAGTGCTAAGTTGAAAGTATACTTTTCATACTGAGATCAGGTCTTCCAAGAACCTTACTACTACTCATTACAGGGGTGGAAAAAGCCACATGTCCAAATTACCCCAGTTTTACTGAATGGAATTAAAGCTTGGCTTGCCACACCAATTAACCTACTGGTGCTTCCTTGATGTGATGATCCACTAATGATGAAAGCTCCAGACCTGCTGGCTCCAAGGAGTTACATGTACTGTATCAACTTTTCATATATAATAAAAAGTATAGCCACCACATGAGAAACTGAACTTATCTGTGCATCCACAGGTTTTGGAGACCAAAAGACTTCTAAACCAAGTGATGTGATTAGAGGAAATGAGGAAATGAAATCACTTAATGGGTATGTGCAACACAAAGAAGGAATCAATAAATTGTTCCCAGGAGTTATCAAGAGCTGTTTAATGCTTCTGAGACCTAAACTATCTAATCCATTACCCTTTCCGTTTTATTTGTCTTCTATTCTATCACATTGTTGGAATATCTCATATCCTGTGAAGATCACAACAGCTGCTCAGTTCTGGGACTAAAGGTACAGTAAAAGGATCAAGTTTTCTGTATGTTATGTATCAGATTCTCCATGAGAACTCTTTCATTCTCCAGGACTAGTTTATATCCTTATTAAGGCTACAAATACTAAGCTGTTTCCACAACGCCAAAATCTTCTTTTTTCTGAGGCATAATATGTACTATGGAATACTCATCCTCTGAAATTGGCCAGTAGAAGTAGTTCATCTGAATGTTGATTGATAAACCAGTGCAATACATTTTGGTGCATGACTGGTGAATCACATAAAAAAAGGAATAATTAAAATAAAAGAATAGCTTCTAAAAGACTACAAGCCAAATTCTGCTTTCAAATACACCTCTGTAACCTCACTGTGCAACCTCTTTGAGGTAATTGAAAGCAGAATTTATCCTTAGGTGTTTTATGACTCATCTGTTTGGGGATCTTTTAATAGAAAAATTGGACACACACCTGAAATAGGAGATCTCTTAGGGCCTGATCTCCAGGGGAGCTTTTCTTTTGACTTTAATGGGTGCTGGATCAGGTCTTGAATTGTGAATGAGACAGAAGATTATTCTCTCATCATTGTTACTATCATTAATTTTTTTGAAGAAAAGGATGAGTTCTGTAGTTGTCAGTTGGTGAAGAACTCTGATTGGAATATAAATGGGAGCTCTTGCTCCAATAAGGATGACAGAATTTGGCCCAGAGTTTGATTGTAATGTATGTACACATTAACATCCCCTTCTGACTCTTTCTTTGTTTGGCAGTTTCTTCTCCTTGACAATTTGATATTAACCTATGATAGCATATTATATGTGTGTTGTTTATTATTATTGGCCAAATTCCAATATCCTCATATGGGCAAAAATCTCATTCACTTCAATGGGACTTTTGCTAGAGTAAGGGCTGAGGAAAAACTGAGAAAAGAATTCAGGATTTGACCCATTTGCATGATCATCAAAGCAGATTTCTTGTCAAATGGACAAAGATATGCCAGACACTAACCATGTCCCATCTGTGTTTTTTTCCAGTTTTCATCAATCTGACGCTTGAGTTCAGAGCATAACCCTTTATCTAGTCCTTCCAGCATCCTTCTGATAAATCAAGAGATGGGACCAAACCAAATTTTGGATCTACATACTCCCTATGAGCTTTGGAAAGTTTCAAATCCAGGTTTGGATTCAGATTCATACATCACAACTCAAGCCTGCATCAACATATATTACAGACTCTTTGCATTCGTTCATAGCATTCTTTGACTCTAAAAAATCATTTCTGGTAATCTAGCTAAAGATGAATCTGGCTGTGACTATGATGGCAATTCAAAACTAGACAATGCGGACATGCGTGAGTATTTGGTATGTAGCGGGGTAAAGGTGCTCATAGATTCACATGGTGAATTTACACAGGACTTTATCTCTCTCTTTTCCCCTACTTAACCCACGTTTTTCATTATGTAAAACATAAAGGACAAGAGATCCTTAGCAAACGGAGCTATGTTGCTTTTTCCTACCTGTGGATCTGGATCCATATATTTAATAAATACTCTTTCATACAATTACATGCTATTTTAAATAATGAACATAGAAAAAGATGTGGTGTTTTTTGCATCAGATGTAAACAAATTCTGGCAAATAGCTGGTTAGTACAGTAGTAGAAAGGTCAGTGAGGCCGTGACATGTCATCGCTTTACACAATAATAATTACTTCTGGATATTAATCATCCATTCGCTTACCACTGTTAGTCTTTGCAGGTGTTTTAAATGCCTTTAGTACTTTGCAATTTTCGCAAAATGCCAGGTAACATAGGGCCAAATTCTGCCACTCTTACTCACATTGAGTAGTGCCTTAGTCCATAATAGATTCATGTACTTCCGTGGAACTATTGTGAAGTAAAATGATGCTCATTATGATTAACAATGGCAGAATCGGACCCTGAATTTGCTGGTCTCTGAATAATTTTTGAATAGCTGGCATCAAGGCTTTGAGTATAATCTTTAAAATACTGGAAGTCTGAATCTTATTTCCAGAATTTGTTTTTAAAACTCTTATGTTATATCTATTATAGTCTCTTTGTAAAAGCTACATATTCTTAGACTTAATACTGCAACTTCTAAAATGAAGAGTAAATTACAAATTCAGACTCATAGAATTATGGTACTTCCACTGAGAAAATAGCCCTGAAACCTGACCAGCCACATCTGTATAAATCACTATTCAATTATTACTATTTTTATTACACTGCATATTATTTTGACTTGCACCCAATGGTCCAGAAAAAAAAAAATCTTATTGGCAATTAGTGATACTGGAGAAAAGTTAAACCAATAAAATGAAAAACGATCCTCTAATAATTACAGCTCTAAGTCTTATTTCATACACCATGAAAGCAATCTGCATTCCAAGCCTCCATTATTATATTACTCTGTTTCTGCAAAAATAAATAAAAGGTCAGAGAGCGAAGCTGACTAAAGAGACATCCTCTTAGTGCCTTGATGTGCCAGACATAGGAGTCACCCGTTGGAAAAATTATGCAAAGGGAGAAAATCTGAGAAGGAAGTAGCTTGAATAGGTTTTCACTACCATGGAACACATACTAATGTAAGAGCCAGTAGAGAAAGGCACTTCTGTGGGAGTTGGAAACAGCATTAGTGTTGCTGCTGACTGCCCTCAGTATGTGTATCTGTCACAAGCCCTGCAGAGCCATAGACACAGTGCCAGATTCTCAGTTGGTGTAAATCAGCATAGCATAATTAGTGTCAGTGGAGTTACGCTGATTTACACAAGCTGCGGATCTGGCACAAAATTCATATAAATTTGGGGTTTAAGAGGAGAATAAAACTGGATCAAGGGCTTAGGCCTTTAAAGTAGTAGGCACCTCCTGTGATATGTTGAGTACCTACTGAAGTCAACTGAAGTTGAGAGTGTTTAGCACCTTGCCAGATCCAGGTCGGAAGGGAGGAACATACTTAAGTGCTTCCCCTCAGGATAGAGAGAAAATCAGGAAAACTACTCTAAGAGTTAACAGATCAGCAAGGTTTGCATTTGCCTAAAAGTCTCAGCTTTGCTTTTCTGGGGCTGGATTACAATAACTGCATAGACACTGCTACAAACCAGAATGTCCTTGGGAAAGTCACCTGCTGTGTGAGAAAACTCTCAGCTCCTACCAGTACAGCGTTTTTCTTACCTTGCCTTGCCTCCTCCTGTTAAAAATTCTGAGAGCCAGCTCTGCCAAAGCACAGGACTTGAGTCAACATTTTGGTTTTGAAATGAAGAGCATACAGAATGTATAATATCCTGCTGCGTGGCATGCAATTTGTAGCTAGCTTCCAGGTCCTGAGGCAATTGGCAATAGGTCAGTAAAAGCTTTTATCGTTGTTTGCTTGTGGAATATAAAATCTTTAATCTTCTTTGTTTTCAAATGATATTGTCAGGTGAGCAGGACTAGGTTACGATAGCTGCTGTGGGGAAAGACACAATGAATAGATGCTATCTGAGAGGTCTCGGATTTTTCCTCAGGGGTGGGGAGGGAAGGTCTGTTTGTCAGGCTGGGCACACACAATAACTGAACAAAGTGCTGGGTTAGGGTGTGTTTCTTCACTACTCAGTGGGAATTGGTACAAATTTATAATAGGGGAGTCTTTCTAAAATTCATCCCACAAAGCACAAAATGAGGTAGTAATAATAATATTTTGCTTCTCTATCACTATATCCAATCCATATATGTCAAAGCATTGTACAAAGAAAGGTAAGTGCTATTCTCTCTATTTTATAAATGGAAAAACTGAGGCACAGAGTGGTGATGTTAAGTTGCCCCAGGTCACCCACTAGGTCAGTGGCAGAGTTAGGAATAGACTCCCAAATTACCTGACTCCCAGTCCAGTGACCTCTCCAGCTAGACCATGCTGCCAGGGGTCCTTTCTCAGGACTTGATTGTGGTCTCTGATTTACTAAGCTATGCTGGTGGAACCCTCAAAAGGTGGGTGGTGGCGGAGTGCAGCTAGCCATCAGGTGAGGCCCGGTGAAGTGGTCTGATAGATAGCCAGGTCTCTTTTAAACCAACAGCACAACTCAGAGTCAGACCACTACTTAATTGGAAGCATTTGTAATATTATGACGACTGCCTATTTTGTTATGCAAATGTGCTGCTGTATTCTGCACTGCTGGGAACCCTACCAAAAGGGAATTACAGCAATTGAAAAACATGGCCAAGAGGGCAAGTGTTGCTGTTGGGAGATAATTGCAGGATAAATAAGGGTTCATACGGGCTGTGGCAATTATGCAGACAGCAGGCTGAAAAATCTCTTTCATATCCCATCCAGTACTTGGCCTTCTAGTGACAGGTCAGAGTCAAAAATAGCCAAGTTAAGAATATTAGTACTAGCTAGGTCAAATCATGCTCTAGCAGTACATGGGAAGACACAAACACAGTGATGACCACCAGCACCAATTCTGCTGTTGTGAATAAGGGAGCTCTTTCGCACCCACGCAGCAGTATCATCCAAGCTTTCCTCCATAGCAGAGCATGAGTGAGAGAGCAAGAGAGTAACAGTTGTGTGCCAGCATTCTGACAATACGTCATCTGATATTTAAAATTATCTCACCAAGGGGCCTTATAAAATATTTTGAACAACATTGGTAACAGACGAGAGGATCGAGGGAAGGCAAATTTTAAAGCCCTTAGGAAAGACTCACAGTTGTTCATCACTGTGAAATCATCACTGCTGATTGCCTAGACTCATGAGAGAATGGTTTCGGAGACATCAGCAAAGTCCTTATGGCATGCAAGCAACAATCCATGAGCAAGCATATGAAAAGCTGCTGAAATGTGCAGCATTACCAAAATAGTCCAGTGACCCTAAGGAGCTCATTGCTGTCCGTGATAAGGGTTCAGCCACAAAAGGAGGGCTAACCCATATTGGAACATACCCAGGATGTTATTGGTACAGGGGTGAACCTGGCTCTGAAAAGCAAACACCTTTTCCAGTAAGGAGCAGTTTAAGACAGGGTGGTTAAAATCAAGTGATGGCTTTTCTAGGGGGGTGGATTCCTGCTTGTTGAGGAGGCTTGGCATGTACCCTTTGCTACGTGAGGCTTCAATCAGGCCTATTAGTAATGGCACCACAGCCATGCTATTGGAAGCACAGGTGCTGGATCTCCAGGAACCCAGAAAACTACAGCTATCCTTAGCAGAAACCATATCAGAAGAGGACAATAGATCAGGAGCCCAAGGCTGTCGCAATAAAAAGATTCAGAGGGACTAGTTCTGGGCCTCTCAGGATACATCTACCCTGCAAAAAAAACCAAAACACAGCAGCAAGTGTCAGAGCCCGGGTCTACGGACTTGGGCTCATGCGATAGTGCTAAAAATAGCAGGGTTGACATTCCCACTTGGGCTGTGAGACCCACTCTTCATGCTGGGCTTCAGAGGCCAACCTCCACCCCCAGTGGGAACATTTACATGGCTATTTTTAGCGCCATAGCACATGCCTGAGTCTCTAGACTGAGGCTCTGAGTCTCACTGCAGGGAGTTGTTTGTTTGTTTTTTTGCAGTGTAGACATACCCTCAGGCACACTAAGCCTGGGCTCAGACTCAGGTTTGAGCCCAATCTCCCCCACTTCCATCCACACACAAATCAGTCTGACTGTAGTCAATAAGTACTCAGGATCCCGGTCCTAAGGCCCTGCTACGGGTTGTGGGTCAGAGTCCAAGTCTTACCGTGACTAGGGTCCAAGCCCTGTCATTCTGCAATGTGGACGCAGCTGAAGCTTAAGACCCGAGTCAGAAGGTCAGTGTAGTACAGCATGGATACATTAGTGCAGCTGAAATATTCGGGTCCCGCAATTGTAAACCCAGGTTTATAATGCAGTGTGGATGCTCAAGTATGGGCTTGGAAACTCCAAGTCCACAAGGTCATATCCCATAGACCTGGGCTTAGTGTGCAATGTAGACATTCAGTCTTTTCTGTGAAGAACATAGCAATCTCATCAGCGTTCAGCTGAAATGACTACAGATGGAGGAAATAAAACCTGACTGACTAACCCTGTTCCATGAGAGCTCTCATCTATGGAGTTCTGCAGAGTTCAGTCCTGTTGCCCCTCCTATTTGTCATCCATGTCAAACTACTAGAGGAGATCTTGAGAAAATCCCCCACCCCCACCCTGAGGCTTCAGTGCCATTAACATTCCAATGGCATTCAGCTCTACGTCTCTTCCATACCCAGCACTGACAATGCTTTCTCTAGCTGTGGTAGTGTCTGAAGGAAGTTGGGAACTAGGTAAAAGGAAGCCTGTTCAAGGTAAATCTGGGGAAGATTATGTGACTGTAGCAGAAAGAAACAATTTGAGAAAATGGCAGGAGCTACTGTCATATCACCGTTGAAAGCATCTGCTCTCCTGCTCGTTGAGGAGAGTAGGCATGCCCGCAGTTGAGGTGGCGTGCAGTCTTATGGTCCTACTTGAGTCACTGCTGCGTCTAGAAATCAAAATAACAGTGACCAGGGACACCAGATCTCTTCTGCAAGTAGCCAGGAAATTGTACCCTTTTCATTTCATATATGGAACTAGGCTCTTTGACTCATGCTTCCTTCACCTCCAGCCTCGACCATTGCAATGCACTAAAGGCAATCAGAAGTTGTAGCTGGTTCACAATGTAGAGGCCTCTCTTTTTAGCGGAACATGCCAAAGAAAGCATTTCTCAGCCGTGCTCTGCACTCCCCATTGACTCCTGGTCTAATTCTGAATTTGCTTCAAGGATCTCATCCCTGATCCTTAAAACTCTGAAATCTGCCTGAGCTATCTCACAGCTCATCTGTTCCTTCTTCACCCACTGTGATCAGGAGGGAGAATGGCTAAAATTTTCAGACGCGTCTAACTGACTTAGGAGCCTTAGTCTTGTCTTTCAAGGTCAATGGGACTTAAGCTCCTAAGTCACTTAGCTACTTCTGAAAATTTTACCCACTGAACTTGAGGGTCTTAAATGAGGCTCACAAGGTCAGGAGGTAGGTGTTCTCAATAGAAGACCATAGGATTACAAATTAGATGTGGTCTGACTAAAAAATGTGGTGTCTTGTGTACCTGTAACTCATACATGTGGTGGTAGAACTTGGTGTCAGAACCATGTGCAAGAGTTGAAGGGGTGGAAATTCTACCCTCCCTCCTGCCACACAGGGTCGTCCACAGTGCTGTAGATTGGCCTATCCCACCCATAAACTGGAGTAGCTCCACCAGTTTTTTCTAGTGGATCAGGTGGATATTTTGGAACCAGTACAGAGCCCAACTCCCTGTGTTACTTTTCATCCCACAACCCTATATCCCATGAAGGTGTACCATGACACAGAGGATAACATTTTCAAAGTGCCTAAGTGACTCAGGAGCCTAAGTTATACTTATCCAATTATACTTAGCCTCCTAAGTCACTCACATGCTTTTGAAAATATTACCCAAAGAGCCTTATCTGTACAGCCCTGCAAATCTGCAGATATCTGCTTTATATCTGCAGATATCCGCATCCACGGACCATGTTTGCGGCTCTTCATTGGATGCGGATCCAAATTTTATATCTAGAGCCCTGCAAATCTGCGGATATCCGTGGACCATGTTTGCAGATCATGGATTGGATGCGGATACAAATTTTGTACCTGCACAGGGCTCTACTTATCTGAGACCTTCACCAACAGGTGAATTCTGCCCAGAAGACAGATTGTTTTTACATTATATATTCCATTTACTTGTAGGAATAAACAATATGAATGATTCTCTCTGGATGCACAGGCAAGAGGGAGCTGTTTGCATATAGATGATTGTTATCAATCTTTTAGTTAACTCAGATAGTCAGCTACCAAATCCATCATTTGAGATCAGCATGTGAAACACTCTGTGAAAGTTTGGGGTCTGTACATGGATTACGCTCCTCCAGATGTAGTGTTTTCATCTGTGACTATTTTGGGTAATAGTCACTTAATAACTAATCCAAAAACAATTAAGCTGTAGCCTTTATTAGTTATGGTATTAAATAATATTAATAACTCCTTTAAAACTCAAGTATTAGAAAAAAGTCTGCTCTCCATGGCTACTCCAGTATTGAAAACATTAGGGCTAACGCCACCATGTGGGCTAGTATCATTAGTTGAGACTTGAAGCGCATGCGAGAAACGACAACCTCATTTAATCAGATGCACCTTTATTTAAAGTCTTATCACATAGAAAACCCCAATTAATAGAACTGTCACATAAATTGGAAAGGTTAGAAAAAACAAAATGTCCCAGCACCAGTTTATCCAGTTCTTTCTCACTCACATCTCCATATGAAATCCTGAAGAAGGGCAGAGGTGGCCAGCTCCTGTGAGGGTCAGGAAATAATGACCTGCAGGAAGCGACAACCTCCAGCCATCAGCTGGGCCCTAGTTATACTAAGTTATGCATATACCTACCAAAGCTCATTAATATGCATAAGGGTTGAACCCCCCTCCTGTCTATGTCTGGGATCTCATCCCAATATTATCAGGGGACTCTTCACCTGATAGGCCACTTGCATAATACTTCTTTTAACTGATTAACATTTAAGTCACTTTATCACCATAGTAACAACCTTAAGGAAGTCACCTTGGCTACTAACAGTCATCTTATGGTGTCTACTGATCTCGCATAGACATAATTATCCAAACTCAGCAGTTATTTTTGAAACTATCAGCATAGAAACATAGACACAAGTGCAGCAACTTTATTAATTTACTTGTGCTAACTTATCTTTGTAACAGGGTTAACTTATTCTAAGTCCTAAGACCTGTTTTGGCTAAACTAAATATCTTACAGGCCTACGTCTGTAGATTTCTTGCATTTCATCTTTAAACCTTAAGCTATTTTTTTTTTTTTACCTATTAACTCTCAGATTTTAGTCTCTGATATCCAGTTCTTATAATAAATTAATTTATTAGTTACTTTTACCCTGAAAACAGATTTAGGGTACCCCGAGAATAGCCCACTTGTTATAACCAATCTGCTTTCATTAGGTATGGGTCTCCAGGGTCGCTAAGGAAATATCTGGAGGACGTGGATGTAACCTTCCGATAAATGATTGACACAAGCAGTATTCTTTCCAAAACGAGACACATTTTATTGGTGCAAATAACAATCCCTAATACAATAATAATCTAAGCCACAAATTCGTTACAAATTAAAGAGCACCCCCAAACTGTAACAACCTACAGGGAAGATGATTCTAAGTGGCTGGGCCCTGTTACAGATGGCCAGTCTCTAATAGGTCACTGACAGCAATAGGTAACAGTTCTTTAAGTTTTACAATATACACATTCCCTTCACAATCAGCACACATACATTCCTCTTTATTAATCCAGGCATACACATATAGGCACTCATGTTACACTATACTATCACTGACAGGCTTATTCTGCCTGCTGACTTTGTTTGCTTCAGCGGCAGGACTCCCTCTGATGCTGATGCTGCTTAGTCACTGCTGCTGCTGTTTCTGTCAGTTCCTCTTTCAATGACCCTCTGACCGGCCGATTCTCCTTCGGGATGTACTTTCCACGAACTCCTCAGCTGTCTGATCAACCATCCACTGACACACTGACATTTATACCCTTTCCCCCAACGGTCAGAACTTTCTGGACACTTCTACTAATATCTTCCTGTCAGACCTTTTTGGACACATGCATTCCATACATTCCCTCTGCTAACTGTGAGTTCTGTGTTTAGACTCACAAGCGTTATTTACCTCACAGTGTTATGATCTGTCAATCATTGTTGTTTACCATTTTCTTTTCCCCGCCAATTTCACTTTTAGTATGTGACCTTTAGCCTACATTTAATGATGGAGTCACTCTTACTTATGTAAAATGGAGGCTAAGGGCATAAAATGGAGTCTCGGCAATTTCTCTGGTATCATTACAAGCTGCACACTACAAATTTCTCATGGAAACTGGAAATACTCTCATTTGCTTAGCTGCTTTAGAACCATGTCTGAGAGAGAACACAAAACAATAATTGCCTATTTTAAAAAATATATAAAGGTAGTGCAACACGTGAGTACATCTTACAGAACAGGAGACACATATTGACTGGTTCTCTTGTGATGCTGCCAATGGCCAGAACCTTCATTTTCTCACATACACACCCTCTCCCCCCTCCCAGCCATGACATTCTTCCATTTCCCCTTCAAAGCAGCCAAACCCATCCCTACTGCCAAATGTATGCTATTGTTCAAGGGTCTGATCTTGCCCCTATTTAAGTCAATGCCATCAACTTCAGTGAAGCAGGATCAGACCCTAACTTTGTATCACTGGCCCATGGTCCCTATTTGAAAACATCATTTGTCCCTGTGGAAGGTGACCCTCCCTCCTGTTCTGAGACACCAGCCCACATATGCTTTGTAGATCAAAAACCTCAGAAAGAGGGTGAGTTTGACTCCATGAAAGGGAGGGTGGGAAGACAACATAAACACTCTCCAAGCCTTCTTCTGAGGCTTGACTACAATTAGTCCCTAACTTAGGCCTGTTCAGGGATTCTAAAACTGTGGGTTGGGACCTCAAAGTGGGTCGTGACCCTGTTTTAATGGGGTCACCAGAGCTGGTGTTAGACTTGCTGGGGTCCGGGACTGAACCCTGAGCCCCACTGCCCAGGGCCAAAGCCAAAGCCCAACAGCTTCAGCTCTGGGTGGCCAGGCTCAGGGTACAGGCCCCCCTTCTGGGGATGAAGCCCTTGGGCTTTGGTTTTGACACACACACCCCTCCCCCACCTGGGTTGATGGGGCTCAGGTGGCCTCAGGCTTTGGTCCCCTCTCCTGGGGTCGTGTAGTAATTTTTCTTGTCAAAAGGAGGTCATGGTGCAAGGAAGTTTGAGAACCCCTGCTCTAGGTCCTCTCTGCCTTATACACAAGATCCCTCTACCAAGGCAGCCCAGTTTTAAAGCTTGCTTCCTCCCACCTGGCTTGGTATTGCTGACAGTTGTTTCAGGGAGAGGCCAGCTTCACTTCTGTCTCCAGATTAAACCATTAACGCCTTCCTGTATAAGGGTTGTCCTCTCCATAACAGCCCTCACCGTAGAATCTCTCAGAGGTATTTATAGAGGACCTCTTACCATTTATAGACCAAATACAGTATAAAGCTTTTATATCATATTAATCCACAGCAAACTATGTTCTTGTCATCCCTAAATTTGGATACTTTTTTATCTGCTGGAGATACAATTGTATCAAACCGTGAGATTTGTACGTTATTTCTAGGAATTGCTTAAACATCCAGCCCCCTCTTTATTATCCCTCCAGAATAAGCTTGACAATGCAATAGTGCAACAAAGATATATTTTTGCTCTATTATTTGTATGTTTATCATAATTGTGAAATAAATTCTATAGGAACCCCTTAATTCTATTATGTGATTATCCTCTGCCCCATACACCTCTTTTTGCCTCTCTTTCTATATGAGCCTTTTCCCAGTGCAACATACTGAATTGGATAATTTTTGCCTTGAAAGCCAACAAAGCCAGTCATATCACAGTTGCCATGGATTAAGCTGCATATGGTGAAGAAAAACTTCAAAGCCAGCAGGAAATGCTTCCACAATCGCAATTAGAAAGGTACATTTTGATAACTCACCTGTATAAATGTGCAAGCATGCACACACACACATAAAAAGGAAAAAGAAGAACAAGAAGAAAGGAAAGAAAATCTTTCTCAGTAGTAGATAGTAATTCCTCTTAGATAAGGTTGGTATAGTAAAGAAGAAGATCAAAATTGAATCCATTCCGCCTTTTCAGCCTGTTTATTGTTCTTCTTTGAGTGTTTGCTCGTGTCCATTCCAATGTAGGTCTGTGCTCGCCCTGAGCACCACCACCAGAAAACTTTTCCCTCAGTGGTATCCGTCGGGTTGGCTCTGGTGCCCCCTAGAGTCATGCCCTCATGGCACCAGTATAGAGGGCCCTGCTACCCCACCACCACTCCAGTTCCTTCTTACTGCCCCTGATAGTCACTGGAATTTCTGCTCACTTGCGCTTCTGCAAATACCTTCTCTCAGTGGACTGGTTCTGTAAAAATTGTAAATAATTACTCTTTAGAGATAAGTTAATTAGTTTGTTAATTAGTAGTAGTAAACCCAGCTTAGCTACTTCCCTGGGCGCTAGGGTATGCCTCGGTCCCAGAGTTTCAAACCATGTGCATCGTGTCACAAACCAATACCAGTTAGTGACCCACTCACTAGCTGCCTTAAGTGTCTGGGAGAGACCCACGTGCAGGAGCAGTGTAGGATCTGCAGGCGTTGCAGATCCAGAACAAAAAAGGACAGGGACACCAGATTTAAGTTCTTCCTCATGCAGGCAGTGTTCTGTCCCCCTTCGGAGCTGAGTCATGGGGACTTGGCACTGAGCACTTTGACTTCAATGAGAAGTTCCCTGGCCTCTCTGAGGGAGGCACAGTGCAGTTCTGCTTCCCCGGCACTGCGGAAAGACTCTGCACCAACAGCCCGGGACTCCCAGCACCGATATGCATCCCCAGCTCCAACACGGAACTCTCAGCACTGCTCCCCTTTGCCGATGCTGAGGAAAAAAGCAGAGAAAGACTGTCCAGGGGCGTTCTCCAACCCCAAGGTCTACAGGCCATAGAGACACTGATAGAGACGCTGTGCCAGGCCACTCGGAGACACCAGTGGGATGAGTGGTACCATTGACTCTGGCCCCAGGAAGGAAGCCATTGAGTCTGGTACCATTGGACTCCCTGCCAAGGGAGAGCCACTGGGGTTTGACAGCCCTGGTACTGCCATCGATGCTGGAGGCATTTGAGGCAGTGAGGGACCTTCTCTCCCTCCAGGTGCCACCATCCCCAGTCATTTGGGAATTAACAGTGGCAGCACAGGAAGCAAGGACCACCTCAACACTGAGACAAGTGCTGTCGAAGGGCAAGTCTGCCATGATGGCGCAGCGCCGATCTCCTCCCTCCTGGCACCATTCTCCTGCGCTGGTCAGTACCGCTCCATCCTGGTTGCCAAGAAGTGACTCCATGGACTCCAATTCAGAAGCAGAGTCCTACACATCATGCAGAAGCAGACACAGCTCCGATTGATGGCACCCTATGGCTGACATGAGCCAGGGCATGTTGCCTACAGCCTGGCCACCGGCGCAATGGCAAATGCCACTGCAGTGGCCACTCTGGAATCTCTGGGCTTTCCAGCCAATCCAGGGCCCCTAGTCCAGAAGGTCCTACTCCAGTACATCTGAGTCAAGAGCTCCCCTGCCGTCCCTGTCAGAATGGGGATCGGTTCCCCGCATGAGATCCATCTGGGGCAGAGGGAGAAGTACAGGGACTTGGGCCAGTACAGGCTTCTTCTTCCTCCTCTCCCGACAAGGCGGTGGCGGGAACAGCTATGCGCCCACCCAAGATGATTACAGGGTGCATCAGGAGCTCCTGAGGAAGATAGCCCAGAACCTGGGTATCCAAGGGAAGGAGATCTCCTAATCCTCCCACGCCCTAGTGAATATTTTAGCAACCTCAGGATCATTGTGGGTGACCCTGCCATTGAACAATGCCATCCTGGAGCCTATAAAAGCTCTATGGCAGACTTCTGCATCTCTCCAACCTACTGCTAAGAGGATGGGAAGAAGTATTTTATCCCTCCCAAGGGGTATGAATTTTTGTACACACCCCCTTCCACTGGGCTTACCGCTTATTTCAGTGGGGAACAAAAGGGAGAGACAGGGACAACAGGGGCCGACTCCCGAGGCTAAAGAAGCCAAAAAAATTGACTTTTTGCCAGAAAGGTCTACTCCGTAGGTGGCCTCCAGCTCAGGATGGCCAGCCATCAGGTGCTCCTGGGCCAGTATGGTTTCAACCCCTGGAGTGCAATAGCAAAATTCAGGGAGCTCTTGCTGCAAGAATCCAAGGGAGAGTTCTCTGCCCTAGTGGAGGAGGGGAAATTAGTGGCCAAGGCATCCCTCTGGGCAGCACTGGATGCGGCAGACTCGCAGCCCTCTCCATGGCTTCTGCGGTGATCATGAGGCAAAGCTCATGGTTTCAATCTTCAAATCAGGACATCTGTAGAGCTGCGACGTGGTCATCAGTCCACACATTTGTGTCACACTACGCCATCACCCAGCAAGCTAGAGACAATGCGGGCTTCAGCCGAGCGGTGGTATAATCAGCATACCAATGAACTCCGAACCCTCCACCTGTGCAACTTCTTGGGAGTCACCTACATTGGTATGGACATGAGCAACACATCTCAAAGAACTAGAGTTATGGGAGGTTAGTAACCATTTTTTATTCACTACTGCTTTCAGCATGCAAAATGCTTGTCAGCATCCTCTTTAAAACAACTTAAGGAAGTTGCTGTTAAGGATTTTGCATTTAAACCATTCATATTGTTTTTTTGTGCATGTGCATAATCATGTCTATACCCATGTGACCAATAGAAATAGAATAGATATTTTATGTATACTATAAATACCAGTCCTTGAACAGAGGTGGTCATAAAGAGCATGCAGGCAATCCTCTGCTTCACAAGTGCCCAGTTCCCTGAGAGTGGCTCTGCTGCAAGAACTTACTCTAGTTAGATTAAGGCACTGAGCAAACTCTCTTAAGGCAATGAGCTGCTTGCTATAGCTCCCTCAAAAAACAACAGTATCACAAAACTAACAGTAATATGGCACTTCTTCAAAGACTGAAGAGTGCTCGCAGTGACTTCTGCCATAATGGTACTACTTGTCACGAGTTAGGATACAGAATCTGGCCCAGTGAAAGCAGATACGCATTCCATTTCTGACCAATGAACTTTCACTTGAATATGATTACCAGGAAAACATTTGTGACCAATATCCAGTGGACAATAAGAAAAAAAAAAGAAGAAAAAAAAAAAAAAGGAGAGCCGCTAGAGACATAACATGCCATTGTGTGGTAGCAGCAGAATATACCAGCATCTGGCAGAGGTACAGCTCTAATGTGCAATGGGATTTCTACATGTCGAGTGGGATGCTCAGCATGGACTAACTTTATTCCTTTTGAAGACAATGGGGAGTTTACTGAATGCCTTTGAAAAATCCTACCTGTCATTCCTAGGTGTTTGTATTGTTTCCATATTGAGCCACATGGAAGGAGCACGGAATAGTTTGTGTTAGGAGAGATGCCTGTATATATGTAAATTAAATAGTTAGCTAATAGAGAAGGTCTGAGTATTTGGTGCTCAAGAATACATGGTGTAGTTCCTGGCTTTTGTATGACCAATGAAAACTTCTTTGTTGTGCATTGCAAATGGAGTTTTATGTGCAGTTATTTACATGGAGCTCTTAACAGTTTGGATATACTTGCAATTTGAAGTACAGTAGTGCTCATTAGAGAACCTGCTCAGGAATGTTTAAAACCTGGAGTCTGAGTTTGAATTAATGTCATCAAACACCACAAATGGATACTCCTATATAATGGGGGCTTTTACAAATCACCTTCCTCCTTATCAGAAGGACTACAAGAAAAAAACCCGGTGAGCACACACTTCAGTTTGCTTTCCAACAGGAAGGGATTTAAGGCCTGCCTTTTCTTTTGCACAAATTAATTATCTATATGTCATATCTTTTGGCAAATTCAGAATGGCTCCAATGGGAGCTACAAATATATTAAATCACAAAGACTACGCTGAAATTATTTTTAAGCCCATAAAAGTCAATAAATGCAGAGTTGAGATATTTTTCTGACAATAACAATGAAAGAAATAAAAGAATTCTATGAAAGTGCATAATAGATTTGATTCTTCTCTGTAAGGCCCTGATCTTGCAAACCCATATAGGCCCACAAGTAACTTTAACCGTGTGAGTAGTTCCATTGGGACTATTTGTATGTCTAAAACTACTCACAAACATAAGCCTTAGTAGGCCTGTGTCCTAAGGCCCAGCTCCTGCAGATAGTCATATATATGCTTAACTTCATACACATGAGCAGTCCCACTGAAGTAAAAAATTTCTGAGTTTCTTCAAAAAGTTCAACCAATTTAGCAAAATTAAAACTAAATGCAGAAACCTCACATTTTGTTGTGACTATTTTGCACAGACCTCGTTCCTAACCCCGTGAATGGCATGCAGCTACCTGTGCAATTCATATGTTAATAACTTGTTATAATGGAATGTGTTTGCCTCACACATCTCCAGGACGGGAAAGGGTTAATGGTGGCAGCTAGAACCAAAGAAGATAATGAGTCCCACCTGTAGAAGCTGCCAAACTGGACTGAAGAATCTCCAGCTGTGGCTAATCAGGAATATAAAGCAAAAGGTAAGGCAGGTTTCCCTTTTTCTGTGCTTGTGTGAGAGGAAGTCTGGTTTTGTGTATGTTGTGGGTAGCACAGGAAATAACAGGAAGGGGCAAAAGTGACCATTTATTTAGTCTGCGAAAGAAAAGAGAGGTTTTATGTTTGTTTTTTACCTCTGATGAGAGAACCGGGGGATAAGGGTGAGGGGCTGGTTACTGGTCTTATTTTTTTCCCCCTTGAAAACAAAGGCTGATATTTAAACTGAGAGCTTGTCTGTGCCCCTGTCTGTCAGGTATGCCTTCTTCTGGTGAAGGGGGATCCAGTTTCTTTGCAGTGGGGTCAAAAGACTTTTCTAGGTATGGTGATGACTCAAGAGGCCTTTTGAATCAGGTTTACTATTTGTTCTTGGTGGAGAAACATGAAGCAGCTGAGATGTGTCTTTGATTTTAGTATCTTGAGTCTTTCAGGGACATGAACAGCTAAACCAGACCATGCGGTGGGCCTCTACCATGCTTATCTGGCCTCCTTTAAAGAGAGGAAAATCAAATAGCCATGTCTGAGTTGTAAAGGCTAGCTGGCAACACTCTCCCTTTTTACAATAGACTAAGACTGCTCTGGAGCAACTGGAATACAAATTAGCGCCTACATCCAGCAAACATTTCCAAGGACCTGCATTGCCTGTGCCACTTCAGACCCTGCAAGCAGCACTGGGTGACTGGATCCCATCGTAAGTGACATCAGTAAGACCCTCAATCTTTGTGATTGTAAGCGACAACAAGGATCATAATGGGTAAGTGAAACACATTTCTTTTATAAAATAGCAGAATGTATTTTAAGCTCACTTTGCTGTATTACTGTATGGGGAAAGCAACATGTAGGGCAGGGGTGGGCAAACTTTTTGGCCCGAGGGCCACATCGGGGTTGCGAAACGATATGGAGGGCTGGGTAGGGAAGGCTGTGCCTCCGCAAACAGCCTGGCCCCGCCCCCTGACTGCCCCCCTCAGAACCTCCGACCTATCCAACCCGCCCTGCTCCTTGTCCCCTGACCGCCCCCTCCCGGGACCCCACCCCCTATCTAACCCCCCCGTTCCTCCCCCACCCCCGCAGAACCTCTGCCCTATCCAACCCCCCAGCCCCCTTACCATGCCGCTCAGAGCAGCATGTCTGGCAGGGGCTGCTGCCTGGCTGGGGCCAGACATGCTGCCTTGCAGGAGTGCACAGTCCTGCCGCCCAGAGCACTGCCCGTGTGACTGCGAGGGAGGGGGAACAGCGGTGGAGGGGCCAGGGGCTAGCCTCCCAGGCCAGGAGCTCAGGGACCGGGCAGGACGGTCCCGTGGGCTGGATGTGGCCCGCAGGCCGTAGTTTGCCCACCTCTGATGTACGGTGTATCTATGAAGTGAGGAATGAGCTAATATCCTAGGATGCAATTGCAGCCATGTTGTTGGACCTACACATTATTTTAATGATATTGTGGTGTATGCAGCTGTGATTATTTATGTACTGCCTCTTTCAAAGAATCAAGAACTTTATAGGTGTAAAATTCTAGAGTTTCTTTTCAAAAGAAGCTGCAGCCTGATCAAAGGGAACGTGCATTGTGCTCTCTCATGGAGACTTAACTGTTGTGCTTTCTTGTATGCCTGAATGTGAAATCACTCCTATTAGAGAGAGCTCATGTGCTTTTTGTTCTTTGTATGGAAACAGAATGTCAATATTGATGCCAACTTAATTCTCCATCATCTGTCATGTGAAACTTTACTGCTTTCATTTATTATGTAAAACTCTTTGCCTAATGCAATATTGATGCATATATACACTTGATGCAATATACACTATTGCTCTCTAGTACTTCACTTACACTGACTTTCTTAAACAAGCATCTCATATTGTGACTTAGCATTTAATCTGGGCAGGAAGGATGGAAATTCCTCCAACTGGGGGGACCCTGTACATGCCTCCCTATACTAAAGTCTTTAGGTGGTGCATTGCTGCATGAATACAGGGCATGAGCTGAGCAATACGCACCATAGAGAAGTCTGTACCAAGTCTGAATAGACTGAAGTGGCAAAGCCCAGTGCAAATGGAATGGGGGATTGAGTTACTGGATCACCAGTTCACTTATGCAGATCCAGTGGCCTAAATCCTTGCACAGGAAGTTTGGAGGGGCAGGAGTCCCTACTCCAGTTCACTGGCTAGAATAGCAACTGCAGAAAGGTTGTGCTATGGTTCTGCAGCCTTCTGGTGAGTTAGGAGGATTAATTTCACCTCTTCAACTCCCACAGAGTTCCCTGTGAATCCAAGTCACTTCAGCATTGCCTGGGGAAGGGTAAACCTCACCTAATAACGAAACAGTGATAATAGTTAAAAAAAAAAAAATGACATGAGGGAAGTTCAGTCCAAAGTCACCAGAAGTGCAGAACGTGTAACACCTGCCTTCAGAACTCTTGGACTTCTCCAGATGATCAAAAGACTTTGGGCTATATTACAAACTGGCTTCTTGTTATGTGGGCAGGAGGGAGTGGGGCTTGACAAAAAAGCACATGACTTTGGGCAGCTCTACAATGCAGATGCTACTATATCACCAGAAGAACTTCTCCCATCAGCATAGTGAATCCACCTCCGTGAGAGGCAGTAGCTATGTCGACAGGAGGAGCTCTCCCATCAACATAGCACTATCTATTCAGGGGGCTAAGGTCTGAATAACTACATCACCCAGGGGTGTGGATTTGTCACACCATTGACCAATGTAGTTATACCAATGTACGTTTATAGTGTAAACAGAAAAATTAATTCACACATTCTTACTCTTCAGCAGGCTTTCAAATGGTGATTGCTTATGCTGTTTAAAATTCCCTGCACCCCTCCAATAGCTAGGCAGGGTCAGGTTGGCAGGCCAGGCTCTGGCATGATGTAATTTGAAGTTGCACTCTGAGAAATTGGTCTGTAAATGTGAAAATATGCAGTAACACTGCAAAGCAAGACTTAGCATATTTGAGTGTCTCCAGTGGCCTGGCTTTCATCTTAATGTAGTGGTGGCCACTAACAAATCCCATAATATTTTTAATTGTGTTTTGTTGAGTGTGTGGTTTTTTTTTGTTTGTTTGAATTGTGAAGTGCTGTTGCTGCCTTTCTAAGACTTTGTAAGATGTACCTTTCTGACCTTCTCTATCCAAATGTCTCCAACCTCAAACTTTCATTACTGTTTAGTGCTTGCTTGTCTAAATTCAACTGCTATTTACAGACAGTAGGGGGAGTAGCATTCTGCAGCTTAGTCTGCCGTAAGTCTGGAACCTGTTCTCTTGCTTTAACTATTTATTTATTTCCTTAACCCTGTGAGCTCTATGGCTTGTTTATATATGAATATTGGTTTTACTTTTGGGAAGTCCTTGGGTAGGGACGCTACCTCTGTGGCTTAAAAAACTGAGACATCCAACTCTCAGTGAAGTCCATAAAAGTGGACAGCTGACTGTGTATACTGAAAACGCTTATAGACTTCCCAGGACAGCTACCTCAAAAAAGGATGATCCCTGGGAAAACCTGGACAGGTGGCAGGCCTATCCTCAGGGCATTGTTGGTTTCAAAGTCTTGCAGTTAGTTTTAGCTACATGATGTGCACTGATTTTGGGTAAAAAATCATATATCCTAAACCACAACACACGGACATTTTTGGAATATCCCACCCCTTCCGTTTTCAAAAATCTGTGCTGCCCTAACTCTGCTCCCTTTTAAGTCAAGAATAAAAGGGCTCGTCTACGCTACGTCGGCACAGCTGCACCACTGTAGCGCGTCTGACGTGCTATGCCAACGGGAGAGCGCGCTCTGGTCAACATAATTACTCCACCTCAGCGAAAGGCAGAAGGTATGTTGGGAGGAGAGCGTCTCCCACCCACTTTGCACTGGTGTGGACAGCGCTTAGGTTGCTGTAACTTGCATCACTCACTTAGGTTGCTGTAACTTGTGTAGCTCGGGGAGGGAGTTAAGGTGGCTTTTTCACACCCTTGAGCAAAGTAAGTTGCATCAACTTAAGCAGTAGTGTAGACAAGTCCACCATGTTCCTGCCTTCAGTGGGAGGAGCTGGGTGAACATTGAATGGTTGTGTGGTATCTTTTTGTTTGTGTGGAAATTCCACCCAAGGAGGACACACGCAGGGCCCTAAATAAATGTCTTCAAAGTGCTTTTGCTCTGAAGCTCACTGTGTTCCCTTCTGCTGTACTACATGTCTGTGTTCTTTTAGATCCATCTTGGCTGTATAGTTGCCATACCATGAGTTGTCACCATTGAAACTCTACTGTCACTCTTATTAAGAGTGTGACCCTTAATGCATTTGATCTGAGTCACCCAAAGAAGACCTGACCAGACCTAACTATAAAATGTCAGGGTAGCAGTTTGAGGAAGGAGGGGAAATTTTATGTAATATTTTTATGAATGCCATGTATGCCTCAGTTTCCCTCTGCACTTTGCACTGTTAAGTGTTAAATATGCTCTTGGGGGTGGGGGAGCACAGGATATAAGGAGGGGGTGTCAACTCGCTGTCTGGGCCACACTGAATAGGGTTGTTAAGGAACCAGCTGGAGCCTGCTGAGACCGACCTCTATCAATACAGAATCCCAAAGAGACAATGGAAAAGCCCCAATGACCAAACACTGACTCCTAGGAAACCTCCAAGAGAAAGGAGGTTCTTTCTCCCCTCCCCTCCCCGCCCCACCCCCCAACTTAACTGGGAAGCTGAGCAGAGATGCTAGCTCGAGAACAGAGGACTGTGACGTGACCAACAGAGGATAAAGTGTGGGCTTCTAGTTCTCAAGAAGGCTGGCTGCTTCCTCCTGGGACTGACTAAGGAGATCATAGAGACAGAGCTGGAAATGTTGTTCACTACAGCTTGGCTATCCAATTGTGCTGGGTTGGCCAGAATGGACTGTGTGTTAACCTTTATTTCTCCGTTAACCTACGCTCTTCCAGTGCTCTGTTCCAGTTGACTAATAAACCCTTCTCTGTTTTGAAAAGGCTGTTTGGTGTCACTGCAAATACTTGCTGGGGTGCATTAGTCCTGGCAGAGCATACAAATCTCTACCTGTCTCAGTTGGACTCAGTAGGCAGAGATCTCGGAGGCAGAGAGGCTCCTGAAGGAAGAGGGATTCCTTGAACATCAGCCCCACTGAAAGGGTTCCGCCAAGAAACTGTAAAAGCTGGGGCATAGCACCAATCCCATAGATCCCTGAAAGGCAGTTGTAGGGATAACTCCTGGTGAGCTCTGAGTGCAAAAGGAGAAGATGTTCTGAGTAGTAGAGGTCAATGGTACACAATGTAGGAGGATAGACACAGTGAGTCAGCTGCCATAAAATGGCATATCTCTTGTGATGTAAAAATCATCATACCTCCATCCACACCAGTTGAGGAGCTGACCCACTGTGTTAAATAGTTCTCTTAATTAACTTAATTTGTTAAATTTGTTAAGCTGTTGTCTTAATTAACTTTCCTTTCAATGTGACTGCTAAATTTCAACATGATGGGATCTATTTGCCCCTGTCCATATTCCTTTGCCATTCCAGGCAGAAGTGTGGAATCTTCAGGGCACTGTCTCCCCACACTCAAAACTTGTTGGGGACCTTGGATTTGTACAAGGGAGGAGGTGGAGGCAGCTAAATCTGGGGAGGAGTACCTCTTTCCTTCTCCTGATCCTATGGAGAGTCTGCAAGAAAAGATAATACAGCCTGGGCATATGTGATCTCTTCTGTGTAGCCCCTCCATCTTCCCTGGAGGCCCAAGCACTGGTCGTAACTGGGGAGGAAGGCCCAAACTAGTGAGGCACAGAGATAATCCTGGATTCCTAAGAATCCTCCTAGCTTGCAGTGTGTGCTGCTAACTCTTCTATGGTTGGTTAAACCCTCTTTCTCTTTAGTAGAACCATGCAGCTGTAATCTCCAAGGAGTCCTGCATAAAGACTTCCTCTTCTCCCAAGTGTGCTGCCAAGCCTTTCCATGGGAGGGGGCAGTGTGACCCAGATTGTGGGAGAGGACTCTTGGAATCCCCAAGGGTTATGAACGTTTATGATCAATGCAAGTCTGACCTGGATTTGAACCAGTCTCCTAGAGGTGGAAAAGGCTTCACATCCAATCAGCAATCCACTCCCACCCAAACTATTTCTGTCACTGGTCTGCTGGGTGACTTCAGGCAAGTTGCTTCAGCACTATATGCCTCTGCTTCCACATCTGAACAATGGGGATAATTCCTTCCTGTGTGAAGCATGTTGAGATCTATGGGTGAATTATGATGTTAAAAACTTATCGATTATCAGATTTTGAAGAGTAGAGTTGAGTAAACAATGAGTAGTTTAAACAAGCCCCACCCTTTCATGGAGCAAAGTGAACTAGTAACAGGACCCTCAGTTGAAGCCTAAATTTATTCAGTGTTAAACATGTGCTTTGAAAACAAAATTTTGTGCCTTTGACTGTAATCAGACTAGGAAACGAGGCTATGGTGAAACATTTTTAGATATCCTTTTACATTGTTTTGTTGCCTGCAGCTTGGTTACAATCGAGTAGTTCTGTGAGTATCCACTAGATGTCAGTATTATCTGTTAGTTTAAGTCCTGTCCCTATATTATTTTCTTCTGTGGACCATTTTGTAAGAGATCCTCATGATCTCGCCTCCCTGTCTTTCCCACACCAATGTTCCCTCTTTGCATGCTTCCCTAAAGTCTCAGGGAAGCGTCAGAGGTCTTCCTCGTGGCCTGCAGAACTAAACACTTTGAGAAATGCTGAAACCAAATCAGGTAACTGCGTCACTGTAGAGTTCTCAGAAGACAAGGGAATTTCAGAAGCTATTACATGTACACTCCTCTTGAAATCCAGCAGGACTGGAGAACAGGGAGTGAACATTCAGTGGTGACCTTCTGTGCTGTGAATTTCATTGACATGCACTGACCTTTAAAGAATATGCACACACTGTTGAGGAAATCCTTGAAGTTCCTGATGCAGTTTGCCTGAACCAGCAATGCATTCCTGTTTTGCATGCTATTCTTTTTTTATTATTAAGTTAAAGGCTCCATCATGAATTTATCCAGCCTCCTTCATTTTAGGAGAATATTAAAATATCTTTGGTGTTGGCGGTGTGTGCAAAATAAAGATACACGTGCCTCTAACACCTTGTTCTCTCAGGGCCATTTTTTGAAGTTTTGATCTTTTTTTCTTTTCTTTTTTTGCATATGTACACTGAAGTTCAAGCGTGCATGGGCCTGGTATTTTGGTTTCATGCCACTTTAAAAGAGAGGAGCCAGATATGGGTTCAGAATCCCCTCTCCTGCTTCCTCCTTCCCCTTCCCCCCCCAGTGCACCTACAGCATTCGGCGCTTTTCTAATCCAGTGCTTTCTGGCCCATCTCAGTTGCATAGTGTCTTGCTGTGACATTTCACTCCTAATTTTTTTAAATCCCACTGGCACTACATGCTCACCTCTTGGCAGCCTGGGAAAATGTGTTCATTATATACTGTTCCAAGGGATCATTTCTTGCTAAGAACATGACTAACCTGGGCTCTGTGTGTTTATATGTTTTAAATAAAAGAATCCAGATTCAACAAACCATGGCAGGCCCTGAAGTAGGAGAAAATACTGAGGTTTTAGTCCTCTTCCAAATGGTGTGGGTACATTCAAAACCTCTCTAAAACATAGCTTTTAACAAATCAGTCAGATGTCTGGACAGTTTCCTTTTATTGATATACAGGAAATGCTTAGAGCTCAAGGGATGCACGCTAATTTATGTCCTTACTCTGCTTTACAGTGAATAGTAAAGAGGCAAAATGCAGAAGGGAAAACAGCTTTTATTAAGAAGAGTCAGGTCTCCACCCTCTTGATCTCATCAATACAGAATATATTAGGAAAACTTTCCTAACAGTGTTCTTATTGGATTGTGGAATAGTGTCCCAGAGGTAGTCCTGGAAGTCCCATTGCTTGGCTCATTGAATAGTGGATTGGACAAACCACTAGCTAGGATGCTATAGGGAACAATTCTGGATTGGCAGAGGATGGACTAGATGACCTAGCCAGTCCCTCCGGTCTCCAACATCTATAATTCTGTTGATGCAAAATTGAAAAGTTACTGCTGGAGGAAGGAGCCGAGAAATAAGATCAACCACCTCTGAAGACATAAAATTTATTGTCTGCTACAGGATATGGGGCATTGGGGAAGAATAATTTATTGAAGTATCTCCTTAAAACTCATTTCTTTTGTGAGGCCTATAAACCCTCGTCTTCCCCTCATAAAAACAGTATATTTTTATTTTTTGAATTATGAAACCCTTAAGACGTGTGCATCATAAGCCACAGTTAACTGCACAGTGTTATTACTAAAAAAAAAACCCTAGACCTGCCTTCTTTCTCTAGGGTGACCAGATGTCCTGATTTTATAGGGACAGGCCCGATTTTGGGGTCTTTTTCTTATATAGGCTCCTATTACCCCCCCCCCCCCCAACCCCCATCCTGATTTTTCACATTTGTTGTCTGGTCACCCTATCTTTATCCCTCCAATATTGTCATCTCTAGCCTTGTCAGAGCTTCACGTAGACCCAGGCATGGAAATCTACATTACATTATAAACTGTTGGTTTATAACTGTGGTAGGTACAGGATGCTTATGTACACTTATGGTCACAGTTAATTACTGAGGTCTAGGGAAGAAGCAAGACAGAGGTGAGCAGATCTATCCATCAGATGAGAGAACTGATGTTTATGTGAACCAGGGCAAACTTTCATCTGTTCTGAGATAGAATCCTAGAACTGGAAGGGACCTCGAGAGGTCATCTAGTCCAGTCCCCTGCACTCAAGGCAGGACTAAGTACTATCTAGACTATCCCTGATGGGTGTTTGTCCAACCTACTCTTAAAAATCACCAATGATGGAGATTCCACAACCTCCCTAGGCAATTTATTCCAGTGCTTAACAACTCTGACAGTTAGGAAGTTTTTCCTACTGTCCAACCTAAACCGCCCTTGCTGCAATATAAGCCCATTGCTTCTTGTCCTATCCTCAGAGGTTAAGAACAACAATTTTTCTCCCTCCTCCTTGTAACAACCTTTTATGTACTTGAAAACTGTTATCATGTCCCCTCTCAGTCTTCTCTTCTCCACACTAAACAAACCCAATTTTTTCCAATCTTCCCTCATAGGTCCCGTTTTCTCGACCTTGAATCATTTTTGTCGCTCTTCTCTGGACTTTCTCCAATTTGTCCTCATCTTTCCTGAAATGTGGCACCCAGAACTGGACATAATATTCCAGTTGAGGCCTACTCAGCGTGGAGTAGAGTGGAAGGATGACTTCTCATCTTTCTTACAACGCTCCTGCTAATACATCCCAAAATATTTACTTTTTTTGCATCAGCGTTACACTGTTGACACGTATTTAGCTTGTAATCCACTATGACTCCCAGATCCCTTTCCACAGTACTCTGTCCTAGGCAGTCAGTTCCCATTTTGTATGTGTGCAACTGATTGTTCCTTCCTAAGTGGAGCACTTTGCATTTGTCCTTATTGAATTTCATCCTATTTACTTCATACCATTTCTCCAGTTTGTCCAGATCATTTTGAATTTTAATCCTATCCTCCAAAGCACTTGCAACCCCTCAGATGTTAAGTTTAATATGGCAAACATGACTAAATTCCAGCCCCAAGCACAACTGACTTGTTATGAATTGACCTTGGGTTGAAATCTGTTACTTTGGCAGCAAAGTGATAGTTTTCGACCTGTGAGAGCTGACTTTAGCTTCTGACATAAATTGAGGTCAGAATGAAAAATGCTTTCCCTTTTTCTTTGCCCCCTCACTCCCCCTACCATGACCATGTAACATTCCACATTTCATCAGATGCCTCAATGAAGATCTTTTGGCAAAGCTCTTGGGGTGGGGAGTGGCGGTACAAGGACAGGTGCACTAGCAGTGGGTGAAGCTCAAAAACACGTTTCTCTGAGGCAAACCCAAAGCTTACATACACATGCAAACTTTATCCACACCTTCTATCTGAATCTTTGGTTAGACCTGTTGTTAGAAGAGGCTTTGTTGTGAGACGACTGGTACTTCTTTCTGCTGGGTGGGCTGGAAAGAGTTTTAGCAATCTTTGTTTTGGACCCTGGCATTGCAGAACCACAGGAAAATAAGTCAACTAACAAAGTGAAGAAGTGCAAGAACCCTCTCAAAGGTTCAGTATGGGTTCTGTTCTACGTGGACAAAAACAGACAGGAAGCATTTTTCTGAGTGGGTTCACCAGTCCTTAATAGGCACCATAGGCATGCAGCTTGAAAAAGATCTTTCCCTGTTTGATCCAAAGTACAACACAGTGCAGTGTGTATCAGTAGAGTGAAGGGGATATGCATGGAAACCAGCTGCTCTGAAAAATATCCTTACAAGAAAATGGAAGAAACACCTGCATAGCATACTGAAGACCACCAGTAGTGAAGAGGTGGGATATGGAACAGACCTCATCCCAATGGGGTAACACAGCCTCTCCTAATGTGCGTGGCTACTCGCTAAGCGTTGCACTCTTTAATTTTAATTTTCCGCAAGATGTAGCCAGTTTTTTGTGTTTGCCCACTAATTTGGATCCATTTGCTTAAAATAAATGAATATGATCTCAGGTCAATATGGCGAATGATTTACTAATACTTCATGACCAAATCTCCTTCCATTCGCTGTGTCTTATTCCTCTCTCTACATCTTGTCCCTTGTGTGCTTATCGTCCTGATTATGGTACAAATGTTTCATTCTCCTGAATATGGAGACTGTCCATATGATATTTTGCACATTGCCTTAACTTCTTATCGTTAACCATTACTTCCATTAATTCAGGAATCTGAAAGTCTGTGTTTTACCTGGGGCTTATCTCCAGCTTGTGTGTGTGAAACTGAATGTAGAAATCTTAAACTGTGCCCAGCTGTAAAGCAGCTGAACTCACTGAAGTTCAAATTACATGTTATACAGGGCTAGATCTTCAGCTTGTGTAAATGAGCATTGCTGTGTTGGCTTCAAGAGAGCTTTGCTGATTTACCCCAGCTGAATAGCCTTGGCCATTGTTAATTGTTTCAAGTGAAAATTTGCTTGAGATCATAGGCGCCGACTCCGTGGGTGCTCTGCACCCACCAGCAGCCAAGCTCCCTGCCCCACCCCCAGCTCACCTCCACCTCTTCCCTGAGCGCACCGCATCCCCACTTCTCCTCCCAGCACTTGCCGCCACAAAACAAGCTGTGGGAGGGAGTGGGAATGCGGCACGCTCAGGGGAGGAGGCGGGGAAGAGGGGGGGCTGGGGCGGGGATTTGGGGAAGGAGTCCAATGGGGCAGGGCGGGTCAGAGGTGAGGCGGGGACTTTGGGAAAGGGGTGGGAGGGGGGTCGAGCACCCACCAGCGCCAGGAGAAGTTGGTGCCTATGCTTAAAATGTTAAATCATCTTCCATTTCTTTCCTTTCCTCCCTGCTCCAAGCATACTTGCAAATAAAAAAAACTTTCTCTGTAAGCAGCTGTTGAATAAGTCACTAATAAATCCAAGGACTTGCAATTAAGTAAAAGGAAAGACTCTAGTGATAAAGGGAAAATATCCTTAAATGAATAAACCTATTTTTATTACATTTATTAACATGTTAAAATGCTCTTCTTTTCCTATAATACAAATTCCTTAGTGTATTGTTGACTTGTTCAACAGCATTATTAGTGATGATGAACAATTTTCAGGGGTATCGTTTGGAACCCTGTACTGGGTATGTGGTGAATTGTTACTAAAATAATACAGTAAAGGGTGAAGAATGTTAGTGTATTTAATAACATTACTACAACAATTGGTTGACCCAAGCTGACTTTGACTGACTGAGCTGGCTTATGATATCCACGTGTGGGGGCATGAAATCCTACATGAGAAGGAGTTGCTCAAAACACTCAACACTTTTAATTTAAAAAAAAAAAATCCAGAGACAAAATGTGGGTGAGGTAATATCTTTTACTGGACCAACATCCCCCACCCTGACTCTCTAATATCCTGGGACCTACATGGCTACAACAAGGCTGGATTTATTTTAAAACCCTGGTTTTTGTAACAAATGAGGTGAGGGGAAGATTTCAGCCAGTTCGTTTTCTTCAGTAGGAAGGGGGCGGGGGATGATGCAGGAGGAATGTGAAACGTTTTGAAAACTAACCCTTTCCATCCATACTTCCACCAATTGAGTAAATGAAAAATGGTTCTTCTGAACCTGCTGAACAAAAATGACTTGGAAGTTTTCTGCATTCCACCCCACACCTTCTCTCCCCCCCCGCCCCCCAGCTTTTGCTCCAGCTCTCTGTGGGTGTAACACCTTCCCATTTGGAGGCAGGAAACATTGCTCTCGCAGCACTGTCCCCTTGTGGTATGGGTGAAGGGAGTGGAGCAGAACAGCTGCTGGGCTTCCGTAAAGTGGATTCTTGCCATGTCCCCTCTTCCTCCCCCCCCCCCCCCCCCCAAACATCTTTTGGCTTCTGATGAGCAGCCACAAGAAGACTTGGTCAGTAGCAGTGCTGCTCTTGCAGGAACATTGTGCTGCTGGGTGAGGGGGAAGGACGAAGAATAGGGACCAGGAGAGTGGTGTGGAGGAGCCTTCCATTCAGTATCTCTGAGACTAGCTATGCCCCAAATCCTTTCTATGGCGTGCAGCTTAGAAACCACAGGGAGCTGAATGTCAGTTTTCTGCTGCCTCCTGTCAGCTGTCAAAACTCTTCTGTGGGAGGAGTCAATCTGCCTGTGTCTTGATGCCTTATGTAAATGGGGGGGGTGTCAAATTTGTCAGTCTTAGTTAATTTCTTGTTGAAGTATCTACAGAAGCAGCTGTGCAGTGGCTCCATCATGGCTGCTGCAAGTTGGAAGACTTTGTTTCTCAGTCCCAAGTCTATTTCCCAGAACTCACAGCTCATTTATTTGAGCTACAGGCTGTATTCAGGGATTTTCCCCTAAATGGGGGTTGTAGAATAGGGTAACTCTCCAAAGCCTGCTGCAGCTTTCATCATAGCGGCAGCTTGGGGGTGGGAGCCAGGCTTTATGAGAAATCTGTCATTTTAAAGAAGAAAATTTCCTTCCTGATAGGAGCAAAGTATCAAAGTTTTTAAAAACTTGGCTCTGACCAGAATGTCTGAAACAGTGACTTTTCTGTAAAGCCAACTTCTCCCCAAACCACCCCCAACTTCAAAGAATGTGCAGGAAAAGTGTGTGCAGCCCAGATTAAAGAGAATTGTATGGTCAGAAAGCTGTGACAAGCTTTCGGATACACTACAGACTTTGGAGTGATGCTGTATTAACAGTCATTTGAAGTCTGATCCAACTCCCATTACAGTCAATGGAAACACTCCCATTGCTTTCAGTGGGAGTTGCCTTGAGCCAACATAGGAGGAAAAGAGGGGAGAAGTAGTACGCAAAGCAGTTAAATGTTTTTGAGATCGGTTTTGCCTTTTCACAGGTTTATAGATAGGAATCTGGATAAAATAAGATCCTATGAAGTGCCGTCACTAGTCCATTAAATCTGGTATGCTACCTCCAGCAGCAGTCAATATCGTGATGGGAGTTGGCAATCCCCATAACCTATCTGACCAGTTAGGCAATATTATTCAGGTGAGTGCATGTGAGTCCTGATTTTAGGTTCTAGTACTTGAAATGGTAAAAATTTATGGTAAAAGCTTAGAACCAGAACCATGCAAAAGTTCCAGTGGTGAATAGTTTTTGTAGCAAATATGAATTCTCTGTAGGATTACTTTTCAAGGATGTTTAACAAATGTAAAATGTGGTGGTGCTGTCTCTGCTAGCAGAACACCTTTTCACAAAACAAACTGGAGACCCCCCACCCCCACCACCAGGGGAATCCTGCTGTAATCAATGAAAGAAAAGGAGTACTTGTGGCACCTTAAAGGCTAACAAATTTGAGTATAAGCTACAGCTGTAGCTCACGAAAGCTTATGCTCAAATAAATTTGTTAGCCTCCAAGGTGCTACAAGTACTCCTTTTCTTTCTGCGGATACAGACTAACACGGCTGCTACTCTGAAACCGGTAATCAATGAAGTAATGCCTGAAGTTGGTGGCTACGGATGAGTTACTTGGGCTGACATTTTCAGGCAAGAGATCTGTCGTCTATGCTAGCTGGTTACAGGTGAAGCAGCATGGACACAGACTATTGCTGAATAAACAAGCAAAGTGGCTCCTGCAACACTCCTTGCTGCTGGTCAGCTGCCACTTCATGTTCAAGATTCTGTGGAGTGAACCTACAGCTGAGAGTGGGATGGATCTATGCTAGTGGAAACAAGACAACCAAGATGCCAATGTATTTTACCAATGTGATATATGCCATCATGTGCCAGCAATGCACCTCTGCCATGTACATTGGCCAAACCGGACAGTCTCTACACAAAAGAATAAATGGACGCAAATCAGACGTCAAGAATTATAACATTCAAAAACCAGTCGGAGAACACTTCAACCTCCCTGGACACTCAATTACAGACCTAAAAGTCACAATTCTTCAACAAAAAAACTTCAAAAACAGACTCCAACGAGAAACTGCAGAACTGGAATTAATCTGCAAACTGGACACCATTAAATAGGCTTGAATAAAGACTGGGAGTGGATGAGTCATAACACAAACTAAAAACTATTTCCCCATGCTAATTTTTGCCCTACTGTGACTCTCACCTTCTTGTCAACTGTTTGAAATGGGCCATCCTGATTATCACTACAAAAGTTTTTTTTTTCCTCCTGCTGATGATAGCCCACCTTAATTGATTAGTCTCGTTACAGTTGGTATGACAACCCCCATTTTTTCATGGTGTGTGTGTGTGTGTATATATATCTTCCTACTGTATTTTCCACTGCATGCATCCGATGAAGTGGGTTTTAGCCCACGAAAGCTTATGCCCAAATAAATTTGTTAGTCTCTAAGGTGCTACGAGTACTCCTCGTTCTTTTTAATGTATTTTCAGTGTCAATAGTGAATCCTGGATAAAAGTATAAGCAATAATCTACATGTTACATACTGAAATCAAGCCTGTTTTGTTGGGATTTTTAATCTCAATCTCTAAATTCCACTTCTAAAAATTGTGCTTCATGCAACCATCTGTGAGATGGCTTTCCACACTAACCAAATGCCTGTCTGCTTGTCGAAAGCATCTAGTGTAACCCTACTCCTTGATCTTTATTATTTTTACTCCTTTTGTAATTTAGTCTCAATTTACATGGTTGTACTAAATGTTGGTACCGTCAGAACCTTCACCAGCCAGTCAGGGTCCTTCCTTTTACAATGACCATATTATAAACATTAAATGTATAGTTCTATACAAAAATTAGATGTTGGCCACAAAGCCTGTCTTTAAATCAAGATTCCTTGAGGCAGAATAGTGTGATTGGAACAGATTCAAAATCAAGTTATGTACCATGATTTGGCTTGAATTCTGTCCCTTGTCCTCAGTCATTAAGTGTGATAGACACAGAAATCTTACAAGGACAAATTGGGATTACCAGGGCTTTTTTGCACAAAACTTACTGAGAATTGAGTGAGGCTATCCTGACAACCCTATGACGATGTCCTGACATCTGCAGGGATTTTGGTGACAGCAGTCTTTACTATTGAAGTGTTTTTAAATGTATTAATGAATTAGGTGCATTTGAGCTGGTTGGCAGATAACCCTTCACTTATGTGATGCATTCATTTAGGAGACTAGAACAAAAATAATTGGAATAGAGTGAAAAGCACCAATTCTGGCAGCATTTGGGTAGCTAGCTATGAAGTAACAACATTTATTTTCCCTTGCACTATACTTTTCTTAAATGGTGTCAAATTTGAGCAACTCTTGTTCGTCGAGATCCATGAAGATGGTCAGGGGAGACTAAAACTACATGAATTCTCATTAGGGAGACTTTACTTTTGTTTTTAATCTATAATTAAGGCTGTGTTTTAGTCACTGGTATTTTTAGTAAAAGTCATGGACAGGTCACGGGCAGTAAACAAAAATTCACGGCCTGTGACCTGTCCATGACTTTTACAATATACCCCTGATTAAAACTTGGGATGGGGAGGCCGCGGGTGCTGGGCGGCGCACGACCTGGGACTCCCGCTAGTGGCACTCACAACTTGATGCCGTACTCCACCTGAGGCCTCTCCTGTGCGGAGTAAAGCAGAACAGCTACCGCCCATGCCTTACATGCAGCACCCCTTGTTAATACATCCCCATATGACATTTGCTTTTGTGGCAACAGTAATACACTGACTTGTACTCACTTTGTGATCCATTTTAAACCCAGATAACGAGCCTTAAATATTTAATCTCCCCACTTTTGTCCATTTTCTCTCTCCCTGTTCTTTTCTCCCCTTACACGATCCTTCTACAAGAAGGAGAACATGAACACAATCACACTTCTACCATGTTAATGTTGTTCTTACAAATCCTGACACAAATTTCCCTTTCTTGCAAGTTCTTCTCATAGAAGGATCAGGTAAGAAGGTGGGGGGGAAATCAACTGTTTACAAGCCATAATTGTTTAGTCTCCCCACTTTTTTCCATCAGGGTCTGGCTTCCTGAAATAGCTGGTCGGGTCCAAAAAACCTGTGGAAAAAGTCTCCGGTCCTGGATGAAAGTTGATTGGGTCTAGGCCTCGGCTTCTTGATGAGGTTTAAAAGATTCATAGAGGATCTATTTTAAGAATAAAGGTGCGGGGGGCTGGGCAGCTACTCTTGTATTGTGCTGGCATTTTATCATGTAACGGAATCAACCAAAATCCATTGCAGTAGAGGAGAGACCTCCAAATTTAGATCTTGATTCAGCATTCATTGAAGTATCTCCATTTTATTTGGATGGGTGTTACCTTGGGCCCTGGAACAAGGAGAGAGGCTGAATTTCTATTTGTGTTCAGGAGAGGTAGCTCATGGTTATTGTGAAGGATTGGAACTAATGAAGATAAATAGCTGCAATGCCAGGCCTTGTTCCATATGTAATATTAGCAATATATTTTTAATGCTGCCAAGCCTTTTTCAGGTACAACTCTGCTAAATAACATCAGTCAGGATAAGAAACTTCTTGTAAAACAATCAAGGAAATTTTATTAAATAATTAATGAGCAAGCTGTGATTATTGCATGAAGGTTGGTTGGTCGGTCATCACAGATGTGATAATTTCATAGATCTAGACCACCCTGTCAGCATGTCAGCTTTAAAATATTGCTCCTGGAATAATGAAAAATTGCCAACTTCTCACCATGGCTTTTGATTTATGGACAGTTCCTCAGAGATTGATAAGTTTATTTGGTTGTGTTACCTGGAATGAATGATGGATACTTTAAAAAAAATACTTAGCTTTGGATCCACTGCAAATGAGATAATTTTAAAGTGACTTGTTTAGTTGTTTCCAGAATAATTGGACATTATTACCTTCCCACCATGCATGAATTATAGGTCTCTGGAGAGGCTAAATAGCTTCAGATAATGTTTCTTTAATATTTCAATATAGTTCATCTGCACTGTTCATACAGGAGCTTTGACCAGATGGTTAACCAGCCTTGTAATGACACTTCACATTTCCCGTCTATTACTCACCAATGGAAAATATTATTTGATTTTACTGTTAGGTGTAATGTATGACCGACTCATTCTTGGACCTATATTAGACTCAGGGCCTAATCCTAGTTGCCCTAAATTCAAAGGGAGTTTTGTTGTTACTTCACTGGGAGCAGGATTTGGCCCTTAAAGATTGTGACAAATAATTTGTTATGTTTTGAAAGAAAAATCATGGCAAACAAAATAGGGTTTTTGTTTTTCATTTTTTTGGCTAGTCAAATGCTTGACAGTTGGCTTTTCCTGAGGTGGTTTTGCAGACAAAATAATTGGAAGGCTTCCCATGAGCTAATTTAAAAAAAAAAAATCATGAACCTACAAGTTGTAGCTTGTTGGCTGAGTGCACTGCACCTACTGGGGGGCCCTTGCATTCCTCCGTTTCTGCCCTCACAAGCACTCTGTGCCATTCTCCCATCCCTCACTTTTTCAGGGGCTCCCTGCAATTCTCCTCTTTATTCTTACAGTCTGGGAGATAAGCTATTGATACCATGAGACTTAACTCTGTTGGGAGGATGAACGGGGCTGAGAGGGGGTTTTATGCTGGGTGCCATCAATGAGTTGTGGCTGTGTGAAAGAGCTGACGAGCTTTGTGTCTTCCCCTGTTTTCCCGCACTTTGATTTTTCTGACTTCCCCTAAGTTAATGGGGTTCTGTGCACTGATATCTAGAACATTCCCTGAAATCTTGAAATTGATCTGTTGCAGTATTCAAAAGTTATTGCATTACAATTAGACAGAAATGCAGTTGAGTGTAAAGCCTTCTCAAGTATAGCCAATAATTTACATCCACTTTTTAACCTGTAACACTTTGTGGGTGAACGGAATGTGGGGTATGGTGATGGGGAGACCCCAAGTAGCCAGGCTTCATTCAGCAAACCTATTATTCACTTTATTCCTAAATGCATTCCTCGCTCTCTTTTAGCTTCCATTTCTGCTTCCATTTCCCTCCCCCTCCACCCAACCCCCATTGCCAACCAGGCAGCTTAATTCCAAACCAAGAAGCCCCGTTTTCAGAAGCCTGGTGCAGGTCAGCAGTGCAATTCACATAGCAGGGAGAGCTCACTTGCCATGTTCCAGAGAGAGATCAATGCCTGCTCTTGGTTCTCTCTCTGGCGTCTCCTTACCCTGTACCAACTCCCTCTGCTATGACAACAAGCACTCCAAACTTTGTCTTCTCACTGCTAGGTTTTTAAATAGTTTAGATGTAGAGCAGCTTCTGAATGTGGTGTTTAAAAAGTGGGCTGGTCTAGGGAGAAATATTTTAAAATTTATAGTACTGAAACTGCTGGAAAAGACCTCTTATGGAATTGTACTGAAGTTACTGTCTTGTTTTATCTTCTCTGTGATGTCAAGGGTATCCAGACTAAACAACTCTGTACTTGTTCTTCCTACACTGTCCTTCTTTGACTCCACATTTCTCTGTCTCCTTCCTTTTCCATCTCTCCAATTTCAGCTTGTTCTCTCATCTGGATCATTCTTGTAAGTATTTCCAGCTGTACTGGGACATTCAATTGGTGTGCGTGCTCTACACAGGTATGGCTCCCTTTTTTTATCTTTCTGAGATGTAAATTGCTGCGTATGTCCTTGCATCTTTTCCTCAAGACCAGAGATAAACCTGCCCTTAACTGCATAGGTATGCAGATAGATAGTTGGCCTGCAGAGAAGAATGAGGGGGGGATTTGATAGCAGCCTTCAACTACCTGAAGGGGGGTTCCAAAAAGGATGGAGCTAGGCTGTTCTCAGTGGTGGCAGATGACAGAACAAGGAGCAATGGTTTCAAGTTGCAGTGGGGGAGGTCTAGGTTAGCTATTAGGGAAAACTATTTCGCTAGGAGGATGGTGAAGCACTAGAATGGGTTACCTAGGGAGGTGGTGGCATCTCCATCCTTTAAGGTTTTTAAGGCCCAGCTTGACACAGCCCTGGCTGGGATGATTTAGTTGGGGTTGGTCCTGCTTTGAGCAGGGGGGTGGACTAGATGACCTGCTGAGATCTCTTCCAACCCTAATCTTCTATGATTCTGTAAGTCTGCCAAACCATCAGTGGGGCCACTGGATGATCAAGGTGTTTAAGGGAGCACTCAAGGACAATAAGACCATTGTAGAGAAGCTAAATGAAGTGCGGGGGGAGGGAGGCATAGCTCACTGGTTTGAGCATTGGCCTGCTAAACCCCGGGTTGTGAATTCATTCCTTGAGGGGGGCATTTAGGGATCTGGGGCAAAAATTGGGGATTGGTCCTGCTTTGAGCAGGGGGTTGGACTAGATGACCTCCTGAGGTTCCTTCCAACCCTGATATTCTGATTCTATGAATTCTTTGTATTGGTCTTCACTGTAGAGGATGGGGAGGAGATTCCCAAACCTGAGCCATTCTATTTAGGTGACAAATCTGAGGAACTGTCCAAACTGAGGTGTCAATAGAGGAGGTTATGGAACAAATTGATAAATTAAACAGTAAGAAGACACCAGGATCTGAGGTTCCCAAGAGTTCTGAAGGAATTCAAATATGAAATTTCATAACTATTAACTGTGTGGTGTGTAACCTATCGCTTAAATGAGCCTTTCTACCAGATGACTAGAGGGTAGCTAATGCAGCGTCTATTTTTTTTTTTTTTTTTAAAGGCTCTGGAGACAATCCTGGCAATTACACTACCAGGCAAATTGATTAAAACTATAGTAAGGAACAGAATGATGAGATGCATAGATAAAAAATAATAAGTTGGGGGAAAAGTCAACATGGCTCTTGTAAAGGGAAATCATGCTTCAGCAATCTATTAGCATTCTTTTGAGGAGGGCCAACAATTGTGTGGACAAGGGTGATCCAGTTGAGATGATGTACTTGGACTTTCAGATAGCCTTTGAGATCTCACACCGAAGCCTCTTAAGCAAAGTAAGGAGTCATAGGATAAGAGGGAAGATAACTGGTAAAAGTATAGAAAACAAAGGGTGGGAATTACTAGTCAGTTTGCAAAATGGAGAGAAGTAAATAGCTGGATCCCCCAAGCATCTGTAGTAGGACCAGTACTATTTAACATATTTATTAATGATATGGAAAAGGGGGTCAACACTCAGGTGGCAAAATCTGCAGAAGATGCAGAGTTACTTGAGAGTTAAGTCCCAATCAGACTGTGTGAAGAGTTATAAAGGGTAGGGATCACACACAACTGGGTGACTGGGCAACAAAATGGCAGGAGAAATTCAGTGGTGAGTGCAAAGTAATGCACATTGGAAAACATAATTGCAACAATACAAAGAAAATGATGGTGTCTAAGTTAGCTGTTACCACTCGGATCTTGTCCTCATGAACAGTTCTCTGAAAACATTTGCTCAATCTGCAGCAGCAGTCAAAAAAGCTAACAATGTTAGGAACCACTAGGAAAGGGATAGATAATAAGACCGTAAATATAATGCCGCTATATAAATCCATGGCACCCCCACACATTGAATACTGCATGCATTTCTGGTGACCCATCTCAAAAGTATATAAGAACTGATAAAGGTACAGAGAAGATTATCAAAAATGATTTTGGGTGTGGAACAGCTTCATATGAGGAGAGACTAAAAAGACTGGGGCTGGTCAGCTTAAAAGGAGACCAAATAAGGGGGGATATGATAGAGGTCTATAAAATCCTGAATGGTGTGGAGAAAGTAAATAGGGAAGTGTTGTTTACCCCTTCACATAACACATGACCCAGGAGTCACCCAATGAAATTAATACGCAGCAAGTTCAAAACAAAGAAGTACTTCACACAAGCACCATCAAACTGGTTAACTGTTGTGAAGGGGATGTTCTGAAGGCCAAAAGTGTAATGGTTAAAAAAAACAATTGGATCTATTCTCTATGAATTTATCTAACAATGGTTCTTAGCCAAGATGGTCAGGGATGTAACGCCATGCTCTGGGAACCTCTGACTGCCACAAGCTGGGACTGGATGTCAGGAGATGGATCGCTTGATAAATTGCCCTGTTCTGTTCATTTCCCTCTGATGCATCTGGCACGGCCACTGTTGGAAGACCAGATACTGGGCTAAATGGACCATTGGTCTGACCCAGCATGGCTGTTCTTATGTCACATTTCATTTTATAAAATGAAACAAGATGTATGCATCACATCAAGTTGCCTTCCATCTTTCAATAGCCAATCTCTGGATAAGCTATTACTGCTTATTTCAGTAGGTCTTCTCACTTGCTAGAACCTATAACTACCAAGGTGTGTTGCTGTCCCAAGAACTCCCCATGTTTTATTCACTCTTACGGAAACCTTCTGGATGTTCTAGAATTCCTTCCCTGGCTAATCAATATTTTGCATCTTGACTACTTGACACCTAAATCCCACTGCTATCCAAAATTTTCTTTTCTTTACACTTGCTGTGTAACTGCTGGCCTCTTGGTGCTCTTGACTTGAATCTGTAGGAGCAGGTTAAACAGGTGTCTATGGAGGCGACTTTATGATGGATCTGTGTGGTGGGAATCACTATCTGGCAATCATAGAAGCATAGGGCTGGAAGAGACCTCAGAGGTCATCTGTCCATTCTCCTCTAATTTCCTGCCCCTGTCCCCCAGACACTGAGGTGTGATCAGATATACCTACAATGGCTAGGTGGTCATGGTGTGACCACTACTTATTATTCTTGTCCCGATTGTCTTACTGCTACCTCATAGAAACGTAGAACTGGAAGGGACCTTGAGGTCATCTAGTCTCTACTCCTGCACTGAGGCAGGACCAAGCGTAGCTAGAGCATCCCTGACAGTGTTTTGTCTAATCTTCTCTTCTCCATCTGTTGTCTGCCACTTCTCTTGTCATATACTTAACTAGTTTTGTGAATCTAGCCCTAAGTGCCCAACTGCCACTTTAGGTGCCTAAATCCAGAATTGCGTGCCCCCTAACCCCCATATGCAGCCATCAGAACTCGATGTCCAGGTTCTGTAACCAGAGGATGGCCTCTCTACCAATGGAGGCTAGGCATTGTGAACCACTCTAGAGGTCTGCAACAATTCCCCACAGTTAGTGTAGGGTGGAAACCAGGCCAAACTGGTGCATACTTGCATCAACTCTGGAGGAGCCAGAGTAACTTTTTGAGCCTGGACAGGGATCTACAATGGACAAGGAGGCAGATGCAATGTGCAACAATGGATTCCTGCATTTACTTAGTATGTTAGAGCTGTCACCCTTCTGCTAGTCAGAGTTGGCAGCAATAAGAGCCGGATTCAGTATCTAGGGGTTCCTTTTCAACAATACAAAACAAAACCAGCTCGAGCCCCCACCCCGTGACCTGGGACAATTACATACCACCCCCTGGGTGCCTGTAAGAGGCAATACTTGCCTCAGAAGTCTGAGTGAGTGTAGCAAAAACACTTTTAATAAAGGAGGGAAGTAACTCTGCATTAATTTGGGAAAACACCACAAACAGAGTTCATAAACATAAATCATGAGCAAAGACCCACCCCCAAGTAAATTGGGCAGTGTCCTTTTTCCCTCAGGTTCTTAAGTCCCTCAACCCAAAAGTCCCTTTAACGTGCCTGTCCCTTCTCTGCACCCCACTTGCAGTTGCTGTCCTTGGTCAGTGCAGACCCGGAGTTCAGAGATTCATCTGCAGAGTTCACCTCCCACCCTGGGTGGAGAGGGGGGTAAGGAGGCACCTTACAGGCTCCGCTGCTTGGGCACTCGCTTGCTATGCCTCTCCCTGCCAGCCACCCTGTCAACCAATCGCCGCACCCCTCTGCAAGACTCTGCTCTGTCCGTTGCCGCCAGCTGCCCTGCTGGCCACGTGCAGCACCTCTCTGCTAGCTGTGTTGAGGGAATCATAGAATATCAGGGTTGGAAGGGACCTCAGGAGGTCATCTAGTCCAACCCCCTGCTCAAAGGAAGTGTGTGTCACAGCGTGTGTGTGTTGTATTGTGTTGAGGGGAGTGTGTGTGTGCCTGAGTGAGTGTACTGTCTCTTTAAGAAAGCACTCAGGGGCAGGAGCCTGAAGGCTTGTTCAGGCACAAGCAGCCACCAGCAGCTCTGGACCCAGAGAGGCAGCAGTACACAGAGTCCCCCTGTCCCGTCACCCCAGCTCAGTGGAAATTGGGTACACGGGTGAGGAGGAGGGGAATACTCTGCCTTTAGCACCCCAGCTCCCCCAGGGCACAGCAGACAGGAGGGCGCTCCCAGTCTGGAGTGGCCAAGGGCAGCTCTAGGAGGAGGAAAGGGGAGGGACAAGAACAGAAGTAGCTGCATACATGGAGTGGGGGGAGAAGGGGCACCCCTGCTCTGGAAGAGTCACCTGGCTCTGATGGCTGGCTGTCCAATTGCCCCCTGCAGCTCTGGTCTCTTTCCCGCCCCTGCCCCTCCTAGACGCTGCTGCTTCACCTGCCTGCTGCCTCCGTCAGCCCACTTAGCTCTTGGCAGGTCAGGTGGAAATCCAAATCCTGGGTATGGCGCCCTCTTTGGCGGGCTGCCCGGGGCAGTGGCCTATACGGCTCACCCCAAAGGTCAGCCCTGGTGCACACACCTCTTGACTTGTCACCTCCCACTGGCTTGTTTAGGCAAGGTGCTGCCTAGTGTGCTGGCTTTTGCCAATCCCTTTCTGAGCGGCCTATATTTCCCCATTTATTGTATAGGAGCGTAGGCACCTAACACAAGCTCTTTGAATCTGTGATTTTTGTAGCTGCCTAAAAGTTGTGTGGTGATGCTGGGCATTGCCGCGCCTGCGTTCCTTTGTGAATCTAGCCCTTAGTTTGTAAGCTTTTGGGGGCATGGGTTGTCTTTTCGTTGTATGTATATGCGCTACCTAGAAAAACGTGGCCCTGATCCCTAACTGGAGCCTCTTGGTGCTACTGCAGCTTGTTCCAATTATTAAGGGTTTGATTACATGAGATTATAACCAGAGTGACCCAGTATTATTTTGATGTCAGGTTTTTCAAGCTGAGAAGACTTTTTTTATTTTATTTTTAACCTTTCTGTAATGTAAGTTCATATGTATTCATAAAAGGGCCTTGGCTAGAAATAAATGCTTCCTCCTCACTAGAATATAAAATTGAGCAGAAGAGAACAGGCAAACCACATTACTCATGGCATAGGAATATAGTTTTTTCACACATTTTCTTAAATCTAAAAAGCATTCAGACTACTGTGTTCATGTACAGTAGTTTTTATGACAACATAGTAATATTTCTTTCCCCAGAGCTTTGAGTTCAAAAAAGTAGTTTCCTTTTAATACCAGAGGCTCGTGTAATGTTTAAGATTGATTGAGGCTGAGGCCCAATTCTGCAAACACGACGAATGTGCTTAATGGCAGATATGTAATTAGCCTAACTGAATCCAGTAGGACCATTATTAACATGCTTAAAGTTACACACTTGCATAAGCAAGATCGGGCCTAAATAGATCCTGAGCCTGAATTCCACAATTAGAGTTTAGTCATATTTACTTCAAGCCATGCAAAATGCTTGCAAAAAAACTAATAAAATTTAAATAAAAATCCAAATCCTCGGAAACTCTTTTGGCTTCCAGTTCTTTTTACAAATTATAAAATTATGAAAATTTTGCTAAGGGACAAATAGTCTCTAATGATAAGAGCCTTAAAATGTGTTGGTGGGAAGTGGTTTTGATTTGACCAAGTCATAAGGCTTGAAAATCAATGTTTGCACTTGAGCAGTATCTTGGATGTATTTAGTGCATTTTTACCAATGCTCCAAATGAAGTTAGGGTGCATAACACACACCTGTGATTGACTGAGCTCCATGGTGAGCATTTTCAAAGGCACAAAGGAGGATTAGGAAGCCAGTTACCACTGAAATTCAATGGAAGTTACGCACCTAATTCTCCTTTGTGCCATTGGAAAAAATTCCCCCACGTGCATTTCCTAAAGACATCAATGACTGCACAGTAAGGGAATCAGAGGGCTCATGTAGGTGCTAAAGGAGCTCAGATGCTACAAAGCGGAGCTAGTAGAAGTCAGGGTTTTTTATGGGAAACTTTGCAATTTTTTAATCACCTGTTGAGATATTTATTTAATTTTATTTATTCTGGGTTTTGGCCAAAAAACTGAAACCTGAAAACTGTTCTGGTTTTGGTTTATTTAAAAAAAAAATTTGGAGTTTGGTTTGCTTTTTCAATTGAGAGAATTTCATCCAGCTCTGCTTAAAAACGTCCTTTCTGGGTGAGGGACTGGGCACAACATATAGCTTCTCCTGGGGAGGTCCTGAAATCCACAGGAAAACGAGAAAGGAAAGTCACCAGGGGAAGCCACTGAGCATACAGTGTGTGTGTGGGTGGCAGGGAGGGGGGAGTGAGCTAGAGAAAGAGTGGAGGGGGAAGGGTTAAGAGGGAGAAGGAATAGCTTCCCTTCATACTCTGATACTGTAACATCAGCGGTGTCTGAAGGGAGGGAGGTGAGACTACATATCTTAAAAATCCAACAAGCTATTAATGCGACCACACCCCTCACACAGCAGTGCCTGGCCCCCCCCAGAGCTGGCAACAGGCAGCACCACCCACTCAAGAACAGATTGTTTCAATCCTATTCCCAAGGCCCTTCTCTCTCAAATCGCACCCACCTATAACCCAGCCAATGGGGGAGGGATCGCCTAGTGTAATACATTCTAATCCATACATAGCATAAGATTCTCTCCCCATCCCCCACCCCGGTACGGTGAACAAGGAAAGGGGCCTTGCTGTGGACTCCAGCAGTTGCGTCCCAGCAAGCCCTTCCGTGCATGGTTGCTGACCGCAGATTTGTGCGTTCTCCCTCCCCACCGGGACTTGCACCTGTTTTGGTCATGTCTCCTGTAACTTTTTCATTTCCTATGTACTACACCGTGATGACAGAATTCAGATGTTACCGACCATGCTATTGGATTCTACAGTGTTATACTTACCCTGAGTGCTTGTATTAGAGCTGAGCAAACAATTCTTGGTGGGAAAATTTACTCAATGTATATAGCCTTTTTTTTATTTCCAGAATGCCAGCTAGCAAATTGCAATGACTTCATGATTTGTTTTAATTTAGTCAACCAATGTTTCATTTTGCTCCTTGGATTTTTCTTGAAGCATCTGCTACAGGTATTCAATATTCAAAATCTGAGCTTTATTGGGTGGCTGCGACTTGTCATGTAAGTCCATGCCATTGTTTCTGTTGCATGTCTGGGGAAGTGCAGCTCTCTTCTATAATTGGGGGTGGGGAAAGGCTGGAAGCCTCTGGCTTTTGCTTGCTTGGTGAGAAGCATCAGTTTTCAAGTAGTAGCAGCAGCAAACAGAATTGAAGTATTTAAGTTTAAAAAAAATCTTCTAGGGAACAAAACTTGTTTGAGGCCTAATTTATATTAAAAAAAAAAAATAGGTCACTGTAGGACTTATTGGCTCAGTGTGGCAATGTTGTGAAACAAAATTCAACTCTGCAAAGTTACTATGTGCAAAAGTGTGCTCGTATTCTTGTCTGGCTTGTTTAATTGCCACTGTGCCAGGGCTCTGGCAAAGGGGTTTTCAAAATCTTCTACCCCTGCTGTGCAAACAGTGCCCCATCCCATGGACATTGCATGTACACAGTAAATATTTGAGAACAAAGGGGCAGAGGCTCAGCTGGGGTGAATTGCCATGGCTCCAATGAAGTCAGTGGAACTAGGACTTACACCAGCTGAGGATCTGCCCCAAGAGTTGTAAAATTCATTCTTCATTAATGAATGTTCATGAAAGCTGCACAGAAGAGGCAGAAGCACAACTGAATAACTAGGTTTATATAGAAGCAAATATGGGTAGGAAAACCTTTGAAATTCACCCAGCTCTACAGTTAAGACACTTTTTTCCCCCTCTGTCTCCTTATTTTATAACATGGTGGTACTTAGAGGCCCCAGCTGAAAGGAAGAGTCCATTGTGCATGGTGCTGTACAAATGCATAGCAAGAGACAGTCCCTACCTCAGAGTTTACAATTCTAAATGGAGAATATAGACCAAGGGTACGAAATGAAGCCAAGGCACAGAGTGGTAAAGTGGCTTTCCCCGGATTACACAGCAGGTCAATGGCAGAGCCCAAAACACAACCCCGGTTTCCTGACTCCCAGTCCAGTACCTTATCAAAGTGAACCAGTGCTGTGTACCTCAGTTAACAAGTTTGGATATCCCGTTATGATTTATTTTCGATGAAAGGTGCCTTATCATATTCACTGTGTCTGAAAGTTATATTTTTGTTCAGTTTAGAGTTTTTTAAATACCCCTCAAACTGTTAGACTGAGATTCTTCAGGGACCAGCAGAAACTGAGAGGAGAAAGAAAAGGTTGAGTGCTTAAGGCTGGCCTGTTCCTTTTTCTTTTTTTTTATTTAAAGGAAAACCTAAACTATTCAATGCGACTATCTTAACTTTTAAAACACTTTTTTCCACTTTTTTAGCTTTTTAAAAAATTTCTGTAAAACGAGAGAGATTTATTTGGTGTTGAAATGTAAATGGATGAGAAAAGGGTTGGCCTCCAAACCTCAAAGTAAGGTGAGCTTCTTTGAACGAACGGACGGCTGCTTTTCTAATAAATGACTCATGCAGGTGTTCTGGATCTTCTCTTCCCTCCCCCCGCCACCATGGAAAAACTCCCACAGCAGTTAGACTAGTCATTGACAAAACCTTATATTCTTCAGCATCACCTACATTTCCCACCTCATTTACAGTGAGAGCGTGAAACATTCTAAAACTCTTCAAAGACAAATTAATCTGTTTTTCTTCAGAATTTGTCATAGAATTTCTATACTGGATCAGAAATGAGGTCCATCCAGTCCCCTCTATTTCAAATTGTGGCCAACACCAGATGCTGCAGCAGAAGGTGCAAGAAACCATAAAATAGACAATTTATGGAATAACCACTCCCATCTGTTAGAGACTGGCTTGTGACCTGAAATAAAAGGCTATTTAGCCCTTTCAGACTCTTCCAATCCTTACTAATACACTCCTGGATGTTCTCATTATCCCTATAAATCACAGGTGACCAGCTGAGTGGAAAAAATTGTATCACTGTAAATGATAAACAAGTTTGAAACTCTAGAAGGCAGGATCTAAATGAAGCAACCGGCTGCCCTCCCAATAGAATAGAAGAAAAAATTTAGTGACTGGAGAGGAGAATGTTTTATGTTTCAATGAGTCTGTAATATTTGCTGAAACATGTAATGAATAGCAATGGGGAGGGGGTGAAGGAGTTGCTACTTGATTACAGGAAAAAGGAAAGTGCTTTTACAAGGGATGAAAAAAAATACTCCATGTGTTAGGTTTTTATCACAATAGAAATTATCACAGTACTCTGGATTGTGGCACTTTAGGTCAAATGCTACTGCACTATAACTACTTTCATTATTACTAGGAACAGACAAATTTAAAGTGCCTGGCAGCTGTTTTAGTTATTCTCAAAACTTTTGCTAAAAAAGTGCTGCCTTCCTTGAAATTTCTAAGATGGGCTAATGGTAAAAAATGGGAGAAGTGATAAAGTTACTGCATTCGTCAGCCATCCACCCCAAAACATTTGCAACTGATTATATATTTCAAGACTCGGCCCAGAGTCATGAGGTTCCTTGTAAGCAACTTGCTGTTATGTGCCAATTGGAAGAAAACTAGGACTTCTGAAACGTGCTCCAAAAAACTCTTTTGTTGTAACAAAAAACAAAACAAAAAAGCATGGATAGTAGTAGTCAAATTGGCTTTGACGAGTAATAAGCTATCCAAGAAAGACCACAAGATTACAATCTTAAAATTGCAGTGTGTCCATTTTACTAGTTGCTGTTTAAAATGCATTTGGGCGGTCTCTTCCTGTTCTTGTTGGAATATTTTATCATGAGAATGACGTGCCAGAATCTGAAAGCCTGTCCTAGGAGAGAAAATAGTCAGTCAGTGGTTATTGTAAATGTTGATGCAAACGGTGGTCTTTTGAGGCCTTCCCTCATCTTCCTCCTTTCTCCCCTTTGTGATTCCTGTCTGGTATGTTTTTGTGGCCTTGCTGTCTCACACAGTGGATGATTTCCACCCCTTTTTGCTGGTATTGCTGTTGCTCTTTCCAGAATACCAGATTTCCTTCTGGGCTCTGCAGTGCTTAACTTGTGCCAGGGCTGAGCCCCAGCACCTCTAGTCTTGGCAGTTCATAGCCCCCCACCTCTGGGCATGTCACATCAGTTATCAAAAGTTGTTGGGTTTTTTTGTTTTTGTTTTTTAAATTGCTTGAGCACCAGCACCTCTTTCATTACATATTAAGCTCTGGGGCTCTGTATCACAAGCACTCTTTTTTTTGCTGACAATCTCCTCCACCGTGCCCTATTAGCACTGGCAGTGGTGGCAAAGCCTGACCTCCCTAGGCACCAGCCCTGACTTTGTCTTATGCAAGGGTTTCTCAAACACTGTGCTGTGCGATATTGTCATTCTGACTGTTGTCCTTCACTGAAGAGGAAAACATTAGATTCACAATTCTCTTAGGTGGCCTCCCTCATTCAGAGGTGTGTGCCTTCAAAACAAGCCACAGACCATATGATCTTAGCTTCTCTCTTTATATAGGTATATCAGAAAACTAGATTAAATCTTAAAGCTAGTCTCACTGCTTGCTTAGTTAATGAGATTGTACAGGGTATGCGTCAGTGCATTACTTGGCACTTTAAGTCTGAAATCCTACAGAGTCCTACATCCACTTCAATTCTCACCCACTAAATTTCCTGCATCTGACCCCCTGGCTAAATCAGCCAAACCAAGAAGGGAAAATGCTTTTAGAGATTCCTGTCCTTTTCACACTTTCAGCCAAAGTCAGTGGTGACTTAAATGGTGGTATAAGGTATCAGTTAGTGCATGTTTAGCTGGTGCTCAGTGGGAGAGTTGTGTGCTTTTCCCATCAATCTGTTGACCACTGTTCTCAGCCCATTTGATTTTTACAGTCCAGAACAATATTGCTTGGAAGTGAAATCGTAGTTTTTGCACACATTACTCTTATGCCTGAATACAGAGCAGGAAAAGACAAGCACTTTAAACCCCCTTTCCTGAGCCAAAAGCCACTGAAGTTATGGGAAAAAATTCCCACTGTCTTCAATAGGCTTTGGACCTTGAGACAGTAATCTATAAAATCACTGAAAGGATGTTATTTTGCAAGAGTGTCATTTCATAAAATGGATAAACCGCAACTGGATTGCAGCAGGAACATAGCTCTGAGCATCATCTTAGTTATGTCTATTTTCCTAGTTTTTTTTTCTAAGGAGTTTATCGGTAGATGTCAGGAGCTCGATGCATTAAAATTTTCTTGTTTGAATAAGATGACTCAATGCTTGTTTATGGGTTCTAATAAACTAACCTCTTTTTGACAACTTGAAGTCCTGGATATATTTATTAAGCCAGCATCTATAAGGATTCTTGGAGGCCTTATTTGAGTTTATTTTATCTTTTGGTTTTCTAAATTAGATTGACTTCTTTTTTTAAAAAAAGCATGTGTTTCATTCGTTTAAATTTGCCTAACCTGTGTGTGTGGAGAGGAGTACAAAGCTCAAGTCAGCCTTAACAATGATCAGCACCTATATTTTTGTGTGCATGTATGTAGACAGGCATACGCTCCCTGCTACTTTTGATACTAAACCTTTGGTATATACTATAGTTAGTTCTCAGCTTACTGACCTTCCAGGTTCTTTCAAATCTGACACTACTTCTAAATCAAACTTCTCATTTAGTTTTCCATCATTCCCGTCATACTCTTACGAGTTCTGTATTTGCATAGTTGCATTAGCTGCCAGTGAGGTGAGAAAGACGATTAGCATACCCACAAGATATTAAATGCAACGTTTTAACATATTCAGCACCTAAATTATTGGGATTTGGTCCAAATTCACAAACCTTCTCGTACCTTATGCTGCCCTTTAGATCTATCTTTCCTTCATTCATCCCTTCTGAATGCATTTGCTGAGTACCATGTTTTTGCTCACCTAACCCCATTTGACAAAGTCTTTACCTGTAGTTATGCTGCGGTTCCTGTTGATAGTTTTTAAAACACTTTTTAAAAACCTTATTTTTAGTCCTCTTGTGGTCACTACTATTTGTTGGTATGGTTACTTGCTTACTCTAAAATCATGTGTCTTTTTTTAGTTATTTTCAGAAAGAACAAAATAAAATAAGACAGAAAAACATGGGGGAAAATGCGGAGGACAAGGGAGGAAACTTGGGCAGGGAACAAGAGAACTGGTACTGCAGCGATATCTGGCAAGTTCAATTTTAAGCAGATGGGCTCATCCTCAAGACACAAATGGAGCTGCCGTGAAGTGTGTAGACTCTTCAGAATTATATCTGAAGCCCTATGTGGACATTAAAAAGCCCCAACTGCCTTTTATAAGTGTAGGGGTTTTTGTATATTTACACCCGGGCAAATTTCCCTTTCTCCCATTGTTATGACAATGTAAAGAATCGCAGACTAACACTGGGTACGGAACCTTATCAGAGTGAGGGGAAATCATCCTCTTCCTCCTTTCACTATAAAGCTCCTACATGGAACAATCATGGTCCCATCCTGCCTGTTGTCTTGCTGTGGGTATGAATAAACAAACACATCCTCCCACCAATGCTGGTGGAGCATCCTGTATCTCAGTTCGCTGCTGCAGTTTGGTGGGGTTTGGGGGTTCATTTGGAAAGTCCTGATGGTCTGGATGTGGATATGTAGGTCCACATGCATGTGGGTCTGGCTTTCTTACTGTTGAATAGATTTCATCCAATTCCAGAGGAAAGAACGATATTTCTTTAAAGTTGAGACATGACATGCACATTGTCTTGGCTTGGGATAGTAAATTCCATGAATCAATATTCAGTTCTACTGCGTTAATCAGGGTTTCCTATTATGACAAACCATCTGGAAATCACTGATTGGTATCTTTTTTTTTTTTTCTTTTTTCTTTTTTTATCTTGATATAAATGAAAAACCCTAGTCGGTTGTCAATTTTATTTTTCCCCTGTTGACTTCATTAAGAAGAGTGAATATTAAGCAGAAATTGCTGCTCTACATTTTTTTTCCCCCTTGGGCATAATGTAATATTACCCACCTGGTCTAAACATGACCTTAAAAGGGGAGGAGGGGAAGGGTTTTTTGGTCTCCTCCTTGCTTCTCTGATATAAAAGGCCTGAGGGGCAGGGGAAATCCTGGCTTATTTTTTACCTTCAAAATATCAGGATTGTTCAAGCTTGCCACTTAGCTGGAGGTCTCATTTAGAGGAACCAGAGAGATTGAAGGAGGAGAAGAAAGATTCAACATTTCCAGATTATCATCTGGAATTTGAGTTAAATGCTAACAAATTAAAGCTTAGATGGTTAATTGCAGTTTCTAACATGACTGTCTCTGAACAAAGGATTCAGGTTAATTCTTTTAGTTTATAGATTTGGTATCTTAAGGGATTTTGTCATAAAAGCCATACACTCTCACCTCATTTCCTTTTTTTTTTTTCTTTTTTTTAAATAATAAACAGAACTTTCCTCTTTTTTCAGGGTAGGGGTGTTGCTAATGATACAAACCTTTCACCACCCCAGTTTAATAGTGAACTATTTCATAGGTGTGCAATGGCATGAGTCAAAGGAGTTTGGTGGTCTCTGATTCTTTGTCTTCCCCAGACCTGAAGAAGAGCTCTGTGGAGCTTGAAAGCTTGTCCCTTCCATCAACAGAAATTGGTCCAATAAGATACCACTCAATTCGCCTTGTCTCACTGGCATAACTGGCAGGGGCTGTTTTAGCAGCTTCTCAAGGGAAAGAGAGGACTGATCAGGCAATTCAGCCCACAGTCTAGGACTAGAAATGACCTTTTGGCTCATGTATTCTACCAGCCCCAATGCAGGTTTGTTATCAACAGTAACTTCTATTTTAGTCTATTCTAGTCTACTTTTTATACAACTATAGCATTACCCTGGCCAATTATTCTATTATTCAGTTGGCCTTGTTAAAATGCTTAGCTTTTAATTTACATTCTTTTTTTTTAATTATTTAATGTCAAATCAGAACTTTTTTTTGTACCATTGGTCCTTATCCTTCTCTCGCTAAACCAGCAGTTAGTGAAAGTTTTGAAATTGGTTTAGCGGGAGAAGGATATAGGGTAGATTATATTCTCTTTCAGCTTTATTGTATGTAGGCGATGGACTTTTTTCCCTTTCTCTTTTTGCACTGGAGCTGATGGCTACTGAAAGTGAAGAACAAGGTTTGGAATGTGAGGCAATCGTTCTTACTAATTATAAAAATATTATACTAGCAGCATTCTTGTTTTTATTTATAGTGTACATAACTGAATTAGCAAGTTTTATTTCCATGCAAGATATTGTCACAATGTAAATCAATCATTTACTATGAAATCTTTTATTTCTCCTTGTTATCCTAGTAGTCTTGTGATTTAACTTTTTTTTTTTTAAATGAGTTGCATTTATCCCTTCCTACCTTTCTTTTTTCCTCTTTTTTTCCTTTCTTTTTTTCTTTCGTCATGGTCTTAAGTGACTTGAGACTTCAGGGATTAATAAAGTATCCCCCCAGATCGTAAAGCAAATCACAGCATCCACATAACTTCTCCTTTGAGACTGGTCCCAAACATCTTCTGTGGTGTTCCAGTGAAACAGGACACTTGCAGCCAGTGGCTAGTAAAGTCAGCAAAAACAGAAAGTGACTGTGACCAAACTCTTATTTTTTTGGAGCATAGCTGGAATTTCAGCCTCTCTGTACAAGCCTTTGCCATTACAGTTTATTAGATGTTTTATGTAGTAGATTTTATTGAATGATTTAGGTAGTCTTGACTTGATCCTTTCCAAATGTGTGCAATAGTATTCCGCTACATGCTAAAGCGTTTTTTATATTCTCACTTTCATGTAACCAAATCTCTGAAATCTAGATCAAGTTACCCAAATGCTGTATATACTACCTTACCTTCAGAATTAATTTGAAAAGCCATGTATAGTCTGGCCTCTAGAGCTCTTTCCAGTAGATTTTATATTCTAAATTAGGGTGTCTTACGTTCATCAGTGCTGCAAGCCGGAAGACACATGTCTGCCATCAGGAAGAAGAGGGGGTATTGAAGCCACCACCCTGACTAAGAACTATTAAGCTCGTGGGAGTATGAAGGTTAGGATAAAAGGAAATAGAGAATATTAAAGATGCAGGAATTACATTTTCCAGAGCATATCTTGATCCCATTGTGTATTGATCTGTAGTCCTGGATTTCATCAAATGTAATATGTCATCTTCTGCACAAACGGGGACAGCTTGAACTAACTATTCCACTAAAACTAGAGTGTTGCTTTCTTATAGAATCACAGTATGTATGCTATGATTTGTTCTTAAAATGTATGTATAAAAAGATCTCTTCCACTTGTTTCCTTTTTTTGCAATCTGAATTATAATCCTCATTGTGAAGAGAAGGTAGTATTTTTTTAAAAAATCACTTTAGCAATAATTCTCCTAAGCATACAGTTTCAATTAGGAGATACAGAATCCCTTCTGGGACCCATGTAGATCTTCGAGAGCAGCCAGCACTAGATTAATGGATGCTAAAGAATGCTGCCTCAAAAGATGGGAATTTGGTGATTTATGTATATTGTGAATCATTTTGCTAAAGTTAACTCCTAAATCATAACAAGATTACGACCAAGTTTAAATCTAGTTCTTAGGCTTTTTTTTAGTTGTCCTTTTTAATAATTGTTAAAGGACAACAAAATTTGTATGTGTACGTAGACAATGACGCACGTACCCCACATATGAATTTAATACCACATAACACTTAAACAAAGCAAATTAAATTACTACAAGAATTAATGTGCTTTCTTCCAGTCAATTTAAAAATAAAATCTTTTTCCATAATGTCAGAATCACTTAGACCACATTTACTTTACGTATAACTGATTAAATACCAATTTATTTGAAATTGCAGACTGCAGCAATATTTGATAAACTCTTTTATGGGCGATCACCACAGCTGTCCAGTTCTTATTATTAAATGTATCTATAAATGACTTGAAAGACAGCCTTAAAGATTGAGTTACAGGGGAGATTCAGAGTCTGCTGTATTAGATTTGATTGAGTTGGATTCAAAGCTGGAATAGGCCTCTTGTCCAGTTCAAATGTGCTTGAATTTTTGTGAGAAGAGCTGCTCTCATGAGATTTTTGGCCCAAGATGGTGGAAGCCTAACAAGCACACCTAATCTTATGAGATCTCTGCCATTTGGGGCCAAAACCTTGAGGAATGACTCAAGTCTTCTAATCCTCACCATAATTTTGAATCTGCCCCTAAATTGAACCCCAAGCCATACTCTAAATGTCCATTCAGATCCAGACATTATCTCCATCTTCTCTCTCTCATGACTACATAAGATAAACTGAAGGCTCCAGCCCATTTCCTGGTATGCAGCTGTTTGCAGCCTAAAAGCCACCATCTGAACACGCAGTAGCCTTGTGGGCAGTCCCAGCATGGAGCTGGGGGGTGAATGGCTAGAAAGACTAAGCTACTTGCTGTCTCTAGAACTGGCCCCTCCCAAACAGAGGCACAATAGTAGGGTAGTGTAAAGAAGCTTAAACTGCTGCAGCCAGTGTTGTAATTTTTCTGAGGCTGAAACAAGGACCCCATTCTCCAACACTGACACCTTTTGAAGAGCTCTAAATTCATCTTAATATTTATTTGTTCCCAGTAGCACCTAATATGCTAGACCCAGTACAAACACAAGAGGATAGTCCATCCCCTAAGAGCACATAATCTAAAAAGGCAAAAACTGACAAAGATGGAGGCTGGGGGCGGGGTGCAATATACAAGTAAAGTGGCCAAAGAGTGGTTGACAGTGTCTTGAAAACGTCAAATCTAGTAATGTACACTGTTTGAGTTGGGTGTTGTGTAGATTATCTCCAGTTAACCCGCAAGCTTGCCACAATCAGCCAATTGAGTTTCTTAAAGTTCTCATGTTAGAAGTGGATATGCGGGAGGGATTCAAGGCAGAGAAGGTAGTGGCTTGAAGAGTTGCTTAGGATTGTCATTCCATGTGTAGAAGTGCCATGGAAGAAAACATGGAATAACTGTGAGAGACAGATAGCTCTGCCACTGCCTGGGCAAGCCTGAGGGCAGAGGGGTGATGCCATAAGAGAGGAGGTTGTAGTACAGGGATCAGAGTTATGCAAGACCTTGAAGATAAGGACAAGAATATGAATGGGATGAAGTGGAGGAGAGGGTACCAATGGAGGGACTCAAGGTGGGGGTGACAGGTCAGCACAACAGGGCAGGAAGACAGGTTGGATATCTACAGTGATAAAAATGGAGGAAGTGGGGAGAAATACAAGAGATGACATCTACAGTCCTGGTCCCACTGAAATAATGGCAAAACTTCCACTGATTACAGTGGTTGCAGGAGCTGTAGCCCTACATTTCCTGAATCAATTGACTATCTCCATAGTCTCAGGCAAACTCCACAGGTTGATTCCAATTGTACCTCAGAACATGTATCACTATTTGCATTACAGGTAAGCTGTGATCTAACATTATAATAAATAAAATACTATAGTTATAGAAATGGAGACGTGTGTCTCACCTTCCACTGATGTTGAATTTTTGCCTTGTTTTTCAAGGTGTCTTTAAATTTGTAGCACACACACAACCATTAAAAATATATATTTTAGTGCTGCCCTTTACAGTAAGTCCAGTTGACATTCTTGAGTAATAGTAACATATTAGTGGTGGTGTTTCTATGATTCTAATATTAAAGTACATTGTTTGACTAGAGCAGCATCTCTTGGAGCAATGAGATTTTCAGCCTAAATGAAATGCTGCTCTATCTAATTATATTACACTCCTCTAGCAGTTCCAAAGGGCAGACTGAATGACATTAAGGGCCAAAGGATTTAATTCATAAAGCCAATTCTAGTCAAAGTGAGCAGTTAACTGAAAATGGCTTTAGTTTAATTTTTCAATTACTCCTTAGTTACCACACCACAAAAATATGCTGGGCAAATGAAATATAAAAATGACTTTTAGAGGCCTTGATTTTTTGCTGATGTAAAAAGTCAACAAAAAAGGATATTGAAGGATGACTAAGCAGATAAGTGCAGACAAATTTTGAAAGTATATAGTCCCCAATTCTACATGTTGCTCCTGGCAGTCCAAACCCCTGTGCTCCTATGAAGCCACAACTGAAAGATTTTTAGGGTCAGATGTTCAGAAGAGTTCAGCTCCCACTTAGGCACCTAAATAAAGCAGCCAAATTTTCAAGACTGCTGGGCACCTAGCAGCTCTCTGAATGGGAGCTATTCATGAAATATGCTTTGATCTTCAGATCTGGTGGGGCTTTTTATTTTTGGTGTTGTGTTTTTTGTTTTTGTTTTAAAAACCAGACTACAATGTGTCGTTTTACTCAAAAACATCATTGCGCGTACATACAGCTCATGACAATTTAAAAGAAAGGGTGCGGGGGAACATTAGTCTTGGTGACTTGAGTAATTGCTGCTGAATTTACAAAATTCAAGGGGGTTGCTTCTTTTGGTTTTTTTTCTTAAACTAAGACCTAAAGCAATGTTTGCGGAGGGGGGCATTTCTTTAATTTGAAAGTAGGGATATAGGAATACTTTGTACAGTTAAAGGCCCAGATCCTGCAACTACAGAGCTGGCCATCTAGTTGGGAAGGACGAGAGTGGGGAAGGGGGTAAGCTTTACCTCTTAAGAGTCTAGCACATTGCACTCAAACAGGGAACCCAGGAGGCACGCTGGGATCCTAGGGTAAGGTTATTTAATTTTAAGTAACCATGCTAGGGTCCTTTTTAAGGTCTGGTTTCAGACTTTGAAGAATCTACCAGGCTTCTGATGAGATGAGAATACTACCTGCCTCCACAAAATTCTGCCAGTGTAATAGCAGCTAGGACAGTTTTCTCCATCCACACTCTTCTTGTTCTAGTCTAAGCATATTTCATAGGTGATCTGTCCTACTAGCATCCCCCAATGCGCTTGCTATGTTGTTGTGGTTTCTACTGACTTCCATTTCCTTCCAGAAATAAAGTATATTCTCAGCTGTCTTGCAGCTCTGCTTCCAAGGGATCTGAAGTAAGAGGAGGTGCCAGTTTGAGGCACCCTTCCCTTTCAGTTGATAGGTATAATTTTAACAGTTAAAATACTGAAAATATTTGGCACAGTAAATCAGCATTCACTTTCATTTGTTTTTTTACATTTCAGCAGCTGATGGGTTTGTACTTGTCAGATCCTGCCTTTCTGAACATTTCTAGGTCAGGTGTAGGAAGCTGGGGGCATTATAAATGTACATCAGAGAGCAACTTTGGAAGAAAATGAATAGTGTCCTTTCAAGGGCTTCAATAATGCCTATCTACAGGCTTTTTCCTCTGCGTAGGTCAACCTATTTCTCTCATTTGGCCATTTTATTTTTCAAGGGGGTAGTTTTCCTCTCTAAATTCATTGTTTTATATAATTGGTTTTCTAAGTATGAGAATTAACATCAGACATATCTCTCTAAAATGGCCATTAATATCTTCTGAAATTCTTTTCAGTTTCCCTGTCTGATGGTGGTTCATCATTGTTAGGTCTGAAGCTAGGCTCTGAAGATGCTTCACCTTTTAGAGCCTGCTTAGATGAGGCAGCTGGCTTGGGTTTTTTGTAATCTCCCACCCCAAGCCCCTGGAATCTCTTTAATTATTGACATTGTATCCAGGAAGTTACTTCTAGCTCTTATGACAAAAACATCCTAACAATCAATCAATCTCTCTTCCCCTCTGCCCCGCAAAAATGAAAAGGTGTGATGAATAAGGAGGTCAGAAATTAGGCAGCCATTACTTTTTTGGGGGTACCACATGACCTCAGCTGTGCTGTATTTAAATTAAAGGAGGATGGACCAAGGCAGTCTTCTGGCTTCTCTTCCACCCTAAAAATGCCCATTTCTTATAAAAGAGACAAGGCTGGTGAAGTAATATCTTTTAATATCTCTTTACCTTGAATGGTCCCTTGAAATATGTGTTAACTACTTATGCTGGACAGTCTGTTCTGCCTTGTATTTATCTGTGACGCTCTGAGTAAGTTTCCCGGAAGGGCTCTGTGTAAGCTCAAAAGCTTGTCTCTCTCACTAACAGAAGCTGATCCAATAAAAGGTATTACCTCATCCACCTTGTCTCTCTAATATCCTGCGACCAACATGGCTACAACAACACTGCATATAACATTTGTTTGTAAAATCATTCCAAGATCTAATTGGAGAAAAGTGACCACGCAATCGCTAGCACCCTACCAAATTCATTGTCCATTTTGGTCAATTTCACCGTCATAGAATTTTAAAAATCATAAATTTCGTGATTTCAGCTATTTAAATCTCAAATTTCACGGTATTGTAATTCTAGAGGTCCTGACCCAAAAAGGGGTTTGTGTGAGTGTGGGGGAACACAGTTTGTTGTGGGGAGGTCATGGCATGGCCACCCTTACTTCTGCGCTGCTACTGGCGGTGCAGCTGGAGAGCAGTGGTCGCTGGCCAGGAGCTCAGCTCTGAAGGCAGTGCCGCCGCCAGCAGCAGCAGCAGCAGAGAAGTAAGGGTGGCGGTTCCATTACTGCTGCCTGCAGAACTGAGCACTCTGCAGCCCAGCAGCTGCCATTCTTTGGCCACGCAGCTCTGAATGCAGCTGTGCAGAAGTAAGCATGCTATGGTAGTGCCACCCTTATTTCTGTGCTGCTGCTGGCGGCGGCACTGCCTTCAGAGCTGGGCACCTGGCCAGAAGCCACCACTCTCTGGCCACCCAGCTCTGAAGGTAGCGCAGAAGTAAAGGTGGCAATACTGCAAGCCCCCTACAATAACCTTCTGACCCCCGTGACCGCCTTTTGGGTTGGGACCACCAGTTTGAGAAATGCTAGTGAAGTCTGTATAGTATAGGGTAAAAATACACAAGACCAGCATTTCACGGTTCATGACTCATTTTTCAGGACCATGAATTTGGTAGGGCCCTACCGATCATTCTTCCCCAGTTTTGAATGACCATATGAGTAAAAGTAATTGGAGGAGAAAAAGATAAGACTTCATCAAGCCTATTTACTTTGATACCATAAACACCTACACAAACGTACCTGGTCCTTCTGTGTGAGTTTAATGGTCTTTGGCCACTTTCTGTCTCTCCTGGCCCTTTTTTCTCATTTTACACTCTCTCACTCTTTCATCAATCAAAGCCGTTGGGCCACAAGGTTCAGCTTCTGCTCACATTTTTCCAGGTGCCTCTGTTTTGGGCTACAGGTATTGTTTCAGCCCATTCTTTATATTTATCTTGAATGAAAGGTGACTCCAGGGCAACTTCTATTCTCATGGACGATGTCATGGGATCTCTAATGTCAGTGTGGAGGAAGATGGTTTATATTTCTCTCTGTACATTGTATCAGAATACAATAATATAATGGATGAACACAACCTTGCTGGAATGTGACCTGTGAATCCAGGGATATCTCAAACCAATACAGCTCTTAAACCACTGAACAATCGCCTTGTAATTTAGATCTTATATAATTACATACACGTTTTCCAAAACACATCACTAAGATCACAAGCTTAAAAAAAGCATGGCTCCTTTTCTTCAAAATCTTTCTCCACCTCCTTGTAGTAGTTGGGGGGGGAAGATGGACTTTTGACTAAAACACATGACTAGGAAGCTGAGGCTTGGGTTCTATTCCTAATTCAGCTACATTCCTTTAACCTTGGGCAAATCACTTTTGCCTAATCTCTGCAACCACTTAAGCATGTATGTAACTTTTATCATGTGAGCAGTCCCATCCATGTCATTGAGACTAATCATGTGTGACATTATGTACATGCCTAAATATTTATAGGGTTGGGGCCCTAATCTCTCTCTCTCTCTCATGTCAGAAGAGGATAAAAATACTTCTCTACATCTCAGGAGTATTGTGAAGCTAAATTGATTAATCTTTGCAAAGTGACTAGATACTATAGAAGTACAAAGTCCTGTAAGTGTAGGGTATGTCTACATTTACCTAGGGCTGAGTATCCATGCTCATTAGTAAGCCAAAGTTTACAGTTGCTGAGCCTGGACCCCAAACCTGGGGCTCCAGCATTCACAATGCAGTATGCAGACCTGAGCCAAACCACCATATCTGGGGCTTCCTAGCACCCTCCCCAGCTGTGGCCATCGGGGTTCATAGTGCAGTGTGGGAGAACTTAACGTGCAGGGTGAACAGTCACAGGAAGTTTGTCGCAGCCCATCAAGTTCCTAACACATCCCACACGCTCCCAGCAACATGGAGGAGTCACCATTTGAAGAGCTTCTTTTGCTTGCACTTTCACTCCTGTTTCAGCAAATGGGTGGCGCACCCATAAGACACACTGGGAAGGTCCAGCAGTATTTTCTGATCTACCAAAGGCACCTGACAGAGAAGGATGGTACAGACATGAAGACTTGTACTGGCTGATGCTGTTCAGAACTCTCAGTATAGCCACTGATGCCCCCTACATAGACACTTCTGGAGCAGGGTCACAAGTGTAACCCCCACACCTCCTGGTTGTGGTGTTCTGTCCTGTCTAGTGGCACTGAGACCGGGGGGTGTGGGGGTGGAGAGAAAATCAGTCTGCTCTACAGCTTTAGCTAGTAGCTAGTTGGCTTTTAGCTCATACTGTAGAGGCTCATGCACTAAGCTCCAGAGGTCCCCGGTTCAATCCCGCCCACCGATGACCAGGGTCTGTTGGCGTTACATAAGCACAGGCTCGTGGGACCACATCGTCATGCAGTCCTTGGGTGATCAGCAGTGGTTACAGAATTTTTGCATAAAGAAAGCTATGCTTTTGGAGCTTTGTGAGCAGCTTACACTCTCAGCAGGTGCAGAATGGTGGTTGAATATGTGTTTGGCAGACTGAAATCCCACTGACTCTGTCTGCAGACCTAGTTTGGATTCTTGTTTGTCATTTATAGTGGCTTGCTGTGATTTCACAATCTTTGTGAAGCCTTCTGAATGGATTTATGATAGTAATGGATGATGGCTGAACCAGTACACTCAGACAGTGCCCCTATCACACTTGTGCGTTGCCTGGCTGCATCCTGCCCCATCAGGGATGCTGTGTGCTCCCACATTATGGACTTGCATGGACCAACTGAAGAGGGAGAATAGTGCGTTTATGAATGTGCTTGTACCCAGCAGCTGGTGAAACTCCTCATAAAAGGGCCAGGATGACGGCGATTTCCCAGAGATGCAGTTCTCATCCCTGGCTTTTTGGTAGTCTGTCTGTCTTGAGTCACTTAATCCACTCCCACACTGGTGAATCCCCAGCACTGTTAGCTTCTTTGCTATTTCCTGCTATGTGTATGTATGGTCATTCCTGGCACTCCTTGCTGAAGTCCAACTCTTTGCTTGCCTCCCACCAGAGATTAACCAAAATCTGGCTGTGCTCCCATGACCAGCTAGCAGAGCACTTGGCAAAGGACTTCCTTGTTTTGGTGGCCATTGCGAATGCAGGAGAAGGTTCACTCTGCTTTTAGCTCAAAGGTTCAGAATAAACTGGAAGGATTTAAATGTTAAGCAGCTGCAGTTGAACCAGGGGACTGAGCCCGTTTCCTGGAAGCCAATTGGACAAAGAACACAATCCCATGGGATTGTGGGTTAGCATTGGCCAACTCTCAGGACGTGAGTTTGGGGGACCCAGGCCTGAGCTGTATCCACCCTGCAAAAAGGATGGAGTTAGTACCCAAGTCCCCACTGGGACCTGGGCTCAAACCTTCCACCTCATGAAGTCCTGGGGCCTGGACCTGAGTCGGACAGAATTGTGTGTAGATGAAAGGGGGTTTTACTCAAGCCTGAGTCTGGGCTTACACAGCCGTGCAGACATACCAATCGAGCTGTTGTTCTCTCCTTTCTTACAGAACTCCTTTATTCAATAGGCCAATGCAAAATCATTGATCTTCATTTGCCCTCATCTCCCAACTACAAAATATCACCCTCATTTCCCCTGCACCCACACGTGCCCAAAACCCATAGATTGTTGGTTTACTCAGGTCATTGTTTGCCTTTGTATCTTAAAGAATTCCCCATTGGTTCCCATTTTCCAAAGAGATCATAAGGAGAACTCAATCAGACTTTCCCATCTGCGGGCCGTTTCCTGCTTTTGCCCCACAGTGCCTGCTGGCACAGACAGAACCTCTCCTGCTGCAGAAGGGTGTAACTGATGTGATACTTGATCACAGCAAGGGATAGAAATGCTGGCTGCAGGCAATTGTATATAGCAAATTAAAAGGCTTCCTGCAAACAGTCTGTCCAGCCACCCACTCTCGGGAGTTTCTTAAACTATCCCATTTTATAGTTGTTTTGTTTTTTTGCTTTTTTGTTTTTTTTTTTAAATGGCAGAATTTGCACATATTCATACCTGCGCCTTCCTGGTTTGTATTGCTATGCAGTCTCTCTGTTGAAGGGTGGGATTTTCAAAAATGCTCAGGCTTGCCCTTGCTCTGCTCTCATTGAAATCAATGGTAGGATATCCTGGGTGAAATACTGGCTTCCCTAAAGTCAGTATTCAGAGTAACAGCCGTGTTAGTCTGTATTCGTAAAAAGAAAAGGAGTACTTGTGGCACCTTAGAGACTAACCAGTTTATTTGAGCATGAGCTTTCGTGAGCTACAGCTCACTTCATCGGATGCATAGCATATCGTGGAAACTGCAGAAGAAACTGCAGTTTCCACGATATGCTATGCATCCGATGAAGTGAGCTGTAGCTCACGAAAGCTCATGCTCAAATAAACTGGTTAGTCTCTAAGGTGCCACAAGTACTCCTTTTCTTTTTACTAAAGTCAGTAGTGTGTTTAACCCCATCACTGCCAAGCACTGGATAAAAGCCATACAAACTAGCACACGGACACAGTTTTTTGTGAAGTATCAGAATGATGTCCTGCAGATCATGATTTACTACAGCTCACTGAGAGAGGTACCAGAAACTTTTTCCACATCTTCCACTTTTTATCTGCATCACATGACCTTTGCAAATTAAAAAAATAAATAACCTACACGTTCTACAACCATGCTTTTTAGTTACTAGTTTATAGCCAGGTTTAGTTACTGGTTTATAGCCAGATTATCTGGAGGGAGGAAAGGGTGAGTTGCATTTTGTTTCAGTTGTACCAAAAGATCAGGGTTTAAACCTATGATAAACCAGATTTAAAATTGAATATTCATGAACTTTATACCAAGAAAAATCTGCAAGTTTTTGTTTTTAAATTGCTGTAAGAAAATGGTTTAATTTTAGTTACAGACTAAGTTTAAAAATCACCCAGTCTAGAGCAAAGCCCATCTCTGGAGTTCACAGCCTGAGGTAAATTGATACATTCATTCCCAGTGCAGACTCCTTCTATACTGATTACTAGTCTCCACTAACAGTGTTTGCAGGACAGATTATCCATTCTCCTCTTCTATAAGAGATACTGTTCAAAGAGCTTGGAACACAGCTGCCTCTTTACAGGCTTTACCTAGTTTTCAAAAGAACAAGGATCCTGTGACTGGGGAATGTATGCCTCTGCAATAGAAAACCTAAATTAATCTTCATAGAAAAGGGTGAGTCTTGTTTGGATCTATCAGAAAAGGAGAGTACTTGTAGGTGAAATCTTCTTAAGACCAAAGTGAAACTTTCAAGGAATCCTGTGAAAATGCTGGGCTGCAAGACTTCCTGGTCATTTTGCAAACAAAAGAAATTAGCTTTCTGGATAAAAGGTTCCTGGTTTAAATTTGAAAGTTTTCAGTAGGAGAGGCAGTGTACTGCCAAAAGTTTGAACTGGCTGAGAATTTAACCTCCTAATCTTTTTTTATCTAGTTACTTCACTGCTCGCCTTCCTTTTCTTGTAGCGCTCTTCTCCTTTATTTCCTTTCCTTTCCCATCCCAGTGGGGAGCATGACACAGAATACCCTTTCACCACACCCCATTTGGAAAATAGGCAATCAACCTAAATGAGCTAAACTTTATCGCTAGCTCTATAAGCAACATTTAAATGTTATATAGCTGAATTATTTGCCCTGTGTTTTTTATCCCCGCCACATTAATTTCCAAGAGGGCACTTTGGGCCAGATTCTGATCTCGCTTACACCAGTGTAACTCAGGAATAATTCCATTGAAATCAATGGAGTTACACTGTTGTGAAACTGGTATAAAAGGAGATCAGAATGAGCCCACTGACCCCGGTACCTATGCTAGTGCCACTGGCTATATCTGGTAGAAAATCAACAAATGTGTGCAGTACCGGGATCATTGTGTGTCGGTACTGGATGGATTATAATAAATGTGTGTGTGGGGGGGGGGGTTGCTGTTTCTTAACATTCATTTTGATGGCATCTGGATCTTTCTGCTCTACACAGATGAGTAGACTACTACACGCCTTAAATGCTATGGGAAGAAAGGCAAAAATAGAATGAACGGCCCTGACCAGAGGAAGGTGTGAGGAGAGGGATTGAAGTTGAGTGCGGGAGAGGGGATGGAATTGGTGGGGTTGATCAGGAGGGAAAAGGTCAAGAGATTAAAATGAGGGGGCTGAGGAGCAGAGATGGAATTGGAGGAAGGGAATAGATATGGAATTTTTGGGAGATGGGAGTGGTGGATATTTTGAGGGGCTTTAATGAAGGGGTGGGAGCAAAAACGATCCTGTCTTACAAATATATTTCTGAAGAGCAGTGGGTTTGTTTTGGGGGTGTGTGTGTGTGTGTTAGGAATGACACCAAACTACATCCATTTACTGGGAGAAGATACTCCCTGACCTGGTGCCTCCCCTATGCAAATATTCATTTAATCCTGCACACTGGCTTTGTTATCCCACTCTCATGTCTACCAATTAGCCATCATGGCACCAAACCTGTGCAGTAACTATCATTTCCTGTGAGGCGCTCTCTCCTCGAAGATTTTGATGGGAATTGGGCATGCTTACCACTGTGCTGCATGGAACTTTTTTTTTTTTTTAACCCCACTCCCATCCCACCCCACAATTCCCACACCCACCCAGTCTTGCATTGTTTCTTGCATTTGTATCCTGCTCCCTTAGATCCTACAAAAACCTTAGATCCTACAAATCCTGCAAGATACAGATTATCCCATGCTACTAAAAAAAAAACAAACTTTAACTCCTGTTATAATAATGTTTAAATCTTTCTATCCCTCACTTAAATTTAAGTATTAAAACCTTATTTAAAAAAATAAAGCTTGTGTTTTCCTGCAAATTACCACAGTCTGGTTTTTGCCCACTCAATCCTGTCCGCAACAAAGTACGTTTTACCTGCTCCTGCTATTATGGCAGTGGGACACATGGTATTCCAGTCCTGCTGCAGGATTCTAATGCTTATCACCTTGCAGGCTATCGCCCTATTTGAAAATGCAGCCATGTGCATTTAGCCCTGTGTAACTCAGACCTCAGTGGTTCAGGAGCCAAATTAGCAATCAACATTACCCAAAAGAGTCGCAGTAGTGTGAATTTGTTGTTTCATTTACTATATACTTCTCACAGCAAAATGACTGACCGTTTACAGTTGGTTAATAGCACAGTAAAAACATAGATTGTGAGATTTAATTATTAACCAGTGTTTTAATATCATGGGCTGCTAAGAGCCACAGGAGATGCTTTAATGAGCCACTTGCGGCTCTCAAGCCTCACTCTGAGTATTACTGATGTAAGTAAATGAAAGGGATAATCTGGCAGAGGCCAGCACCTGTTGATCATTTTAATAAAGCTTCATGAGGGAAAAATACTACTTTTGTCCAAAAAAAAAAAAAAAAAAAAAAGACTCCAAAGGGTAGAGGGTTTCCCCCTCATTATTTGATAACTGCATTAATATTAACTGTTATGCACTAGCCTGCTCATTAAGACTTACAGAATAGCAGTGGAGCTTGATCTGTTCTGTATTCTACCTCCTCTTTGAACTGTGTAAGGAAAGCATTTTTGTATCTACAGTTCTTGTGAGGTTGGAAAGAGTATTAGACACAGATTTTCAGTGTAAATTTTCTACATAGTGTCACAAATATGATTAGCTTCTAGCCATGGGAAAATCAGTCCATTATCCAACTGTACCAAAGGGAACTTCCCCTTTTCCAAAGCACCTTCTTCTAGCCCTGATGGTCAGTAGTATTGGTCCTTAAATCTGTCACTGTTGCAAGACTAAATATTGCCAGTTCTGGGCTAATTGGCCATGTGACTCTGGGAGGATAATTCTTCATATGAAATGTGGTTGGTTTGTTTTTTTCTTTTTTCTGTGGGGGGGGGCAGGGAGTGCTGCTGTTGCTGTTTAAGCATCTGTGTGGAGAATGTGCTAAAAAGTCTGGAGTTAGGAGTCCTAGTAGAGATGGATTAGTGGGTTCAGTGCAGTTAAGGTGGCTAAAAGTTCATTGTAAATTAACTGCAGTTAATGTAGGCCTGCTGTTTATCACACCACTGCCTATATAGAGTATGAATATTTAGGATTTAATCCCAGTTATGCTTATCTAGAAACATACACATATGCAGGACCTGAATTATTTATTTATTTTTGGAGCACAGATGTGCATTTCTGCCAAGAAAATCATGGGTTTGAAAAATCTATTTTTAAATATGTGATTCCCACATACAACATTGTACAAGCTCATACAATGAAAAGCACATAGAAGCTGTTTTCCACAATGCTGGTTTGATTCCTTGAGCAAGTCATCAGCAACCAGGAAAACAGCAGCACTTGTGATGTCAGAGGGTTGCTTAGATTAGCGTGCAAATTCCCCTGGGGTATTTTTCCTATGTTCTCATTTTGCACTTCAGTGAGCACTGTGCAAAAAATAAGTGCATGCCTACGTCACTTGCACTTTGTCTTGAATTATGTTTAAAATTATGCAACCCAACCCTTCTGCAATTATTCTCTTTCCCCTCCCCCCCCCCCGGTGCACACACGCCCAATGCAAGGGTCTCTCTTTTTAGGGAGCCTGGCCGAATATGTGAAATTATGGTGTGAATCCCTTGGCATTAGTAGTGGGCTTTTCCCTTCACTGTATAAGACTGAGAACTCCCAACTGCTTGTTCCAAGTGCTTCTTAAAGCCCACTAGATAGGTTGTAAGTGAGAGAACTTCCCAAAATCCAGCTATATTTAATATGCTTTCCATTTTCCCAAGCTTAACTCCGTTAAATGAGTTAAATCCCAATGAGGATCTTGCTGTACCTTTTTACAAATGAGGCTACACATGTGTAATCACTTTGTATGAATGACCAGATTAATTTGATTTGTAAAGTCTATTCTGACTTATCCCTTTTTATCTCTCTCATAGTCAGAAAAGAATTTAGCTAGATTTTTAAATCTGGAGTCCATGTATGAAGACATCTATAATATAAACAGAGCAGGAAAAGATTTTAAGTGTCTTAAAATTCCTGAGGACTGTTCAGTCTCTGCCACTCTAAAGGTTCTACCTTTTCCAGTCCACCCTCATCCTAAAGAAATTAAAGTCCCAATGATTTTATTCAGGCACTCCTGCTGTTTACAAAGCTTGTGTCAGTCAATCAGGGGGCTGAAAATATACCATATGACTTAAGTGACCAATCACAAAGTGCAAGTACTCGTAACAGTTCACAGTCCATGGGATAAAATCTGTTAACTTATTCCAAGAGCAGTTATAAATAGTGAATACATCAGTAATTTTTCTTTTTTTACCACTTGTGAAATTTTTAAAATTAGTACTATGGAAATGTGAGGCTGGGGGAATTTGTTCAGACTCTTGTTCTTCTAATACATGCTCTTCAACAGAATGAAAATTGCTGGCCTTATCCACTGAGCTTTCAATCAAACGGAAAGGGACCTGTCCTTTTAATTGGAAGGAAGCAGTGGCATTCTGGGAATCTTATTTTGCTGTTGACCCCAATGGGAGCAGAGTTAAACTAACGCTGAGCTTTTTTTGAAAATCCCACCCTTTCATTTTGACTCGGACAAAACCAGCAGAATTTATGCCAAAGAAACACAGGATCTCTGCCCACGCTGTGGATGCGGAGCCCAATATTGTTCCCCCTCACCCCATTGGATTCAGTGTGAGTTCAGAAAATGACTCAAATGGGAGCATGATTAGCCATGAATTATCAGGAATGAGAGATTAGCTGTTGTATTACATTTATCTACTGACCAAAGGTATGAGATAAAAACATATTTTAATAAGCAAGCTATGTCCTGGATGGAATTTCAAAATAAATTTAAAAATTCGGCTAGTAAACTTTACATGACAAAAAATGAAATGCTTCCCTTAAACATATTTAACAAGGAATAGCTTTCTAATTAAAAAAACTCAGATGTTAGGGCCATAAAGATATGACCCATTACAGTTTAAGAAATTCTGTTTCCTGTCGTCTTCCTTTTTTAATGTTGTTGGCTTTTTCAGGCGCAGAATTTTCCAATCTATTTAGGATTGGATTAAGGTATATAATATCCTTCACTGGGTCTCCTCCGCTTCTCACACCAGTTTTACACGGGTGAATCTCCACTGACTTCAGTGGAGCTACTCCTGATTTACATCAATGTAAGTGAGAGGGTCTATAGAGAGAACACAGCAAGACAGATGGCCTAAACCTCATGATAACATGTATTGAAAACTTCGTTAGTGCTGCCTACAAGGAGAGTGGAAATGAGGAAAGGTAAAGAAATGATAGGAGGAAGAGATGAAAGTAAAGGAAACACTTTAATAAAAAAGGCTAATTTAATCACTGATGTATAGCAGTGAGAGTCCCCAGGGCTGCTGGGCCTGACTGTCCCTTGCCATGGGAAACTTTCTAGGGAAATCCTGCATGGTTCACCCCACAGTTTCCTAGCTATCTTCCACCCCTAGGGTGGGGAAAGGGATCTGTGGGCCTAGGGCCTGGCCGTCCAACTATGCAGAGCATGGTGACCCACAAGGAACCTGTTCCAAATCCTGAAGCTCTAAAGACCTCCACATGGAAGATCTGCCCCTTTGTATTGCTCCCTAAGTCCCCCTCCTCCTTTGCTTTGCAGCATGCTCACTTTGGAACCACATGCTCCTGGCTCCTGACACAAGCTTGCACTCTACCTCTTATCCAAGGGATGTAAAGGTGGGAAGTAGGAGTTCAGTGCTGTAATACTAGTTTCCATTAGAATTCTGCTGGAAATTCTGTGGTCCCATACGGCTGAGGAGGAATACCATGTAGAGAGACTGATTCCAGCTCTGGCCTTCTATAGTCAAAGCTGTGGCCAAACCACAGCATGCCCAGAAAGGAGAAGGGGTTTCTGCAGTCACGGAAGGGAGGAGAAGATATATGTTCTATGTTGGCTTTGCTTCCCTCTCTCTGACAGTTCAGGGCTTTTCTAGCAGAATTTCTATTCCCTTCTTCCCCAAGCATGGGACAGGATGATAAGGGGGATGCTAATTACTTTACAATCTGTGCAGTTTTTTGTTTTTTTCAAAAAGGGAATCTGTTAGATGTATAACTATTACCTTCCTTTTTAGGATACATCCATATTGGAGCTGGCAATGTAATTTCCAGCTTGAGTAGACATACCGGTGCTAGTTCTGATCAAGCTGGTTTGCTAAAAATAGAAATGTAGCCACAGCAGTATGAGGGGCTAGCTGCACCAGTAAATACCTAGGGTCTCTGACAGAAATCTGCTCGGGGCGACAATGCCGTGGGACTACCAGAGATACACTTTTTTTTTTTTTTTTTTTAAGTGCGCTAGCTCAATCAGAACTAGCACGAGTATGGCTACCCAAGTGAAATTATGCCTTCCAGCTCCACGTAGGTGTACCTTTAGCATGAGCATCTCTGACTTCCAGTGCCATAGCATTACCATGCACTGCCATAATACTTATTATTCAGGTGCTTTTTATTGTGACGTAATAAACACTTGCTAGGCAGGCAGTGAGTTGTGATTGCACGCAAGTCTGCACCAAGTTATCCTATTATTTTTGTCTTCCTATCCACTATCTTTCACCCCCAACTCTCCCACCTGCTTGTCTCATCACCTGTTAAAAGTAAATGAAGTCTGTCTACATAACAAGACTGTGTTTCTACAGTACCCAGCACAACGGGTCTCCAGCTTGATTGATGTCTCTAGCAATAAAGCGTTAATATATATTTAGTTCATCTGTGAATCACAAAGTGATTTACAAATATGAATTAAGACTCACCGCACACTTGTGAGGTAAGTAAGCATTATTATCTGCATTTTATTGATGAGGGAACTGAAGGGCAGAGATGCTAAGTGATTTGCCCAAGGTTACATGGCAAATCAGATGAAAAACTAAGAACAGAACCAGGAACCCCTAACTCTCAATCCTGTGCTCTAACCACTAAGCCATGATTCCATCCTATGTTTCTGTATTCTTTTCTGTTGTGTAGCAGTTGACGTTTTGGGGCCTAATAGGCTGCATTATGCCCATGGTCTAACCTCCTTGCCAAGGATTTATTTCATTGGAATTGCAGAGTCCTGAGAGAGTTTGAAAGGCCTTAGAACATACACATATTGTGCTTATAAAAATCTCACCCTCAGCATTGGCTTAACCATGCTCCCTTTGAAGTCCATGGGAGTTGTACCATTGATTTCAAAAGAAGCAGAGTTAGTTAGGCTAATGTTAATGGCTATTGAAAATCTTACCCATAGCCACTTGTCTTGTAAGAAAATCTCTACATTTCTTCAGTCTCCAAGTCCTCAAGTGTACCTATTGGTCCAGATTCACCCCTGCAGTAATTCCAATGGAGTTACATCAGAGATTAATTTGATCCTTTCTGCAGAGTCCAGTACAATAGATTTAGCAACTGAACTGGGTAAGCTTACAGGTAAGTTGCCAGTTTGTACCTCTCTAATGCTGACGTATTCACATAGAAGTTTAACAAAACCGCGTCAGCATAGATTACAATTTATTCTTGTCTTCAGGTAAATGGCAGAGTAATTAATTGAAGCCATAAAAGGTGATGCCTATAAGAAAAGTTTTTGTTAAATCTTAAAGATGAATACTGGAGACAAGTATAACTAATGCTTTTTGCTAATAGTGACTCACGGATACTGTAAATTGAACCATTGGTTTTAATCTTATGCTTTCTACTGCTGCAAAACAGTCATCCCATCCATGAATAAATCACAAATTAGCAGGATATCCTACTCATACAAGGATATTTAATTCTGTGATTCTTTTTCAATTTCAGTGTGCATGTTTTCCCAAGTGTATGCATCTTTTTTTTTAATCCTAATTTTGCTTTAGGCACATGGAAAGCTTCACCCCATATCTCCCTGGGAGACTGGATAATCAAGTTCTTCTACATACATGTATATCCTGATATGTGCAGTTCAGAGTGATGCTGAGGTTGATGAGTTGAAACAAATAGTGTAGTATTGAGAAATAGGTAGGCTTTGGATTACAATTGTTGTTACAGTTTGCTTTTTTCCACTCCAATTCAAATAAGCAAGTGGCAGCCAGGAAATAGTCCTATTGGATGGGGGAGGGTGGAGGTAGTTTTCTGTGAGAGATGAATATGGTATCACCCTCAACTCAAAGTGAAGCCAACCTCCAGCTCAGCACCTGGCAGGATTGGACTGTCTCAGTACTTCACCAAGTTTGTTACGTTCAACTTCCCATTCTTTTTATGTTACTACAGCTACTTAATTGTTGACGCATTTATCTGCATGAAGTGCTATATGGAATTATAAATCTACAGGCATTTCAATGTGAAAGTTATTAGTCCCAGTAGGTGTTCTTAATGTATAAATTACCCCTTAGTATTCTCTTCATCTGTTTATACAGTTTCTGGTTTAGTCACCCCTTCTCATATTTCCCTACAGCATCCAGAAGAGTGGCTTTTTTTTTTCCTTTTTATTAGCCTATACTTACAATGACATTTGTGTATGGGGGTTCTTTGGTTTGTATACTGAAGAAATTTACTGGGACAAACCCATACTGGAAAAGTTCTGCTTGTTGTCTTTTTAGTCAAGAATTTCTGGCTTTTGGGTTTTAATCAATTAATATTTTCCAACAGGTAAATACTCTTCCTGTGAAGTCATGTTTCACCAACATATTTGCTCAGATATTTTAAGAAGTTCTATTTTCATGCAAAGAAAATGCAAATGTGCTATTTAGGTCCCAATTCATCAATATCTATAGGTACTTGCTGAATAAGTCCCAACGCAGTGTTTAAGTGCTTTGCTTTACTGCTTATTAGTTGAAGGGAAAACGCTCTCATAACCTTAGGTAAAAGCTTTATTTTTATTTTATTTATTTATACAATAATCTTAGATGTTGGCATTCACAGTATCCGGCCTGTTTAGTCACATACCATGCCGGGAATATACTATAGCCTTGGGCTCTCTATTTTGAACTGAAGGGACAAACTAACATACAGACTAATTGAGGCTTTCCACTAACTTAGATCTGAATGCCTGCCTTCTTTTTGCTTGAAGACAGCTTTGTGATCTCTATCTGAAAGAGGTCAGCCATCCGTCTTTCATGTCTTGGCTAGTGAAATCGGATGGTAAAGGTCAGCTGGTAACCAGCAGGCACCTCCTGGTGTAAGGATCCAAAGGTGAAACAAAGCTACCAACACACAGCAAAAATCTTAGGGCAGGTACCAATATCAGGCCCAGTCTTGCATAGTGCCGAGCCCACTCGGCTCCAAATTCTGTGCTGGTGTAAACTGGCACAACTCCATTGAGGCTAACCTCTTTGGTTCCAGCACTAACTAACTGAGGTCAATGAACCAGCTTATACCAGGTGGGAACTTGTGCACTCCCCATCCCTGAATGTTTTAAATGGAAGTTAAGGGGCATGCAGCATCTTGTGGGACTAGGCCCAGATTTGGGGCATCTTATTGCAATGTATTTGTTTTTTCTTCTTTGCTGTCTGGGGAAACTTTCTGCTCAACTGCCAAGAAGAAAAAGAGGGAATGAGAAACTACATGATCGCTGAACATAGAATGGAGATACTATTTTTAATGCAAACAACTAACTGAATGCTGGGCCTGTGTTCTGACTCTTAAAGTGAGCATCTCTTTGAAATCCAGAGTACTCTCTCAGCTCAGGTTTAGGACAGATGTATGATGAAAGCTCGATGAAGGATAAGTGAAGACAGCAGTTGAAAATTTCTAAGTTTATTGAGAAGGGTGGTGAATTGTTTTTCTGAACAGCGCAGATTGTAGCACAAACTCACTTCTGATTTGGGCTCTACCTGAGCACCAAAAAAGGGTACATTTAACAGGCTACCATAACGTGTGTGACTCAGCCCATTCATGCACACTACTAAAAACCTTCAACAAATAAAGAAAATTCTCTAACAATGCCTCAGCCTGCTGTAACAGGCTTGACTCACTGATCAATAAAGCCAAGTTTTTAAAACTCTTGTTTTAAATGCAGGATTTCCCCTTTTTCGCAATGTTTGAACAGATGCTGTGTGCACCAGCACCTACCAACTGCTTGATACCAAATTTGTCTGTAATATAGTAAACAGGTTTTAAAAAGCAACAGAATTGCACATTTTAAAGTAATGTCATAGTGCTCAATAAGTTAGACCCAAAAGAGTTTAATAAAACATACAGGAGCAAAGGAGAGACCAGACCAGGCCAGATCAATGGTAATTCCAGTAGTCTGAGTACCAGTGGCCATTGATCGGTATTTCAGGGGCAGATGTTAAACCCATAATTGTTCAACATTATACAACTGTCTTATCTCCTGGAGCATAAGAATGGACAGTCCTGTAATTTTATCATAGCTAGTATAATAGCAAATGCTCTTGTAAAATGAATACTAAAATCCAAACAATAAAAATACTACTAAACTCTTGGATAGCACTCTTCAGCTGTAGATCACAAAGTGCTGTACAAAGGAAAGAAAGAACTACTGTCTCCATTTTACCAGTAGGGAAATGGAAGCACAGAGAAGTGAAGTGACTTGCTCAGAGCATGACTCTGGTAGAGCTGGGAAGAGAATCCAGGGATTGTGACTCTACTGCATTTCCTTTGCTCATTAATTTTGTAATCCTGGCAAAAAGAAGCTTACTAAGCTTTCTTTATAGATCCATGTTTCTTATTTTCTGGTAGTTGGCCCTGGTTCAGTAAGGTACTTAAGCATGTGGTTGGTGGGGGTGGGGGTGTTGTGCTTAAATAACATGCTGAATAGTGACCTAGAAATTTAGGGCCCAGTTCTAATGTGTTCATCAAAATCAGGCCTTCACTGATTAATCTCTTAACATCTGTTCTATTATTTTACTACATAAGTTAGACTTATGGTAATTGCCAGGCACATGCCTTTTAAAACATCATCACTACATCTGCTTTTCTCCAGTCTTTCAATATCTTACCCAGTTGTCCATGACTTTTCAGAAAAGATTTTCTGTGGCTACAGTAAATCCATTGGCTGATTTGCTCAGCATCTTGATACATAAGCAACTGCAGGAGCAGTAGTAAGTAAAGTAGTAAGTAAAATTCGGCCCAGCCAGGGTCACTCGGCCACACATCCAGGACCTGCCAGACCCAGAACTGTGTTGGGGAGACCCTTTCTGGGGCATTAGGACCGCATACCTCCCCTCCCCCAGCCATATGTCCTCTGAGAAAGAAACTGAAGGGAGGAGCTGCCAAAGAATGAAACTGGCAGAGCAGCTGCAGAAGCAGCTTAAGCAGGGACCTGCAACCATAGAGACAATTTCTATCATTTTGACTGGTCTGTTTGGTGCTGACTATTTGTTCCAACCCCTTCCTACTCCCATCTCGCTCTCTTCACATAAGTCTCCCTCCACAGCTGTCCCTCCTATCTTCCTTCCCAACAATTCTGATCTGTTCTGTCCCCCTTAACCATCTCCCTTCCCTTTCCATTTAGCTAATCCCCTCCTAGCTTAACACCCACCCAAAAAGTGGCATTAACATGTTATTTGCTGCCATCACATTGTTCATTCTGCTTGTACATTAAATCCCTTTCTTCCATCTTGTGTCTGTCTAGCCCTATTTAGACTCTTCACTCTTCAGGGCAGGGACCATCTATTACTCTGCACAGGGGCTGCAGTTTTGGTTGGTCCCTAGGCACGCTCATAATAAATGGGATGATGATTAATATCATCCTGACCAACTGAGCTGCATATGTTCATGTTTTCTGAGTATTCCTTATTCTTTATCAGTAGTTACAATTACAGGATTTTCCTTCCTACCTAACTGTTCAAATTTCTTTATATACTGAAGACATTTAAAGAATGAGCTCAGTGTCTTAGCTGTTGCTGAATCATAAATTTCATTCCCTCTCTCATTTTATTAATGGACCTTCTTTCTCTCCATTACATTTTCCCCCCTTGGATAAGAACAGAAAGGGGGGAGGGGGAACCATGAAAAGCACATTGTTCATATTGTGTGATATATATTTTAATGCAATATGTGAGTATCGATCTTCCTGTGCTGGGGAGTTGTCATCAGTATCAGTTTCTTTTATAAAAAGAAAAGGAGTACTAGTGGCACCTTAGAGACTAACCAATTTATTTGAGCATAAGCTTTGTGAGCTACAGCTCACTTCATGTAGGGAGTTCCCAGAGCGAACTCAAGAAGGGTTCCACAAGTTTGATTCTGAGAGCTCCCCTGTTCAACATATATGTGAAATCCCCTGGAGAGATGGTCTGAGCTACAATGCCTCCACCATGTGGATGTCACATACCCCCTTCATTGGATCTAGGCAGAGTATTTGAGGCATTTATTCTATATATAACCACAAAAGAGATCTGATTGAGAGAAGAGGGTTCAGCACCAGCCTAGGACTTAGCAGACCTGGGTTCAATTTCCTGCTCTTCCACAGACTGCCTGTGTGACATTAGCCCAAGTCATCTCTCTGTGCATCAGTTCCTCCTCTGTGAAATGGGAATAACAGCACTGCCCTCCTTACAGGGGTGTTGAGGAGACCTACATTTAAAAACTGTGAGGTGCTCAGATACTGTGGTGCTGGGGGCCGTATAAGTACCTTAGATGTAGGCTAACTGGCTGAGGCTGAGCCCAGGTAATCCTGATGTAATTCTAGTAGGGTGGGAGAAATATCCAGAAGAAATAGGAGACACAAGGTGAAATGCTGCCCCATTGAAGTCAATGGGAGTTTTGCCATTGACTTCATTGAGACCACGATTTCACCCAGGTTCTCTGCTCCCTGAGTCTGAGGTTTTTTCCCCTTTCTTTAAAAAGCCTGGCTCATGTCATATTTACCTATCTGAGGGTTGTCTATTACAACTTCCCAGACAAAGCTGATCAGCAGGGCAAGGCCATAACTTGACCTAAAGAACCTTTATTATTCAGTGGTATTGTGTAATAAATAAATAAATAAACCCAGCTTGACTTTCAGAGCTAGAATTCTCAGCACTGGCAATTAGAAAAAAACATGTATTCTTACTTGTAAACAGTTGAGAATGTCACTGAACCAACAAAGAGCCCATTAATACCATTTTTACAATGTCACGGTGAGTTTTGTCTACTGTTTCTCTTCTCTTTTGTATGATGCCATGGCATTTGAAATGTGATGAGGCACTCGAGTTAACACAACTGTATGTTCAGGGGCCTGTATGCAGGTCATTCTCAATTAAAGGCTAGCCTCTGGAATTCGCTCCTCAGTTGCTCCAACAGAGCCTGCGTTTTGTTGACTTTCACATTTTGCCTTCTGATGGAGCACATATTAATTGTCTCCCTGCATGGGCAATCTGTTTCTCCATGTTTGTGTTTTTTTCCTGAGGTCATCTTTGTTGGCAGTCTCCACAGAAAGAGAACAAGTACATCAGCCACAGACCCAGAGCTGCCTTCAAAGGCCTATTGGTGGACCTTCTGGGGTGGTTACATTGATAGTGTCATTTCAGGAAAGCTTGGAGTGACTGCCTTTGCTGTTCCTGTGCTGTAGACAGGGCAAATCTGTTTTCAGGGCTATCAATCTGAGCTCTTAATTCACTTTTTAAATTAAAAGAAAAAAAATTGAGGTAAATTACATTTGTTTTTAGAATATCTCCACTTAAAAGAGCAGTGGGTAAGAACTGCAAAATACCTTCCAGATGAGGTGAGCTTGGCAAAGCTTAGGGAGAGGGATAATCTTTTTTTTTTTTTTAACCACCTGGCCCACCCTCTTAAATCACCTGCTGTGAATATTTTATATACCGTAACAACCGTGGATTTAGTCTTGCCTGCAGGATGCCCACACAAGCCCAGCAACCGGATGTCAGGGGTGGAGGGTGGGAACCTGCTAATTGGTCAAGTCCGGTCTAGTCTCTGGCTACCAGTGGGCAGACAGAACAGCATTGTCTCCTGAAAATGAAAATTGGGTTTTAATGAGGGCTTCTCAGGGGAATACTCTAGCATGCTAAAGTTCTATCTTGAGGGGTGAGGGAATGACCAAACTATGAAGTGCAAAGTGCACTGGGGCTTGCCTCCAGACTTACTACAATCCATCTACCTCCCTGAAAATCTAAGCTACCATTGGAAAAGTATATACTTCACTGATTTGTGAAAACCACCCACTATATATCTCATGTTATCTCACTACCTATGATGAAGAAAACCGTGTGCTAAATTAGCCATTTCATTACCGTACTGCAAATCTCCTTTGCTGAAATATGATTTGATGCACTGTATCTTAATGCTATTTGTTAATACAGTTTAAAACCCTCTAATATAATGACCAGAATGGAATATATCGTTGTAGTTTATAAATTCCCTTTTTCTAACTGAAAAGGATCAAATAATGCAAACATTGTGTGCCTGGCGCACATTTTTTATAATGGGGTAGTAAGAAAATACTTGCTACCTGAGCTATTTCAGTAAGTCAGTGAAGCAAGCAGTCCAACATGTGGGTTACATTACAGTCAGAGCTGATCTTAGTTTTGTAACACACACTAAACAGCAATGTGCAGGAGGCTCAGGTTTAATAAAACTAAAACTTTTGGTGGTGCATACAGCCAATAAAGATTTAAACATCCTGTGCATGATCAGCATACTAATTGCTGCATTAATAAATCCTGGGTTGTTTTGAAAGGCAAATAAAATTATTGTAGAAGCCTTTAAGAGCATTTACTTAGAAAAGTTAGCCTACGTGTACCTGTGATAGAATGTGTATGAATGTAGAATATCAGCAAGAATACTGATGAGTTCCTTTTGATGCCATATATATACCTTTTTAGCATTTATCAATTCTATGCAACCAGGGCGTTGCCATCGCTAATTTTAGGTTATTCTGACCTGGCTTTTTTGGACACAACACCGCTGACCAGATAATAGTGTTGCTTCTGCTGCCAGTAATAATGCAACTTATTCCTCATCTGCATCTCTGGATCTAATGAGACATGTCATATAACAAATGGGTACCCAACATAGTTGCAGGACAAAGCAGTCTAATCATCTAGAATACATTCAGACCACAACCACAAGCAAAAAAAGACAATTGCCCTAGCCTAAGAAATAGGCTCTGACAGGCCCATAGCAGCTGCATGCAAAATTTAGTAAGAGGCCACGGGAATAGAAGATCGCTGAGGGCTCAGCACATGAAAGTGGGGGACGAGCTGATCCTGAGTCCATCTGAACTGTTACTTCTGAGTTCTGAGGCTGTGTCACACAGTCCCGTCTCCAAATGACAGGTAGCAGCCTCCTGTTCGTTTTTCCTCCTTTGCATCCTAATGGCTCCTCCAGCTTTTCTGCAGGGTGGGAAACCTTCACAGAGAGCGGTTTAGAAGCAGCAGCAGCCATAGTTCTAGACAAGCTGGAAGGTGGGCAGGGAAGGAAGAAGAGTCTTTAGAGTTTACTGAGGTGGGAAGCACTATCTGCGTGTCCTAAGAACTTTTTAAAAATATAGACACCTCTCTAACAATTTGAATATGGACTCTTTCTACTCTTTTTTCCTTTGTTTCAAACAGGAACTAGTTTTCTTAGTGTAAGGATATATTGCATTGGTCTTTCCTTCCTAAATAAAAATTCCCAAATTTAAAAAGTTTGGAATTTTTTTAAATTAAGGGTTAGATTAATTTACCATACTCCAGTAGCAATGAATCATGCTGGGTTGTGCATTAGTCAGCCTTTAGTATACTACTTGAGCAATGGAAAGCACTCATTCATAGGCCATTGAAGGTGCACAACAGGTTCACTGAAGTCAATGGGAGACTTACTCCAAACTGGCTCACTAACACACCCCATATTGTTGGTCATTGGAATATTGGTACAATTGCCGTTTATGTGGCAGCCTGGTGGCAGCAGCGCATTTAAAGGCAAATGGGGATGTTAGGGTGGATAATAGACTCTTCAGTCCAGCAGGCAAAAGTATAACAAGATCCAGTGGCTGGCTATTGAAGCTAGACAAATTCAGACGGGAAGCGAGGTGTAAATTTTGAACCGTGAGGGCAATTGACTGTTGGAACAATTTGCCAGAGGTCATGGTAGATTCTCCATCACTGGCAATTTTTAAAGCTAGATTTCATGTTTTCTGTAAAAGATCTGCTCTAGCTCCAATAGGAATTATTCTGGAGAAGTTCTATGGCCAGTGCTATGCACGCCAATCACAGTGGTCTCTTGGGACTTCGGTATCTATGCATCTATGGGTATGGCTGTACTGCCATGATAAACCCATGGTACTGAAACAGCCTGGCTCAGCTGACTTGGGTTCGTGAGGCTTGGGCTGTGGGGCTAAAAATTGCAGTGTAGACATTCGCAAAAAGAAAAGGAGGACTTGTGGCACCTTAGAGACTAACCAATTTATTTGAGCATAAGCTTTCGTGAGCTACAGCTCACTTCATCGGATGCATCCGATGAAGTGAGCTGTAGCTCACGAAAGCTCATGCTCAAATAAATTGGTTAGTCTCTAAGGTGCCACAAGTCCTCCTTTTCTTTTTGCGAATACAGACTAACATGGCTGCTACTCTGAAACCAGTGTAGACTTTGTGGGCTTGAACTGGAGCCTGGGTTTTGAGACCCTCTCCTATCTCAGGGTCTAAGAGCTCATGCTCCAGCCCAACCCCTACACTGCAATATGATCTCCCCAAGCCCTGCACGCCTGAGTCAGCTGACCCAGGCCAGCCGCAGCCATGCCATAGGTCTTTTATCACAGCGTAGACCTGCCCTAAGTTCCAAAGGTGAGGAGAGCCTCCAGTGCTTGAGATCCCCTTCTCTTTAGCACTACATCATGCCAGAAATCCCTTCCTCCTTATTACTTTCCATGAGAAGAAAGCTATATGCAAAGAGAGGGGGATGAGATGTCAGGAGTGTGGGAACAAACCTTGGATGTTCTCTCCTATCCCTGGGAGGTTCTTGTCAAATCAGGCTGTTGCTGATAAATCTGCCTATTAGAACCGGTAAATGCGGTTTATTTTTGTTTTTTTAACATTTTAAAGAACAATTGTTACAATTTTTGATTCTTGATTGGGGGGTGGGGGTGAATTGACAAATTTCCCACCCCGGTGACTTTTTTGATAATGCATGTTGTCAGAATCAGTGAAGCTTAGAAAAGAGCGAGGGGTAATAGCAGGCTCAAAACATTCCACTGGAAAAAGGACAAAGACGCTATGACTTCAACAAATGCAAAGAAACCTCGGCAATTAGGTACAAACAACAGGTTGTAGAAAAGTGTACCCAGCATGTTGATGAGATCCAAAAAAAGCTCAGCCAAGTTCCAGTTAGGAAAATGTACCTTAGCCACTCATCATAAAGTAAATATGGGATCTGCAGAACCAATTAACAGAGGAAAAACAAAACCCTGAAGGGGAGATTAAAGAAGTTAGCCTGTATCATACATGGCTGACAAGAAACCACCTAAGCAAAACCTGCACCCCGTGTGCCAAAAAATCTGCACCCCATGTGCCAAAAGTGCTCATTGGCCTGGGAAAAGTGCCATTTCCAAATGAAAGTCAGTAAAAGAAGGAATGAAACCCTCACAAGAAAGTCTGCCTTGAAAATAACACTTCAGAATTCCACAGACTAAACACTAATGAAGTATTAAGGGTGTGTCTACACTTTCTGCAGGTCAGACTAAGGGAGGGGGGTGCTAGCATCCTGCACTGTACCTATGCAGGGTGGGCCCTGCAAATGAAAACTAAGTTCATGCCTGCGGGGTCTACCCAGGGCACTTACCGCACAGTATACACTGAGCCCTGCAATTCACATCCCCGTGGTCTGAACTGGGGGTGTGTGTAGACAAGCCCTTCAGGAAAAAAATGGTATTGTGTTTAAGGGACTGGACTGGGCCTCGGAAACATCTGCATTCAGTTCTCCATTCTGCCAAAGACCCCCAGTGTGACCTTGAGCAAGTCAATCTCTGTGCCCGGGTTCCCCAGGGGTAAAATGGCAATGACTCCCTTTTTCCTACCCTTTGTCTTGTTTGTTTAGACTGTACGATCTTTAGGGTAGGGATTGTCTCTACAGTGCCTAGCACGCTGGGGCTGCTCTCTCGGCTACAGCCTCTAGGCAACACTATGATATATAAATAATTTTTATTATTTATATTACTATAGCACCTAAGAGTCCTAGTCATGGACCAGGAACCCATTGTGCAAGGCACTGTACAAACAGAACAAAAAGACAATCCCTGCCCTAAAGATCTTACAATCTAAGCAGCACACCTGGAAAAAGAAAGATACTTGCAAACAATACAGAATAGGTATCCGTTCCAATGCACACAATGACATAGTACCATAAGGTTAGAAGGAACCACAAGAGTCATCTAGTCTACCCCCCTGCCAAGATGCAGGATTTGTTGTGTCTAAACCATCCAAGACAGATGGGTATCCAGCCTCCTTTCGAAAGCCTCCAGTGAAGGAGCTTCCACAACCTCCCTAGGGAGTCTGTTCCATTGTCCTGCTAATCTTACAGTCAGGAACTTTTTCCTGATATTTAATCTAAATCTGCTATGCTGCAGTTTGAATCCATTGCCTCTTGTCCTGCCCTCTGTGATAAGAGAGGGCAACTTTTCTCCATCTTTTTTATGGCAGCCTTTCAAGTATTTAAAGACTGGGCACTGCCATATCCTCCCTTAATATCCTCTTTTTCCAAACTAGATATACCCAGTTCCTTCAGCCTTTTCTCACATGGTTTGCATTCCATCCCTTTGATCATCTTTGTCACTCACCTCTGGATCCTTTCCAGTTTCTTTACATCCTTTCTATGCATTGGTGACCAAAATTAAACACTGCTCTAGCTGAGGCCTAACACCGCAAAGTAGAGCGGTACTGTTACCCCTCGTGACTTGCATGCTCTTCCTCCTTTAGTGCAACCTAAAATTGTATTTGCTTTTTTTTTTAAGACCAGTATTGCATTCTTGACTCATGTTGAGGTTGTGATCCCCCACAACTCCCAGATCTTTCTCAGCAGTGCAGCTGCCAAGCTAGTTATCACCCATTCTGTATTTGTGTTTGGTTTTTCTTCCCTAAGTGTAGCATCTTACATTTGTCTCTGGTGAAATTCATTTTGTCATCTATAGCCCAGTTCTCCAATTTATCAAGATCCCCCTGAATTTTCAAAATATTGGCAACCCTTGCTAGCTTTGTGTGCACACAAACTTGATCAGTATGCTCTCTATTTCCACATCTAGGTCATTAACAAGGATCTTAAACAATACCGGACCCAGAACAGATCCCTGTAGAACTCCACTTGAGACCTTCCTCCAATCCAACATCATTCCGTTAATAGTTACTCTTTGTTTGTGTTTGGTTAACCAATTATATCCATTTAATGGTAGTTCGGTCGAGCTCACATTTCTCCATCTTATCAGAATGTCATGTGAGACTGTGTCAAAACCCTTGCTGAAATCCAGGTACGTTATGCCCACCGCATTTCCCCCATCCACCAAATCAGTTACCCTGTCAGAGAATGAAATCAAGCTGGTTTGGCATGTTTTGTTCTTGGTACATCTTCTGATGTTATTGACCTGCATATCCGAATACATTGTCTAAAGAAATCCTCCCCATGACACCCTTGCCTTCTATACTCTTCACAGAATACATGAAATGATGTATTCTCATTTGAAAACCCACAAAAGAACACACTCTACCACTACTTGGTCCACGGGGAAGCATTTAGGTCTATTCCTTGTCACTAGAGCTCTATGAACTATTTGTGATGAATGGAGTTTCATGGGGTAGCTTTTAAGTACTTTAAACAGGAACCGTATCCACTTGTGTGTCTGTACAGTGCCTACCACACTCGGGACTTTGGTTGCTACCCTGCTAGAAATAATTAGCCCTAAATTTGGGCTAGGTTCACTGCAGTTGTTGCATATTTTCTGGAAAACCAGGTCAAGGTTCAAGCAAACCTGGGCCAGATTGTGGTTTGGGATGGAAAAACAAGATGGCAATTGAATTTCTGCTTGAGCTTTTGGATTAATTTGAACCCCAAACTCAAAGCAAAACACTGGGTTCAGGACCGCAGGGTAAACCAAAACCAATGACAGTATGATCACCTTTGACTCAAAAATATTGAGTCTCACTCAGCTCATGTGCTGAATGAATCCACAGAACTTCTCAATTTATTCAAATTTCTTTGGTCTTGGTAGGCTAGACATGCAGGAGATCCCATTTCTCATGAGACTTTACTGTTTCGGGCAAGGCCAGAAATGTCATAGACAGCCTCTCTTGCTGTATTTTGTTTTTCCACTTCTGGTCTTGCCAAAACCTTGAAGTGCAGAGTTGTGCACGCATTGCCAGGATGGAAGGGAAGAAAAGATAATGTTTTTAAAACCTGAAAAGTCTCTCCAGTTTCAGTTTGTTTGGAGGAAATGTTCAAGTTGGGTCTTGTTTTATCTGAATATGTACATACTACCTACTAAAAACAAGGATCAGTTACCTCCATACTAAAAACAAGGATCAGTTACTTTTGAGCATGTCTGCATTGGTCACATTTATAATATCTCACAGGCTCAAAAAAAAAAATGCAGGATTTGGGGTAGGTTGCAAAATTTAAACCCAGCTGTTTCTACAGGGCCTCTGACAGAAGATGGAACATGCTTATTGCTTTTGCCAGCTTCAAGTACTGTAGTACCTCTATGGGCGGGGGGGGGAAGGAATCACTGATGATCAGTTAAAAATATGTTGCCTCCCTTGACTTGCATGCTATGCCTCCACTAGTGCAACCTAAGGAAAAAAAAAAAAAAGCAAATACAATTTTAAGACCAGCATTGCATTCTTGACTCATGTTGAGGTTGTGATCCCCCAACAACTCCCAGATCTTTCTCAGCAGTGCAGCTGCCAAGCTAGTTATCACCCATTCTGTATTTGTGTTTGGTTTTTCTTCCCTAAGTGTAGCATCTTACATTTTGTCTCTGGTGAATTTCATTTTGTCATCTGTAGCCCAGTTCTCCAATTTATCAAGATCCCCCTGAATTTTAAAAATATTGGCAACCCCTGCTAGCTTTGTGTGATTTGCAGACTTAATCAGTAGGTTGAAATAAGGATCCTGTCTAGTCCATGGAACTTGAATAGTCTGTATGCTACAGAAATGGCACATTGTTAGTGTCTTTGTCTGGCTAAGTGTGTTGCAAACATTGAGGGGGAAAAACAAAATATACCAGACTACAGTATGGGAAGATATTTTAATTTTCAGATTCTAACACTTTATGAACAAAGCATTAAAAACCAATCAAACAACATAAACTGTTAGCATCTAAGGCCGTGGTCCCCAAACTGTGGGTCACACCCCCAGGGGGGCATGGAGAAACATTTGGGGCAGCACGTGGCAGGGCCCTGTCTAGACCCATTGGGACTGGGGAGGGAGCTCCATCCAAGCCCGCTCTGCCCCCTGACCAGCTCCACCCCCAGCCACAGCTCCGCTCTGTCCCATGCTCTGCTTGCCCTGCCCCTGGCCCAGCCCTCCGCTCTGCCCGCCCCCTCCTCTTACCCCATCCCGACTCTGCTCTCATGCCCTCTCTGCCCCAGGCCAGGCTCTGCTTCTAGTCCCAGCTCCTCCCCCATCCCCAGTCCTGCCCCCCCCCCCCCCCAGCTCTGCCTTCATCCCAAGCTCCTCTGCTGAGCCAACTGTGCAGCAAGGGAGGAGGGGTGCAGACAGATTCCATAACTAGTACAGGGGGGAGCGCAAGAGGAAAAGTTTAGGCACCACTGGTGTCAGATTTATAATGCTGTTTTCCCTGCCACCCTGGCGTACTTGACACATTGGGCTAGAGTCTCAGCTAGTCTACAATGGCATAGCTCCTTTAACTTCAATGGAGTTACAGCAATTTATGCAAGTTGAGGCTCTGGCCCACTGTCTAAAGACTGATGATTTAGGGCCAAATTTTTCTCTGTTACAAGGATGTAACTCCTTTGAACTCACTGGGATAGGAATAGTATGACTGAAAGCAGAAACAGACCCACCTTGTTTTTTAGTTTTGTTTTTTTAATTATTTTATTTATTTAGTTAGTTATTTTAAAACCCTTCTGGGGTGATTATAGGAAGATTTAAGAAACATGTTGCATGGTGTAAGGAGATTCATCCTGTAACATGATGATACTCTGCCACCTAGAAAAATGTGGTGGTGATCTCTAAATAATGCGTGTGGAAATGATTTGTAAACTTGCTAAATTTTCCTAAATAGTGATTCTTTTCCCCACATGAATTATAATAGTAACCAGCTTTGTCAGGAAGTTACAAAGTGGTGGAGAACTCCAATTACCTGTGAGGGTGAAAACTATGTATATTACTGGTCAGTAATACATAACAGGCTCCACTGTTGTAAGGTTTAGCCCTTGCTATATACATGTGGAACTTTTTCTCTGTAGATATGGTGGTTCTGGGGGGGAATAGACTAGTTCAATGAGAGAGACAAACAAACAAGAAGTGTGTGGTTCAGCTATATTGATAAGAAATACTAAAGCCTCCACATCTCTGTAAGAGTATCCCCATTACCACTGATGTAAAGAGCCTAATTCTTGGCTGTCATGACAGCCTCCAAAAGATGGAGTATTCTTTGAACTGCAGCTAATTTCGTTGTCACACCCAGCATTCTGAAACAGAAATATTGCTTGATACTGTTCTCACTATGTGTGTGTGTATTGTACATTTCTATACAACATACACTTCTAATGCAGTTACTTAAATTGAAAACACAAATCAGTGGAAAGCTCCTGAGCTTTCTGTTTGGGGTTGATACTTAAAACACTGAATGTCATTCATAATAGTATAGAAAGACTAGCAGTGTTGGCATGCTTCTCTCTGGGGAATCTTTCATAGATGAACATTTTCCTCAGTCTTACTTCATAATGTGTGAGTGAAATACAATATACAATAGATTGATAGGTCTGTTAAAAGCAGCCTTTGTCAGAAATTCCCGTATGCATGTCCTGCTTCTTTAGTATTAAGCCCTAGCAGATATTCAATGTGAATTTACAGTGAGTAGAACAAATGCTTCTTGCCATAAATAGCTGCAGGTCTATATATGTGTGCCCTGATGGGACATGAGTGCTAGCTGAATTGCTACTCCACAAAAGGGCACCTGTTGAAATAAAATACAGTTAGAGGGCAAAAAAAGAGACTAATTTTGTGTGGTTATCCTTAGCAGCAACAAGGAGGAAAGACCGCATACAGATATAAATTTGTTATATATGTTTTAAATAAAAATAGAGAGTACTTCATTCCACTCATAAGCCCTAGGGACAGTTGGCTAAATAGTGAAAACTAAGAATTTTTCCAAACTGAAGATTGTGTACTCTAGAGTTTGCTGTACATAGTACTCAAATGCTATGTAATTTGGTTGACTAACTGGCAGCCATGTATCCAAACATTGCTGAACCTTAAAAAAGATCCATTTGTTTGGTTCTAAAGTGGACGATATTTGGGCAGGTGTTTTTTAATAAACCAATTGGCATATTTCTCATTATTACCTAACGATTGCCCCCTGATGTTGCTCCACTTTTTTCCACATTGGCATTCAGGACTATGTATAAAAATAAACAATAAAGGTGGACAATAGCCGGAAGGCAGTGAGGAGGCTTAAAACAATGCTTCCTGAATTGTGCTATGGATTTTTCTCTCCAAAATATCCTTCTAAGTAACCAACCCGAAATCTTGTAGCTTGTGTGTAATATGTTCTACATGTTGATCAGCACTGAGTTTGCGCATACAGTACAGTTGTCTAGGCAGGGCACACCAGTATCTGAATTTATTCATATTAGCTAACCAAACAGAAGCCAAATTTTTTGGAGGGTACCATTGTTTCATAAAGTATATGTTGTTCAAATCCCCTGGAACTAATTCTAATATCAACCCATATCTATTTAGACTCACTGGTTGAACCAGACCCAGTATTTCCTTCCCCTGGCCAGTTATAAATTAATATCCGATTCTTCAAACTTCACCACAGCTGGTACATAACTTGATTTTTCCTGGAATAAGACCAGTAGCTCTTAGCAAGGCAGAATCAAATAGTAGCCAACTGTATGAAGGCAAGTCTTTAACATCTTAATTCTAAATCTGAATATATAGTTCTCTTAGAATGTGTGTGTTAGCCTCTGGGCAGGTAGGTGGTTTAGGTGGGACTTTGATCATCTTGCCCTTCTCTCATTTCTCAAGGGTATCCATAGATACCAGCAACAAAGGATGTGGAGGTGGGAGTTTTTTAGTAACTGGACATCCCAAATACCATGGAAAGAGAAGGGATTAAATATTCTTAAAGGAAGATGCCTCCCTACCTGCCATTTTTTTTAAGTGTTTATTTAGGTAAGTGGGGTTGGTTTTGGTTTTTGTAGTACAGAGCCTGGAATAACTCTCTCACGTTCTTTGTGGCTCCTGGGGTGGGGGTGGGGATGGAGATGGAGATAGGTGCATAGAAATGTACAAAATGTGTAGAACGTGGGAGAAAATTTCTACAGGTTCTTCTCTAAGCAGCTCTGCAATGCACCTCAGAAGAGCTTTTGTTAGAAATGAGGGTTTCTATGTCAGGTCAACCTCTTTCCTGGATAGTCCTCATGATCACTGAGCCAGCACCTGCTGGCTTCTAGACCTTGGCTGATTCCAAAAGCTATAGCTATATTGTTCTGGGATGGGGCCTGTTTAAAGAAACAGGGTGCAGGTTTGCATGATGGCTTGAAACAAACAAGAAAATATATATTTACACACACAAAACATGATCTGCAATTAGGAAGCCTAGCGACTGAGCGTTGCTATGCAGAATATTCGCATTTTGTGAGAGAAAGCAACTGACCATCCCTATCACAGAGTTAACATGAATGCTTCTAGGTACAGGGAGATGACACAATTATTGATTTTAAAGAGTTAGGTACAGGGAAAAAGCAGATTTCTGTAAGGAAGACTAGAGAAAATATATAATGGTATGATTAAGCTCCATGAGTCTAGAGGGTTTATAACTCACTCGGAGGGAAGACGTCCAAAGCAGAACACAAATCCGCTAAGGACAGAGTTCTAATGCACATTCCAAAATGAACTATATTTTCCAATGATAAAAATAAAGTAGTGTTGCATGTATTATATCTATTCAGTCAGTGCAGATTCCTTTGTTTATTTCTTAAAATATCACAAAACAAACATAGTATTTTAATCCATCATAGAACAGTCCCAGATCTAATCTTTGTAAATCTGATGCCATATGGGCTGTGCAAACATTTTTTTTAAAAAAGTAATTCTATGATAAGCAAAACAGGAAATTGAAGGTTGCTGATGAAACTGATATCCAACTGGTAATCGGAGTCGTGAAGTCACTAAACCTTTCCTGCTCTGTAAATTTTATTTCCTGGGTCTTGTTTTGTGTTTTCATAAGATTTGTTGGATAAGCTGCTCTAGTCCTTCTAACCAGGAATCATCATCTTAATTACCATAAAATTATGTTTAAAATTTAGTTACCATAAAACAAATAAGATGTTAAAAGTGCAATCTAGGAGTAGAAAAATAGTGTATGCTTGTACTGTAGTGTCAGCATTTACTTACAAACTCTGCCTGTTTGTTCAGATAACAATCTCCTTTATGAGGAGGGAGGTTAAGCAGTGAATGTTCTTTACCAGGACTGCTTAGTAACAGTCTTGGCATTGCCTCACTGGAAGCTTTTATTGGCCTAGTCCATTTCATTAGAATTGAATAATCATTTTACCAAAATTGCTAAGAATGATCTTGAGGATAAGGGAAGGGAAAGACTCAGAGCAAATATTCAAATTAGGTGAAATTCACCCCTGTGTAGTGAGCTAGCACAAGTCTTATGCACTGCTTAAATCCTTTTAATTCTTCAAAATGGAGATTAGGTGGGATTTATGTGGTTCATAAGCCTTGTGATGGCCTTTCAAACCATACTAAATGCCGAACGCACTGGCTGCTTACTATGATAGCCACAGCTTTGAATCCCAAATTTGCTGTTCTGTGACAACATAAACAAGCTAATCTATGAAATCTGAGCCAGATCCTTGGCTGGTGTAACTCTGCTGTGTTGGCTGCAATGGAGTGACACTTATTTACACTTATCTGCACCTCATCTTAAAAAAAAATAAAAAAAAATGCTCAGGTAATTCCCTGAGCACTGTGCAGACATATATATTTTTTAAATCCAGTAAGGCAATTTTAAAAAGTTGGAGAGACTGGAAGGAAGTCAATGGGACTATTCGAATGTTTCAATTTAAATATATAAGTGTTTTGATAGGTCAGGGCCTAAGAATCTTGCAATGAAAGTCTACCAAATAACCCCCGCCCCAGAAAACTGTTGACACAATTGCTGCAAGACTTTATCAGTGTTTGAAACATTTCTGTCTTCCCAAGGTATCTGATAGTACGCAATGAACACAGGAAGTAGTACTGTAAGGCTCTGAGGGCCTGACCCAAACCCCCCTAAAATTGAGAGGAGTTTTTCCATTAGCTTCAGTGAACTTTATATCAGGACCTTATTCAGAACGCTTAAAATAGGACAATTATGATTCAGGGAGCTTAATTAAAATCTCCCTCAACATTTTTTTAATCTCATTGAAACAGACGGGAAAAGCCCCCATAGAAGCGTGATATGCTTTTTAAAACATGCCTTTAAAAGGAGAGAAGACTCAGACTCAGAGCTCTGGGGAAGGACCTCACTTACATGCATGCAACTCTACTGAAGTCAGCAGCACTGCATCCACTTATAACAGGTCTGAATTTGGTCCTGGTGTTTGAAATATCTTCTGAATAAGACCTTGGCGCTCACCTTTTTATTCTTCTAGTATATACAGATATTGCTGTTCTTTAACAGAACATCTGTTTAAAAACAAAAGTGAGATGCCTTTAGAATTTCTCATGCTTCACCAAACAATTCGTATGTACTATTTGTATAATGTCCTATACTATGTATATCAGTTTAGTAAAGCAGGGATTTACAGAGCTCCCAAGTTATGCCTGTGTTTGTCAGTGTTGCAAAATAGATACCTGGTTTACTTTTCAAAGAGGAGGAGGTAAGTATAGAAGAATGTCAATGGTTTTACATACCATTCACCCCCCCGCACTCAGCATGACACTTCCAGGGGGGTGTCCAGGGTTGCAAGGCACCTTGCTACCACCTGCAACCTCGTCTGTGCCTGTCAGGGGTCAGCTACCCAACTCCACCAGCCACAGGCAACACAAGCACTATTCACGAGGTCAGTGCAGGCCCCGGTGTGTCTCAACAGATTAGCAATAGGCACACTCCAGGCTTCGAGCCCTTCAACTGTCTCCCTGGAGTGTCCAGTACCCATTCTGCTGGAGACTCACAGCAGTCACAGATTCGCGGCTTCCAAAGAGGCATCACATTCCAGCTTACCAGTTCTACCTCCGATTGCCACTTTGCTTATCACGCAGCACTGAGCTATGTTTATAGTGCAAACAAGTAAAAGTTTTTATTTAACATAGAGATTCAAGTGATAGCAAGTGGAATTATTGGAAACAAATGGTTATATATGAAATAAAATCATAACACACATTCCAGAACCTAGCCTGACCTAACTAGATACGTTCATGTCTCATAGAGCAATGCTCACCCAAAGTCCTTCCAGTGTTTTACAGCCAGGCTTGGCTGTGATCTTTCATTCATGGGACAAGTCACACTGTCAGCTTGCCTCCTTGGTGAAAGATCCCAGATACCTGTTTGCTCCCCCAGATATATCAGAACAATCTATTGTCCCTATCTGTGACCTGTGTACTCCAGTCTTGCAGATTTTGCAATCTCTTAATCAGCATCTGGCTCAATATACAAAGAGGCATACATTGTAAGGCATTCAATACACAACAACCAGACTCGGAGTTAAAGGTCTTTTACCTTTTGCTTGAAAGGGACCTATCCAAGACACCTGGATAGCTTCCCATAAGAACATAATTTTCAGTGTAGATACAGCTCCTTAAATATTAAGATGATCAGTGGGCTGCTGGCTCATATTCTTCCCCCCCCCCCCCCCGAGTTTATTATTATACATATATACAACCTAAGGGATTCCTGTAAAACCCTATGCACCCCTTTTGCCCTCTGCCAGTTGGCACCAAAGAGATTCCTGGGTCTCACCCTCCCAAAATCCTGAACCCGTCAACATCATAGCTTGTCACTCCAGAATCACAGCCAAGACCTGGTGTTGCCATTTATGTCAAACAATTCCTCAGGAGTACAGGATGTTGACAGGGGGCATGGCATCCGGCAGTGTTTATGCGATGTCTAAGTTCTCCTCATTCATACATGGGGCCATTCCTCAGCTTGCACTTAGTCATGTTGTCACCAGTCTTTGCCACCCCAGCTCTTCCTCGATTTACAGTGCACCAATATTTTCATTCAAGGTTGGTACCTGGGGGGAGTTGTTCTGAAGGAGACAGGTTCTCCAGGATCATCAGTATTTCTCACCATTTTGTTACACTGTAGCCTTCCACACTGGTATTTTGAGGTAGGGCATTTTTAGAAGCAAATCTCTTCCTGGGCTTCTGCCTTTTAGGTGATAGAATGTGTCAACACAGTGCGTGTCTCAGATCACATGTAGTGGCGCTGGAACATTTTTAGTAGTGGGGGTATTGAAAGCCAGCCCCCTTACCCGTCCGTGTGCCCCACCCCCAGCTGAGGCTGGGAGCAGGGCTGTCTCCGGGGGGGGCGGGTGTGTGGTAACAGACGGGCAAGGAGGCTGGGGCCATGTGTGGGGCCCCGGAGTGGAGCCCTGGGAGCAGGGGGCCGGGCACAACACGGAGGCCTGGGAGTTGGGCATGTGGCTGGGGCCCCAAGAGCAGAGCCCCAGGCGCAGGGCTGGGAATGGGGCCCTGGGCATGGGCCCCAGGCACAAGGCCAGAGAGTAGGACCAGCAGTCAGGACCTGAGGGGTTGGGGAAGGGAGTGTAAGTGGAGGGCCAATAGCAGGGCCTTGGCGCAAAAAGCCCCCGCAGGTTTTATGCACAGAGCCAGCGGTTGGGGAGCGGGGCCTGTCCCCAGGACGCGAGCCAGGGAGTGGAGCCTCGGGTGTGGAGCCAGCAGCACCGCATAAAACCTGGGGGTGCTGCAGCACCCCCCACACTCCTACTTCCTGTGCCTATGATCCCGTGCCTGGTTTTGCCTCTTCTTTCTACTGAAGGCATACTGCCTCACCAATGATGGTGCAATCCCTGTGGCATAGTGTGGGAGTCGGTTTCAAAGTCCCTGTGATGATCCTACAGGCTTGATTAAATTCAGTATCGTTTTTGTGTGCGTGGCTCGAGCATGATCACACTGGGGCACAATACTCTGCAACTGAGTAACGCAAGGCAAGACCGGTTGCTCCGAGTGTTTTGGGGTCAGCTCCCCATTTTGCATTGGCCAATTTCTGGAGTACATAATTTCAGGAGTTCACTTGCTTTTTCAGGTTCTTAATATGCTCTTTGTATTTTAGTGTTCAGTTGAATCAGGGCTGGCCTTACCATGAGGTGAACTGAGACGGCCACCTCAGGTGCCAGACTGTGGGGGGCACCACTAGGACCCAGAGCATAGAAAATTGTGTCTGCTCCTGGTGCATATGTATTCTCTCTGCTCTAGATGCACAGAGATGGTGGGGTGTTGTGCTGGAGGAAGGAGGGCATGAGAGACATAACAGGCAGGCAGGAGAAAAGGTGAGAAGGAATAACAGAAAGCAGCAGGAGCTGCAGGGAGAGAGAGGAGGAGGAGCCTCTTATGTACCTCTCTAGCACCCCCAGGAACCTGGACTGATTAACACCAGCTTCTTAGGGAGCTTCCTGTTTCCTGCTGTTTCTCTGAACCCACTTGAGGAGAACAAGTAGTCAACTGAAGTAGTAGGAGCCAGTTAAGCCCTTAAGATGCTGATATCTTCCGTCACTAAGGCCCTGCTACCAGCCTGCTTATTTGTCCCCTTCACTTGAGTGTTGAGAGCCACTATAGCTGGCACAGAACAGCAGTCATGAGTGAAAGAAGAAAATGCCCCTCTGGGGCAGCATTCAGAAAAAGAAAGAAAGCAAAGGAAGCTTTTCTATCTAAGCAGGAAGCAGCTCTCCTGAGATACATAGACACAAATGTTCACGGTGAGCCTTCTGGCCCCAGTGAGGATGTGAGTGGTGAGGAGATGCCTGATGTTCCAGTTAGAGTGCAAGTGACCTGGCAGCTACTGCAGCATCCATAGCTCCATCTCAAATGGATGTAACCATGCACATTCCTGAAGAAAAGTGTAGATCAGAGAAGAGGGTCATGGAGGCGCAAGAAACAGCTGCTGCTAAGTTTAGTTCCATAAGTCTAGATGATCCAGGACTGTGGACCCACTTGAGCAGTAGCCTGAGGGACCTCCTTGTAGTGCATGGGCCACAGGAAGTGGAAAAACATCACGGTCCCCAAAGACAATGAAAATAGAAGTTTCCATCCAACACATTACTGGCATGAAATCCCCAGTGGTGACAAAGTGGAGAGGCCATGGCTTATGTACTCAAAAACCCAGAATGCAGCATACTGTTTTTGTTGCAAACTGTTCCAATCTGATATTCCAGCCACATTGGGTTCTACAGGAACAAAGGACTGGAAAAATCTGGCTAGAAATCTGGCATGCCATGAGAAGGCAGCAAATCACCAGAGAGCATTCCATAGGTGGAAAGAGCTTGAGATGAGACTAAGGTTAAAGGCCACCATAGATGATCAGCATCAAGAGAAGACTGCATCAGAGTCTCTTTACTGGCAAAATGTTCTGAAAAGGCTCATTGCCATTGTGAGAGTGCTTGCTATCCAAAACCTAGCACTGCGTGACATTTCAGATCAGCTGTATGTGCCAAACAATGGAAACTTCCTTAAAATTGTGGAGCTGATGGCTGAGTTTGATGCTGTACTCCAGGAGCATCTAAAAAGAGTCACCACCCAAGAAATGTACACACACCACTACCTTGGAAAAACCATTCAAAATGAGATCGTACAGTTACTGGCAACAAAAGTCAAACAGAAGATTGTGGCAGATCTGAAGTCAGCAAGATATTACTTAGTTATTCTGGACTGCACACCTGACTTCAGCCGTACGGAACAAATGACTTTAATGGTGCATTTTGTAACAACAACAGAACCTAGTGAAAATGCCCCTGCAATGGTGACTGTCAGAGAGCATTTTCTACAATTTATTGACATAGATGATACTATAGGAGCTGGTATGACAAATGTGCTTCTTAAAAAGCTGGAAGATACAGGAATTGCGATAGCTGACATGAGAGGTCAGGGCTACGATAATGGTGCCAACATGAGAGGAAAGAAGAGAGGCGTGCAGACACGGATCCGAGAGTTAAACCCTCGACCTTTTTTTTTGTCCCATGCGGTTCTCATTCATTGAACTTGGTGGTCAGTGACGCAGCATCAGCTTCTAGTGAGGCTGCTGAATTTTTTAATGTAATTCAAAGCATCTATGTATTTTTCTCTGCATCAACTCATCGATGGCAAATTTTGAAGCAACATCTGGGAACATCCTCTGTGACACTGAAACCACCGAGTGCCACACGATGGGAAAGTCGAGTGGAGACGATAAAGCCTATCAAACACCAAATTGGGAAGACAGATGATGCCATAGTTGCCATTATGGAGGATAATGCTATGACAGGAACTGTTTGTGGGAGAACAGTGGCAGAGGGAAATGGAATCACCAGAAACATACATAACTTCACATTTCTGTGTGGCTTAGTGTTGTGGCATGACATACTGTTTGAAATAAATGTTGTAAGCAAGAGACTCCAAGGTGTTGACCTTGATATATCTGGAGCAATGGAACAACTGGACAAAGCAAAGTCATACCTACAGTCTTACCGGTCAGATGAGGGATTTCAAAACGTTCTGAAGAGTGCACAGAAGTTGGCAGAGGAACTTTACACTGAAGCTATTTTCCCACCCATTCAAGAATACAAGAGTCACTGAAGAAGAAGAAATTTTGATTACGAGGCACGGGATAATCCCATAAGAGACCCCAAACAACTCAAAGTTGAATTCTTTAACCAGGTGCTAGATTGTGCAATACAGTCAGTTGAAGAACATTTCATGCAGCTCAAGGAACACAGCAGTATATTTGGGATGTTGTATGATATTCCAAAACTCCTCACTATGCCTGAAGAAGACCTACACCAGCAATGCAGGGCACTAGAGACAGTGTTGACACATGATGACATGCGCGATATTGACGCGAGTGATTTAGGTGATGAACTGAAAGCCCTTTCAAGATACATTTCAGCAGGATCAACTCCAAAGGCTGTTCTGGAATATATGTGCACAAATAAGATGACCACCCTCTTTCCAAATGCTTTCATTGCTCTGCACATACTTCTAACACTTCCTGTAACATTTGCTAGTGGAGAACGCAGCTTCTCCAAGCTGAAGTTAATAAAAACACATCTACGCTCCACAATGACACAGGAGAGGCTGATTGGCCTTGCAATCATATCTCAATAAAGCATGAGCTGGCCCAGACTGTGGACCTTCAGCAGGAAGCAGTTCAAATATTTGCAACCAAGAAGGCACGGAGAGCACCACTTTGATTTTTCCAACAGATAAAAATGCCACTGTTTACTGTGTAACAAGAAAAGCTACGTTTGCTGTTCAGGTTTCAGAGTAACAGCCGTGTTAGTCTGTATTTGCAAAAAGAAAAGGAGTACTTGTGGCACCTGTAGCTCACGAAAGCTTATGCTCAAATAAATTGGTTAGTCTCTAAGGTGCCACAAGTACTCCTTTTCTATTTGCTGTTCAGGCGTTTGAAAGTTAAGTGTTACTTAAAATTTTTGAACAAGGCATTTTAAGTTGTTAGTTCTCCTTTATTGGGGTAGGTAGCAGAGCAGTACCATGAGAGGAATAGAACAGGAAGAGTAGAATTGAGACCTTTCAAAGTTTTGGCCCAAACAAGGGGGCGTGGGGGCGTGATTTGAGCTTCCCACCTCGGGTGCCAAAATGTTGTGGGCCGACCCTGAGTCAAATGTGACCCCAAGCTACATTGTATGTTGATATTGCTGAAGGGCAGGGGTTCTCAAACTGGAGGTCAAGACCCCTCAAGTGGTTGCAAGGTTGTTATATGAGGGGTTGCGAGCAGTCAGCCTCCACCCCAGACCCTGCTTTGCATCCAGCATTTATAATGGTGTTAAATATTTTAAAAAGTGTTTTTAATTTACAAGGGGGGTCGCACTCAGAGGCTTGCTATATGAAAGGGGTCACCAGTATAAAAGTTTGAGAACTACTGCTCAAGGGATTGTATAGTATACTATACTAACATTCAAGCCTAAACTTATTTTCAGGCACTAACTAATTTGTGTATCAAACACCAGATCTCTAGTATGTCAACTCGAGAGTTAGCCAGGGCCACAGCCCCCTTTCTGTCCGCACAGAAAAACCTCTTACCCAGGATTTAGCCCAGGTTAGCAGGCACAATATAGGATAGAGGCTTGAGCTTAGCTTTCCCTTCAGCTCCAGCTGGCAACCCGCCTGCTTTGCAGTAAGAATGATGCCGAATCAAGCTCCACAGGTGTTAGTCCTCCCATTCCACCTGGGCTATACTATCCTCTCAACCACCTCTCTTCTTCCCTATTGTAAGTCACCTACACTGGTTCAATGTTTTAGCCCCATGTTTTCCTGTGCCATGTCTGCTCCAGTTCTACAGCATTTGAACAGAGATGCCGTCCAAGAAATTGCACTGTTTGCAGACCAAATTCCTAAATGACATTCTCATTAGAAGCCCTTGCTGCCAAATGCTGTTTGCCTTCACCTTCAGAACTGTCTGTATTAATGAGTTGCTCCACTCAGAGGTTATGTACATGAAGTATTGTTCTCATGTGCCTGCCACACACAGCAGCTCCGTGCTGCATGAGAGAGAGAGAGAACACCTTGTGAATGAATTCACGGAGCAGCCCAGTTTAATGCAGTTGCTAAAAAACATGGGATATTCCATTAGAAATCCATTCCAGCACATGAGCTAGTACGCCATCAATGTGCATGGAGTCACATTGTACGGGGAGACTTTGGCAAATCAGTAAAGTGCCTGAAACCACTGTGGCTTATTGCTAAAAGCAGCCAAGTCAGCAGGCTATAAATTGGCCAAGTCTGCAGGCTTAGCTTAACCAAGGCAGGAGGGGAGGGGGGTCTTTGGGTGCCCCACAGAGAGGGCAGCTTGACCCCTCGTCCTTCCTGATAAGAATTGTGTTGAAGTGGCTCATACATGCATTTTAGAAGAGCAGGATGGTGCCCCAGGAATGTCTATTGGGGGCCTCAAGGCTGCAAACTCTGGAAAAACCCACACTTGGTTAATCGATAATCAGAAGGAACCTCTTGCTTGACTATTAAAACTGCTTACTTAACAAGTTTTCTTTAAGGGACATGTCATTCTATTACTAATGTATAAATAAGGGGGAAAAGTTTGAGGTAGTTGGACTCTTTTTGGACTCTCCCTCTGGATACATCTTGCAGTCCCCACCGGCAGATGGAAGATTTGGCCACTGGAAGCCTGCCACTGTGTTACTCAAGAGCCACACTCAGCTTTGGTAATTATCAAGGGTTGGGGTGTTTTACTAACCTGTTGTGGATGTGTGTAAGTGCTTGAGACTAAGTAAAGGTTAGCTTTAAGTGAAAGCACTCTTGTGTTGTCCTGTTTGTGCCAGCCATCTAACGTCGGACTGCCTGATTTATTTCCTGACACTACCTCACACAGAGTAAAAGTCACCAAGAGCTTTGGGTTGAAAGAACCCCGGGTAACAACATGGGTCTAGCAGTGAGGATGTTTCACCCATGGTAGCTAGCCCAGGATAACTCTGCAGTTAAAACATAACCTGCGGGTGCTAGGTTCTTGTGTCTTCCTTGCTTGGTCATAAATGCTATTTTATGTCATGAGGTGTTAAAAGAGCCAGTCAGAGAAGGAAATAAATGTCATGTTTGTTTGCATATGCCAACAGCGACTTGATTGTAACAAAACCCTATTTGCTGGATGTTTAAGTGCCAACTTGTGAACTTTTTCTTTCTGAATTCCTATAGTCTGTTTTTTCTCTGTGCAAAAAAGAATGTATTGGAAGCATGCACAGAAGAAATCTGAAGCATTTCCTTCTTCAGTGTGATAGGAGAAAATAGAACATGTCCTGCATGCTCATGAAGTCATAAGGCCTGATTCTCTACTACCTTGCATCGTGTGTAATCAGTTACACTTGTGCTAGGTGAGTGTAAAATGCTATCCAGGGTGTAAGTGAGTGGAGAATTCTGATTTGGTAGCAGTTACACCCAGTTTGCATGGGAGCAATGACTACACAAGGTCCCAGCCAGTGCAGAATTAGGCCCATAATTTTTTTTTCTTTCCTCTGTCCTGCTTTAATCTCCTCTCCCTAGTCATGTTTCACAGGAGAGCACTTTCATTATGTGGCACTGGTGCTGAATGCAAGATGAGATAATACAGGAGTCTAGCCCAACTTATTTTCAGATGCTGTAACTAATTTGGGCATCAAACGTCAGATCTTTAGTTTCCTTACCCCTGAGGAAGGGAGTAGATGGGCTCTTGCCCGTCTCTATTCTTAATTCTATTAGTGCTATATGTTTTTCATGGTAGGTATTGGAAACTCATGGCGACCATAACAAGTCATCAACATGTTTTGTATCAACAAACAGAATCTTTGGGAGCATTTCATGACCTCTTGGATCTTTACAGCCTTTTCCCATCACAATAATAATAATTTAATACTGCTTCTCCTGTTCAGAACATGTTACAAATACTGAGCTGAATCATGTACATCTTACTGATACAAGTAGTCAAGTTGAAGTCAATGGGACTACTCATCTGAATAAGGCAAGCAGGAAGGGAGGAGTTATTGTCTAATTACATGTTTTTTCTGGCTGTTTTCATGTTTATGGAGTAGCCTAGCTGCTACTTTTTCCTTTAACTGTCTGTCCAGCTTTGCCCTGCCCTGATGGTCTAATGCTGGGGCCACCACTCTGACTGTACTGCTTTGGTCCTTATAATGCTTGCACAGCATTGTTGTTGCTGCTTTTATGTTGTTTTTGCTTTCTATGGACTTTTCCTCAAAAAAAAATTAGTTTTTGTTAGGAACGAACCTTGAGGAGTCGTATTAATATGATGTTAAATATAGCTTTGCAGTCAACATAGACAGGGACAGCAGCTCCAGCAGATTTACCCGCAACCTGCAGCTAATATGTTCAACGTGATAGTCCCTGTCTAAATTGATTGCAAAGTTTGTGTTTAACATCATGTTAGTTAACACAACTTCTCAAGTTGTGTTCTGCCATTCCCTGATTTTCTAGTGGTGACAAGCCCTAAGGGCAAAAATCCATATCTGTGCAAGTAAATTTCTCCCTAATAACCTCCTGTGTAATCCTGCTGGCTCTTTTCTTAAGACTCAGTAAAGTTTGTACAATTATTTACTTTCACATTCACCCAGCCACTAACTGATTGCACCTGCTTGCTTGCCATTCACTCATGTACGTGCATGCCCACCTTCTCCCTCCTGTAATGTACAAAAATCCAAGGATGTCTGACATCATAGACATTTCTTTAAATACACAAAAACCATCCAGGAAATCCATAACTAATATCTAGCTTTATTTATCATTTGGTTGAGATGAATGGCATCTTAAAAGGTCATACCATATACAATAGCTGTTATAGGCATGGGGTAGTTATTTTCTGAGCTTCTTTATTCATGACTCTTTGCCCTTTTTTTGGATTGACAAGTGACAGCTTCACATTCTGGACCTTTTAATATGTATTTACAGTAGTCTAAGAAATTTGTCCTTAATCAAAGGAGCCATGACTTGCCAACACTCCTTTAGAATATTACTGAGTAACTCATTACAATGTTAATAGCTTCTGTCAGGAGTTATTGATCCTGATGTCAACTATTCTCAGAATAATACATACAGCTGATTTTTACTTTATCTGTGGAGCATGCTGAGGGATCACTATTCAAGTGGCATAATCAGAAGTGCTTGAGTAGAATAATCAGCATCCAATATGTGAATCAGAACGGAATAAAGACATATTTCCAGATGCATGAACGTAATTTATTGTTGTGGGCAAAGTAATAAGCAATATGGGAACAAAGCAAACAGAATTAAATGGTGAAGTAAATAACATTTTTACTAAATGACTTTTGACAAACTTCAGCTTGTTGTCAGCAGTTAAGAGGGTCAATAGGGAAAAATAATTAGAGCAGATATTAAAATATTTTAATCCAAGAGAAGATTGTGCTTATTAAGCTGATGGCATGACTGTGACTTTGCTGGTGTTCCCATCCTGAATTATGAGAATTAACTAATGGACAAATCCTGGTCTCATTCTGTTTCAATGGGACCAAGTTTTAGCCCCAAATATCTCTCTCCATAGGCAGATTTCCCTGGTTGTAGATGGAACTGTACAAGAGGCCCACAGATACAGCAAAGGAGACATGAGGAAAAGGCATCTTTTCAAGCAAGACTCCTCCCTATTAGCAGGAATGTTTCAGTCCAAGAGTGAAATCCTGCCCCCACTGAAGTCTATCACAAAACTCCTATTGACTTCACTAGATTCAGGATTTCTCCTTAAGGGTCAGGATGAACTAAATGGGTAAGAGAGGAAATCTGTCTTGGTGCATTCTAGATCACCCTTCAATGTAGTATGTAAATGCTTATCAGGAGCATTTAAGATATCTAAGGGATTTCATGGAGTGTGACGGGGCAAGGCCAGACGGCTATAGAGAAGTAGTGCGAGATAGATATATTAGCTCCAGGCTAAACAAATCCCTGGTACCAGAATAAGTGAAATGGCAGCTGCTCCAGGTCAATTAAGACACCTGGGGCCAATTAAGAACTTTCCAGAAGGCAGGGAGAATGCTAGGTTGATTGGGACACCTGAAGCCAATCAGGGGCTGGCTGAAACTAGTTAAAAGCCTCCCAGCCAGTCAGGTGGGTGTGCATGTCAGGAGCTGTGGGAGGAAGTTATGCTCTTGGAGAGACTGAGTAGTACACACCATATCAGGCACAAGGAAGGAGGCCCTGAGGTAAGGGTAAAGTGGAGCTTGACGAATTGAGGGCTGCTGTGGGGGAAGTAGCCCAGGGAATTGTACATGTCATGTTTCTAAAAGGTCAGCTACCATAGCTGATACTATTAGGGTCCCTGGGCTGGAACCTGGAGTAGAGGGTGGGCCCGGGCTCCCCCCTCCCCTCCCCTCTGCCCCTGATTAAACACTGAGACTGGGAGACAACAGAGACTGTGCAAGGAAGGATAACTTCTCCTCACCTCCCTTGCTGGCTTATGATGAAAATGGCTCAGTAGACTGTCTCTAGAGAGAGAAAGGTTACGTGGAGAGTCACAGTGAGCCTCTGAGGCTAGCGAAATCTGCCAGGAAACATGGGACCCATGGAGGCAAGGACAGAGCTTTGTCACAGGAGTTTTCTACTGTTCTCCCCTCCCTGGAAAAAGGAGGGACATGATCAGGAGGAGTTATTAGTTTGGAACTCTTCTTTTGAGTAAATAATGAAGTATTGTACGTTAAGGGCCATATGGCCCTTAATGTGTCAGGGCAATTGTGATTCCCTTCTAGCTCAGAGGGGTCCCACTGCCAACATAGAGGAATCCTCAGTTAACAGATACACCATAGTGGCTTCCATGCCACAGCCTTGCCCTGACTGGCACGGAGAGGATGGCTAAACTCCAGCCAGAGCCCAAATGTCTACACAGCTGTTTTTAGCACTGTAGCGTGAGCCCGAATCTGTAGACCTGGACTCTAAGACTTACTGCTCAAGGTTTTAAAATGCAACTTGGGCATACCATAAGATATGCCCAAGGCTCTCTGTAGCCCTTGGGGCCCATGGCAGCCAATGAAAGTCTGCCCTGATTTGTGTCTGGAGGCCAGACAGGCACATAGAGATGTACACATTGAAGGATTGCAAGAGTGGCGTAAAATCCTCTTGCGTCTTTCCTGTCTTGCACTGTGTTCTCCTTGACCAGTCCCCAGGATTTAAACCACTGGATTCAGTCTCTGTGTCACTCGCCCATTGTATTGTTGTCTTCTACTGCTGTCCCTTGCTATGCTTTGTCTGGTTACAGTATTTACAAACCTGATATTCTTGCTCATCTTCCTCCATTAATATAAAGAAAGAGATGGCAGAAAAATTGAAGAGCAGGAGAAGAAAGAAGAGAGCGGGAAAGAAGGTGGGGAGACATGTAGGAACACAGGAAATGCATAAGAAGGAACATAATGGGAAAAGAACAAAGATATAGAGGAAAGGAGACATTAAGCGACAGGCAAGGGAAAGAACTTGAGGAAAGAGGGTGATTAACAAATAGACTTGGCAAAATTTCTTAACATACTGAGAGAAACTCTTATAATCAGATACACCCATTCCGTATATTAAATAGTCATATTGTTCATTTATTTGATTTAAATGTATCCTTGTTGTTGTTACAAAATCATTTTTGTCAGCTTAATATACATAATAGGACTATGAATCTAGTAAAACATCCAGATATCATCACACACCTAATAAGTTGCTATCTGTTATAGTACCTGAGATTACAATGTGAAAAATGCAAATTGATGATGTAATGTGTGATATTTTTCAACACTGACATGAGTGCTGATTTTTACTAATGCTTTTCTTGTGACAATTGCCAATAAATCCTGAATGGAACTGTTTGCATTCCTGCAAAAGGACTTTGGCAACAGCTGTGAGGGTACAGACAAGGAACACTATGTGTTGTATGCCAAACAGTTTGTGTTTCTGACACCTACCTGAATTCTTCTCAAATTGCATGATTACTCATTTGTACATAATTTATCATCTCAATTTATTTAACCCAACATGATGCTTATGTAGTAAGGCCTTTTATCCACCAAACACTTTTAAGCATATGAGTAAATTTACACTTATGAGTAATCCCATTGGGCTACATTGTAAAGTTAGTTACTTATGTGTTTGCAGGATCAAGGCCAAAGTGGTTTGGGATTCCTCAGGATAAAAATACAACCCAAATATAAGATAGCATTATAATTTATTAGGTACTATTGCTAAACAGAGAGAAAATATCATATGCCCAATTTTGACCTACTTTAAAACCTTAGAAGATGAGGGAGGAAATGTCCTTTTGGAATGAAAATCTTTTTTTTTAATGTCGATGTGCCACTCTCTACAGAATTGTGGGGAGAAAAACAATAGCCAGGCAATTGTGAATGTTAACGTGACATGAAGTCCTCGCTTCCAAGCAACCATTTCAGATCTAGTCCTGATTCAGGAAGGTACTGAAGCACTTCCCTAACTTTGTTCATGTGAACAGTTGCAGAAGTCAGTGCATGTTGTTCAGCACCTTCCTGCATTGGGGGCCGAGGTCACTAGTGTCTGAAAGCCATTACAGCCTTTTTATCTATTCAGGGGCCCGGTGAATTGCCTCAGCCCAGTTCTTAATGTGCAGGCATCTGCTTCACAAAAACCACTGCCAGAATTGAATCACTTAAGTCTCAGCAGAAAAAGTAGTTTACAAAATTGGATAAAATGAGATAGAGCAGCCTTCTTGCATAAATCTCTCTACCTTCCGGCACCAAGGACTAGACGATGTTAAATCACTTTCATTTGCTAATGCTAATGATGTGTAATTGTGTATAACAGGAATCACCACTGTGTAAGGTCTCAGGCTTCTTCAGACCCATTATCCTGTCACTGGGATGATTCAAATTTTCTGTATTTTAAGTTGAATTCTTCTTGATAGTATAAAAGGCTGTTACTTTGAATGTCTATTAACAATATGCCTTTCTGTACTAAATTTAAAAATAAAAATTGTATTTAATGTTTATATATAGCACATATTTATAACTCCTATATCACATGGTCACAGTCCACATTTTACGCTTTCATTTTGAAATGCTGAGTTGGAACTAGAATTAATAGCTGTTTTTTGTTGTGTTTGAGAAACACAGTGATCAGACATGGCCAGTTACTCTGATTCTGCCTAATGATGTTCAGCATAATTATCTCCATTCCCTAATTTTATATGGGTGTGGGTGGTTTTTGTAATTTTAAAGAGAAAATGTTCACTACAAAAATATTGAAGTAATGCCTGCAGCAATTGCATTTCCAAGAAGAATCCATGAAAATGAGGCTGCTTTTCATACCAGGGAACTTTAGGATGTGCGGTGACAATTCTATAACATTTAATTTTAGCTTGGAATTGACAGGATCCATTTATATACTTTTTAAATATTGTTAATAGACATTCAAATAACAGCCTGGAAAGATCCAGTATATTTTATACTATCAATAAGAATTAAAATTAAAAATACAGACAATGTTTCCTCTCTGTACAACACGGACTATTGTATGTGGTTAAGGCACAGGGGATCGGGGAACCTGAGCACTATTCCTGGTTTGCCAGAGACTTCCAGTGTGCTTGTGGGCAATTTCACAGATTTAAAATCAGAAGGAACCATTATGATCATCTAATCCAGGGATTTTCAAACTTCATTGCACCATGACCCCTGACAAAAATTACTACACAATACCAGGAGAGGAGACTGAAGCCTTGAACCCCTGCGAGGGGCGGGGGTGGGGGCCAAAGCCTTCAGTTCCACACAGGGGGCTGTAACTTGAGCCCCACCACACAGGGCTGAAGCCCGCGGCCTTCAGCCCCAAGAGGTGGGGTTAGGACTTCGGCTTTGGCCCCAGGCAGCAGCAAGTCTAAGCCAGCCCTGGCGACCCCATTAAAATGGGGTCCCGTCCCACAGTTTGAGAACTGCTGATCTAGTCTGATTTCCTACCTAATACAGGCCATAGAACTTCATTCAGGGATTTCTGCATGTTGCTAGTGGTTGAACTACAGAGCATATATTTTGAAAAGACATCCAATCTTGATTTAAAGGCTCCTAGTTATGGAGAATTTACCATATCCTGTAGTAATCTGTTCCAATGGTTGATTACCCTCACTATTAAAAAGTTGTCTTATTTTCCAATTAAATTTTGCTGAATTCAACGTCCATCCATTGGGTCTTGTCATGCCTTTAGTCTATCACAGTGTTTCTCAATGACTGATCCGTGGACTGAAGCTGGACCCTGAGATTTCCTTGACACAGTTTAGAAAGGCAACAAGCCAGTCTCTAGTATCAAAAAGGTTGAGAAACAAGGATCTTGCAGACAAAGAAAGCTCTAGTATCCTATTTTCTCCCTGTGTGTGTCCAGTTTACAGATGGGGAAAATTGAGGCACTTAAATTCACTCAATTCATATAGTCAGATCTGGGTCTACTATACATATTATTTGATCCAAAGTTAAAGGGTATTTTAATTAATACAGTGAAAGCCATTATTAAGGCATTTACGTCAATAAAGACTTGGTGATTTAACTAAAATCCCCCATTCATTTAACATTTTAATTTAATAGAACTATAACTTTTATTGAATATAGTCTGCCTGGCTTCAGGACCACACTAAACTGTATCCTATTTCACTTTGCACTGGCTTTCATTTAAAGCCTTGGACGGATTCTTAAAGGGCTACTTTGTTCCAAAGCCCTGGTCAGGAACACAGATGGAGTCTTTCCAGAGCATATAGTTCTTTAGGTAAGTACAGTGTTTTCACATACATCAGATGACATGGTCCCGCTACCCTGAACAGTTTACAGTCTAGGGCCCTGATCCAGCAATTGGCTCTATTCGGACAGGCCCTTGGACCCATGTGGAGTTTGATTTCAACAGGTCTCCTTGCAGGCATAGGAGTCTGCCTATCTAGTTCCCCTTTCAGGATCAGGGCCTAATTTAGACTCCCTGTGTTGTGCGCAATGAACAAAAATTTCAGATATGACAGTATTAAAAAAAAAATCTAAAAAAGAATCCCTAACCCTGTATTATAAGGGCTAATTACCTTAATGCTTATAAGGGGGCACATGTATAAATCTTGCTAACATACGGTTTATACAGGCTTAACCAGTGGTGAGCTGGAGCCGGTTCCCACCAGTTCACTAAACCTGGTTGTTAAATTTAAAAGCCCTTTTAGAACCAGTTGTTCCGCTCTGCTTCTCCTCCACCCACCCCAGACTTCCCGCAAATCAGCTGGGGCAGGCTGAGAAGCAGGCGGCGGCTTCCCACTCAGGCCCAGGGAGGTGGAGGTGAGCTGGGGCACAAGGAGGGCCGCCCGTGCTGCAGCAGGTAACCCAGGGGCGCCCAGGGGAACCACTCCCTGCCCCAGCTCACCTCCACCACCCTCGGCCTGAGCAGGAAGCCGCCGCCTGCTTCTCAGCCCTCCCTGGCTTCCCGCCAAACAGCTGATTTGCTGGAAGCCGGGCGGGGGAGGGGGCGGGCCGGAGAAGCAGAGCGGGGCGGTGCATTCAGGGGAGGAGGAGGAGCGGAGGTGAGGTGAGCTGGGGCTGGGCGCAGGGCGGGGAGCTGCCGGTGGGTGCCCTGCACCCACCAAATTTTCCCCGTGGGTGCTCCAGGGTTGGAGCACCCAGGGAGTCTGCGCCTAAGGCGCCACTTTTGATGTGATCAGTGGGGGAGCGGCGGCTTCCCCCCCCCCCCCCCCAGCTACACTTTCCTGCCCCTAGGAGCCAGAGGGACCTGCCGGATGCTTCCTGGGAGCTGCCCCAGGTAAGCACCTTCGGGACTCCCCACCTCACCCCGCGGCAGGTACCTCTGGCTCTTAGGGGTGGGGTGGGCACTCACTAGGGTGGCCCATGAGACCCTCCTGCCTGGTTTTGGGGACAGTCAGGGGACAGGGGAGGGGGGTGGATGGGACTGGGGGGGGGTGTCAAGGAACGCCCGGGGGTTGGATGGGGCAGAAGTCCCGGGGGTCAGAGGTGGGCAACGACCCCCTCGTGGGGGGAGGAGGGAACCCGTTAAGATTTTGGCAGCTCATCACTGGGCTTAACTATGATTTATGCAACAACAAATGTCATTGATTAATTTAAAGATGACTATTGCAGAACCCAGATTGCCGGACCTGATAAGGACTCATTCCTTACATTCAGCTCCACATCCAGCAAACGTTTTCAAAGTATGTTTTAGAAATGTTATACCAGGAAGATTCCATGCCTATTGCAATCAAGCAACACAACAAAAGCCAGAACATTACTATAATATTCCCTAGTTTAACATTGCAAGAATATATTTTCTTGCATCCCATCAGTTAAAAGTTGCTCAAAAGATTCCATATTTGGAAACTAATAAAAGGAGTAGGTTTTGTTTGTTCTAATTTTGAATGGGGATGGTGAAGAGGTAGAAGGAAGATAAGTTGGGTGGGCAGATGAAAGAAATGTCACTTAATGATGAAGTATTTTTCTTAGGAGGCCATTTTCCGACGTGTATAGCGGGGGAAGGTTTACCCGGAGAAATGGCTGAAACTTCAGAGTCTGCTGACTAGTGAGGACATTGTCGCTGAGCTGAACAGAGTGAGAATGTCAAGCGTGTGGACAGCAGAGTCCCCAAAAACACCTGAACTTTGTACCTCTGACCTTGCATCCAAAGCACAGAGGCAGAAAGTTAACCTATTCTCTATAAAAGACTGTGGCCATAAAAAGTGCAAGCAAATAATTCCTTTATATATAGATGTGAATTAGCCTTTTCCATTTCCAACAACATGATGGACCTAGCAATAGACCATACTATTATGTTGTTTGTAATTCTGATCATTGGTGGTATGGGTGGCATGGGAGGTACCAGATGAGTGAATACTGAACAAATGCCTGGAGATGTATATTTGATTTCTCCCTCTCTCCCTGCCCTCCTAATTTTAATAGCAAGACAAAACCCAAACTGGGAAAGCTGATTGGTTCAGTTTACCAGCTATTCCATAAAAAGTGGTAATTGACATTTTAATGTATGATATGTTGCATTCCTTCATAAGGCAACAGTAATTGAATACACATGAAATCCTGGTGCACTGTGTGACCCTGGAGTGTGCCACACACCTGGAAGCAGTGAAGTTCAATTAATGTCATTGCTACTAATAATGACTAGTAGTGAGAGCCTCCAGCCAGTTGCCACACTAGAGAAAACAGTAATCTTTGTATTTAGACCGATAATAATATACAGTAAACACCAAAGATCCATTGTTTACGTGCAGAGCTGTTCTGGATCAACAGTTAAAATCTTGTTTTCTCAGGAACTTGCTTTTTTATTAAATTACTCAATTTAATTGTGTTTGTCTAGCTTCATGTGGGAAAATTTACAGATACTAAAATGAAATCAGCTGAGAGCCATTAGTAGACTAAATCAAATAGCACGGAGACAAAGGTTCATGTAATAAAAAATAGGACATAAATCACACGCTTGCACCGAAATGCATAAGGTAAAATGACCTGAAGTGTCTGATTTAACCTGACAAAACCCAGGAAACTCAGAGTTAAGGGCTGAAACACCATCCTTAACTTGTCTTACTGCTAAAATCAAGTTATAGAGGTTTTGGTGGTTGGTTGGTATGTTTGTTTTTGCTCATTTTGGCATAGACACATTCTGATAATTTTTTCTTTCCATTTTATTCACAAAAAGAGAGGGACTTGGTTATTAAAAGGAGCATAAAGGGTGAAAGCATACAAATGCTGTTTACCAAAACAGAAGTGGATATGGGGAGAGAATCCTGTTTAATATATTCAGTATCTGATCTGTATGTTGCATTTGTAGTAATAGGAGTCTAGAGGCAAGTCATTTTTTCTAGCAACTGAATCTGAGAAACTAATTCAACTGCTTAACTGCCACTTTGAGCATGCAAAAGCTAGTTTGAGTTCTCTCTCTGGTTCCCCACCAACCAAAGCTCCATAGAAAGCTATCAAGTTATAAACATGACATTACTGGAAAAGCCCTCAGTGACTGAACATTTTATCTTCATACCCTAAGGCCATGACACTGCTTCCTGGAGTTTAGCCCTTTCATGGGAGTTCCGACCACTGCACTAGAACTATGCATTTGCACTAGAATTAGGGCAAACCACAGAGATTGTAAATTCAGTTTTATTAAGCCCCCAAGATTCAACTTCTTATCTCAAATTATATTTGAGCCGTTGGAGATCTTCAGCCTTCCTTTTTATGTGTTACTTTTCTCTAGAGCCTATTACCATAATATCTATCTTGTTTCACCTAATTTAATCAGGTGAACACCTTCTCTCATACCTTAGCTTCGCTAATCTGTGAACTATCCTTGCTCCTTTATCTGCCCTATAAGGTCAATCAGTTCTCCAGCTGATCCTTTTAGCCAGACATGGTGATTCTCGTTCTCCATTTCCCTCATGCTTTTCTTTTCCCTTCCTCCACTCTCCTCAGGCCAGTTTAATTTCTATTCTGCCCCCAAGATCCCTCATACTTTTGGAATCTGACTATAAATTCCATCACAGGATCCCAGGATGGCTAGTAGTCAGGTTTGTGAAGAGAGTAGGCACAGCAATTTTATGAACTTTATAAATACCCAGCTCAGTCTGACACTGTCTCTGGTACTGGAAGTATTTCTAGTTCACACTGGACATGCGCGGAAGGTTAAAGGAATTGGCAGAGTCACTCCAGTACGAACACCACTATTCTGCACGGTCCAATGCTTACAATCTATGCAAGGTAAACTGCGGTCTTCAAATACCACACACACTAGTGTTTCCCTTGGAGAATTCCTAGAATGTACAAAGCTTAAAGAAGAAACAGAAGATAAAGGAGAGAGGAAAAGGGAGGAGAAAAATAGTCCTGTTCTCTTATTTTCTGGTCCTAAAGAAGAAATTAATGGCAATACAAGAAATTTCTGCTTGTGGTTGTGCTAATTAACCTGGTGGCTACCATGGGAGATACCCAAGCCCTGGGATTAATCAAGGGAATCTCATTTTCCAGGGTAGAGTTCAAGTGTCTCTTGGACTTGGTTATTTGTGAACTGGCACTGATAAGGGCACATACAATGTTCATCACACAGTGACATCTTATCTTAGATAAGGATCACTTTTAAAAATGCTGTGCTCGCAAAAAGTACCCGATTGACAGCCCTAGGTACTTGAGCCCTCTATCCTCTAGATGAGGCCAAATTTATAGTAAGGTTTATTCAGATCCTGATGCCATTTGAATCCAAACTCAGGGTCAATTTTGGTTGAGGATTTCAAATAAGCAGGTCTGGTTTTATCTTTACTATGTATAGAGCAAGTCTAGCATGGAGACTGGCACTGAAAGCTTTGCACACAGCCCCACCAGATTGCCTGGACCTGATCGGAGCAAGTGTAAAGCAGGGTGTAGGTTGGTCTCCCTTCTGAGACTGCGAATGAGTATTGCGATTTTTGTTAACTGTTTGATCAGCAAAGATTGCTATTTTTCCTTTATTTAGGTTACCTTGAGATAAGCAGAAATACACTCTATATGGGGTTGCACTTTAGAATCACTCCAGAGTAGAAGCTAGTGTTGAATGCAGCTTTTTCCAGATAAAGGACACAACAGTTATGCTCTGCGATCTACACTGGCTGCCACTTTGTTCCCACATGAAGCTAAAGGTTTTCACTAGAGCCAGGGGGGCAGGACTAAAACTGAAACGGAGGCCCCAACACCCTTTCAAAAAAGCAAGGGTGCAAAAGCATTGAAGGGGGGCCTTGGGGAGGAGGTTGAGGGGGTGGAGAGCAAGTCCACCCCCCAGGTACTCCACAGTTGCAGCTCCTGTCCCTCAAGACTGGGCATGGCTCCCTGATCCAGGCATTCTGACGTTGTGCATGGGATCACAGTGCCAAATCTGAGTGGCACTGTGACTCAGTGTGCCAAGTCATAACACCATTTGCTTAAATTTGGCTCTATTGTTCGTCCATCGTGACGGGGTTGGAGGTGGCCAGGCCAAACCTGAGTGGTGCTGTGCTTAGACAGTGACACTTAGATGACATACTTCATTTTTCTTTAGCAAGAAGAGGGGTGAGGAAATGTCACATGGTTTTGGTTGGTTGGTTTGTTGGTTTGTTTGTTTTTAAGGGAGTTTCCTACTCATTCTTCCATTGTGGTGTGTGTAGTTTCCCTTCCTTCCTGCCCCAGGGGAAAACCTGGAAAACCTTCCTTAACCAAGGATCTTAGGGGATCACCTACATGAAGTAAGAGGTATCTAGATTTGGAGAGGACCAAGGGGCCATTGGAGCTGAAAATCCTGTTTCTAACCTATCTATTGCAGGGGGTTACCAAGAATGGATGGTTGATATCTTGTACCAGGATGCAGCATAACAGCCCATTGACTACTGGGGTGATTTAAGGAAAGCTGGGGGGCTATTCCACGGAGAGAAAAGAACCTTCCAAGCATAGACTTCTCTGGCTTTCTAGGGACTAGAGGCTGCGCCATGTGTGAGTAATCCTAGGCATTTAAGCCTCCTGATTTATAGAGCCAAGGAGACACTCTATGCTGCCTTTCTATGGCTAGGGCTGCTCTTGAGGGGCTCTCCAGGACTTTGTCCATAGAAACCAACCCAGGACTCAATCCATAGCGATGCAGCGTAGAACATAGCCATCCTAGCCATCCATGGGTGCAGACTTGGAGCTCATGGACTTTAAGATCAGAAAGGACCATCATGATCATCTGGTCGGATGCAGGATCATTGCAGGACCCAAAACCTCACCCACCCACTCCTGTAATAGACCCATAACCTCTGGCTGAGTTACTGAAATCCTCAAGTCATGATTTAAAGACTTCAAGTTATAGTGAATCCACCATTTGCACTAGTTTCAACCTGCAACTGACCCATGCCTCAAGCTGCAGAGGAAGGGGAAAACCTCCCAGGGTCTTTGCCCATCTGACCTAGGGCAAAATTCCTTCCTGACCCCAAATAGGCTGATCAGTTGGAGCCTGAGTATGTGGGCAAGACCCACCAGCCAGACACCTGGAAAAGAATTCTCTGTAGTAACTCGGAGCCCTCCCCATCTAGCGTCCCATCACCAGCCATTGGAGATATTTGCCGATAGCAGTTGCAGATCGGCTACGTGCCATTGTAGGCAGGCTCATGATACCATCCACTCCAGTGGTGCTTAGTACTGTTGTAGCTATCTGTGTCTGGCTGCAGGAGCCTACAAGCAGTAGACAGGCAGGGACAAGCCCCTCTCAGAAAGGGATCCCTCTCCATCTACCATCAGCTAGGATCCGCCAGAGCTTTGTTCCTGCCCAATGAGATGCTAGAGGCAGTCAGGAGCACAGCAATTCCTATGCTCCTAGAGTTTTTCCCACACTGCAGCCTTTTCAGGCTTAAGTTCTGGTAATTGGGATGTTTACTCTCATTGGTGTAAATAAGGTGATGCTTGGTTCAATATGCAAATTAGGGCATTACATCATTTGCCTGAAAAATATCACCAGATTTCTGAACCTTCAAGGCACCGTCTTAACGTGGTAATTTTTGCATAGTTCATTCCACATCATGCACAAGATTGAACTTAATAATGAAATCAATAGCATGTGTAAGACACTGGCTAAGTAGGTCATGTTGCCATCTAATGGCTGGTCAACACAGAAGACCAGAATCTACTGCTGCTACCAGCTTAACAGTAGCTTCTTTAGTTCTCCCATCACAAGTCATGGGAGTTAGAACCAAGATTGTTAGCACCAAAATTAAACTTCTATCCCTTCAACTTGAGGAGACACCCCATTAGCTGGTTGCAGTAGTAGGCTGTTATCCAATATGTGGACCAGCCATTATACAGAATCTAAAACACTTAGGCGAGGTGTTGCATATCCATAGGATGGATGCACAGGTCAAAAATTCTAAATGTTTCTCCATTCCAATTAAGATAAGTATGTGGTTCTGGGTCAAATCATGTTGAGGCTGCTACAATTATTGTCATTCCTGCTTGGCTGTGAGACTTCTTTGATTCTCATGGGGTCAAAAAAAGGGGGTGGGATTAAAAAAAAGGAAAGTCATTTTCCTTGAACAAAGCAAGCACTGTGGTCTGACTTTTAAGTCCTTGATCCAAATTTAAACCCTTGAGCCAATGTTCCTTATTTATATGAACCTAAATGCTCAGGAAATCCTTAATTTGTTCTGGTTCATCATATTTTAAACCTATTTTTCATCAGAAGTGGTAAACATTTACCCAGTAGTCCTGGGGTGGAATATCAGATTCACCTATCCTCTTTCGGAACCGCATTGTTCTATGTCCATTGTGCAAAGAGTGGAAAATGGGGCCACATCAATGGTTCCAGTTGTTCTCTGGGTTCAGAACCACTTGAGTTCTGTTGGAAGATTACACACCTCATGAGGGCTACCCAGGGGAGCTTGTAACTGCCATGAGCCATACCGCCTATGCTAGAAGAGTTTAGAACTTGAAGTTAGAGCACATGGTAACTCAGGATGAGTAAAATCTCCACAGGTTAGGCTGGCAACATTTATAACTTCTGTGATACCTCAGATGTGTTTCTTCCTATGTTTTCTGGCTCTTACTCCCATTTGGAGCATAGCTAATGGAGCTGGTAACTCTCATGAGCATCACCGATTAAATGCATGTGACGAAATACAAGGAAAATCTGTACAGCTGTTATACTCAAATTAGGTATTTTCCACTTTAAAAATCCAAGGACATTCATAGATAATTAAGTAAGATGATATATTGCCTTTTAAAAAACCGTAACATTCTAATATTATTTTAACATAAAAGCTAAATCGGTAGTTTCCTGGGCAGAGGCTGGTGGAGACCCTACAGAGGAGTCCCTAGTTAAAATTCTGTCACCAAATTATAGATAAGGTTGGGATAAAACCAGGGTGATATCATCGTAGGGGTCTACTACAGACCACCAAGTCGGGAAGAAGAGGTGGATGAGGTTTTTTTAAAACGACTAACAAAATCATCCAAAACACAGGACTTGGTGGTGATGGGGGACTTCAACTACCCAAACATCTGTTGGGAAAATAACATAGCAGGGCACAGATTATCCAAAAAGTTCTTGGAATGTATTGGAGACAATTTTTTATTTCAGAAGATGGAGAAAGCTACTGGGGGGAGGCTGTTCTAGATTTGATTTTGACAAATAGGGAAGAACTGGTTGAGAATTTGAAAGTGGAAGGCAACTTGGGTGAAAGTGATCATGAAATGGTAGAGTTCACGATTCTAAGGAACGGTAGGAGGGAGAACAGCACAATAAAGACAATGGATTTCAAGAAGGCAGACTTTAGCAAACTCAGGGCTTGTCTATATTGGCAAGTTTTGTCACCAAAAACTGGCTTTTGGCAACAAAACAGCGATAGCGCACACACTGCATGTGACTTTTTTGAAAAAAAAAAGGCCTAGTTTTGGCGACAAAAAACTTCCACCCCTGCGAGAGACTTTTCTTTTCCCCTCCCTTTATTGTCGACAAACATGCAGCGTAGACACCACAGGTCCTTTTTCAATTTTATTGGCCTCCAGAAAGTATCCCACAATTCCCAGGCTGCTGCTCTGGTCAGCAGTTTGAACTCCGCTGCCCTACAGCCAACCGACCTCTCCCCCTTGCAAGCCCCGGGAATTTTAAATCTCATTTCCTGCTTGCTGGCTTCCCAGAGGAGCTTGCCAAGTGAGTATGGCTGCTATCACACCAAACACGCTCCCACTTTGACCACCACTGAGTTGTTGGATCTAATCAGTATATGGGGAAGAGGAGTCTGTTCAGTCGCAGCTGTGAGTGACCCATAGGAATCGGGACACATATGGGCAAATTTCTCAAGGTTTGTGTGAAAAGGGCTATGATGGGGACACGCAGCAGTGCAGAGCAAATATAAAGGAGCTGAGGCAGGTGTACGATAAGGCGCGGGAGGTGAACCATCGCTCTGGTGGTGCACTTAAGACCTGCCGCTTCTATAAGGAGCTGAACGCTATCCTCAGTGGTGACCCCACATTCATGGCTGATAGCCCCATGGATGCTTTGCAGGCAGCAGAAAGAGGGGGTAACCCGCAGGTTGAAATTCTGGATGAAGAAGTCAAGCTAGAAGAAGGTGGGTGACCCTGCTGGGAGCACCACGGTGGGACAGGCAGCCAGGAACTTTTCTCCACTCCAGAAGTGCTCAATGGGGAGCAGGAAGCAGATGAGATGCTGGGTAAATTGTCGTGGCTTGTGTAGGGAATCAAAAAGTGGAGGCAGGTAGTGTTTTCTGTGAGCTACACATTGCCCTGTGTAGCTAATCTGCATGGCCAGGCAGGGTGTCGATGGACATCAAGACCTGCAGGGAATCCTCCAGAGAGAGGCTCTGGAAAGTTTCAAAGGGGTACTTGTTAATCCTCCGCAGCAGGGTGAAAGCAGCAAGCATTCAGAAGCTGTGCCCTGGTGTCTCTGATCACCTGCAGCAGCAAGATGTCAGCCAGTAGGTTGGCTGCCTGTGAAGAAGTGTGGGATAATTTTAGAATGAGTTCCCTGCAAAGCTTCCCTGCAAGCCGTGACCTTTTTGTCCATACGCACAACCATCTTCCCCCCCACTCCGAACACTCACCATGACTGGGGTGTTCGCGGAGCTGTGTGCCTACCTAGAGTCTCAGAGAGAAAGTGATTTCTACTAGCAAAATGCCCTTTTTACTAAAATGTTTCAATCATTTGCTGGAATGTAACAATCCCTCTTCTGTTCAGCACAGACCTTGAAGAATACACCACACACCCCCGCAGACTGGCTTCGGCAGATAAGAAAAAACCCTAGGCGCAGCAAAGAAGACATGTTTCAGGAGGTGCTGCAGCACAATGAGAGACAGACCAGGGCACGGAAAGAGTGCTGGGAAGCCGAAAGGCAGGACAGAAAGGAGAGTGCTGCTTTTGCTAGGCAAGCGACAGAGCAGATGAGAGAAGTGATGGAGGATCAGACAGAGTTGCTCAAGTCTTTGATACAGCTGCAGACTGAGCAGATCCGTGGTCGACCTCCTTTGCAGCACATGCAGATGCATAATTCTTTGCCAACCCCACCCCCCCTCTATGCCCAGACCTTCCTTTTCACTTCACAGCACTCCCGAGTTTCCCCATCACTCTACCCCTGCTCACAGCTTGCACAATAATAGCTGGAGCTACACACCGTTGTGAAGTTTTACCCTTTTTAACAATAAATAAAGGCTAAGGTACTTAATGGTACAGCGTTTTTATTCTGTGTCCACAAAAGCATACAGCAATCAATTCACTCTCGGGAACAGGCTTCTAAAGCATTGTGTTGCATGGATCTTGGGCCCCAAAATTGTACATGGATCCACCAGGAAAGCAACTCCAAAGCAGACGTGTGTTAGTGCCCCTCATTGTCAAAGTGGTTCCACAAAGCCTCTCCGATGTTAATAGCAGCCCTCTGGGCTCCTCTGACAGCCCTAGCAGCTGGCTGTTCAAACTGCGCAGCCTCAGTGCTCCACACCTGCGCAAACACTTCGCATAATCTGTGTGAATCTAAGGGTGAAGTGCAGCATGTTGCTATGACCACGGGAATATTATCCTCTGTGAGGTCTAGCCTGCCATTGAGACACCTCCAGCAAGCTTTCAAACGGCCAAAGGCACATTCGACTACCATGCGGCACCTGCTCAGCCTGTTGTTAAAACGCTCCTTGCTGCTGTCCAGGTGCCCTGTGTAAGGTTTCATGAGCCAGGGCTGTAAGGGGTAAGACAGGTCTCCTAGGATTACTATGGGCATTTCCACATCTCCCCCCACTGTGATCTTGTGGTCTGGAAAGAAAGTCCCCGCCTGCAGCTTTCTGTACAGGCCACTGTTCCTAAAGATGTGTGTGTGTCATGCACCTTTCCAGACCAGCCTGCACTGATGTCAGTGAAACGCCCCCGGTGATCCACAAGTACCTGCAACACCATGGAGAAGTATCCCTTTCTATTGATGTATTCAGAGGCAAGGTGGTCTGGTGCTAAAATTGGAATGTGTGTGCCAACAGTCACCCCGCCACAGTTAGGGAAACCCATCTCTGCAAAGCCATCCACTATTTCATGCACATTTCCCAGAGACATGGTGCTATACAGCAGGATGCAATTTACTGCCCTGCATACTTGGAGTGATACAGCCCCAACAGTGGACTTTCCTACTCCAAATTGATTTACAACTGACCGGTAGCAGTCTGGATTTGCCAGCTTCCACTCAGCGATTGCAACACGCTTCTCTACTGAAAGGGCAGCTCTCATTCTGGTGTCCTTGCACCACAGGTCGGGGGACAGCTCAGCACATAGCTCCATGAAGGTTGCTTTACGCATCCTAAAGTTCTGTACTCACTGGTCATCATCCCATACCTGCATGAAAATGCGATCCCTCCAATCAGTGCTTGTTTCCCTAGCCCAAAAGCGACGGTCTACCATTATGCAGCTGCTCTGTGAATGCACAAAGCACTGATAAGTTGCTGCCGTCCATATCACACTCGGGTGCCTGCAATTCATCCTCTGCTAACTTTGCGAGTAACTCTGCTGCCATGCACAATGTCCTCACGACAGCTAACAGCACAAAGGAGAGAAGTGTGGGATCCATCCCCTCTCACTGCAGATGCTGGCACGCACTTCAAAAGAATGACAGTTGAAAAAAACAGCACAAAAGGAAGCCAGAAACCTTTGGAGGGGTGGGACACACAGGCGGTGCATGACGGTACATTTTGCACCTCCCAGGATGCGCCACACTCCACCTTCCCACAACACCTAGCGATGGATGGTGTCACCAGGCACTGCGGGATACATACCCACAGTCCATTGCTCTCACTGTCGATAAAGGGGCCCCAAATGTGGACGTGATCTGTCGACTGAGGGAGCAAATGTAGACACGCGTTAGCGACTTTGCTTTTGTCGATTTTTTTTCCTCATTGACATTAGTTTCATTGACAAAACTTGCCAGTGTAGACAAGCCCTCAGGGAGTTGGTAAGTAAAATCCCATAGGGAGCAAGTCTAAAGGGAAAAACAATTGAAGACAGTTGGCAGTTTTTCAAAGATACATTATTAAGAACAAACTATCCCACTGCATAGGAAAGATAGGAAGTATGGCTAGAAACCACCCTGACTTAACCAGGAGATCTTCAATGATCTAAAACTCAAAAAAGAGTTGTACAAAAAGTGGAAACTCGGTCAAATTTCAAAGGATGAATATAAACAAATAACACAAGTACGTAGGGACAAAATTAGAAAAACCAAGCCACAAAAAGAGATCAAACTAGCTAGAGACATAAAAGGAAACAAGAAAACATTCTACAAATACATTAGAAGAAAGAAGACGACCAAGGACAAAGTAGGCCCATTACTCAATGAGGGAGGAAAGAGAATAACAGAAAATGTGGAAATGGCAGAGATGCTTAATGACTTCTTTGTTTCGGTTTTCACAAAGAAGGTTGGTGGCGATTGGACGTCTAAAATAATGAATGCCAGTGAAAATGAGGTAGAATCAGAGTCTGAAATAAGGAAAGAACAAGTCAAAAATTATTTAGACAAGTTAGATGTCTTCAAATCACCAGGGCCTGATGAAATGCATCCTAGAATACTCAAGGAGTTGACTGAGGAGATATCTGAGCCATTAGCAATTATCTTTGAAAAGTCATGGAAGACAGGAGACATTCCAGAAGACTGGAAAAGGGCAAATATAGCATGCATCTATAAAAAGGGAAATAAGGACAACCCAGGGAATTACAGACCAATCAGCTTAACTTCTGTACCCGGAAAGATAATGGAGCAAATAATTAAGCAATCAATTTGTAAACACCTAGAAGATAAGGTGATAAATAACAGTCAGCATGGATTTGTCAAGAACAAATCGAGTCAAACCACCCTTATAGCTTTCTTTGACAGGGTAACAAGCCTTGTGGATAGCGGGGGAAGCAGTAGATGTGGTATATCTTGACTTTAAGGCTTTTTATACTGTCTCGCATGGTCTTCTCATAAACAAACTAGGGAAATACAACCTAGATGGAACTAACATAAGGTGGGTGCATAACTGGTTGGAAAATTGTTCCCAGAGAGTAATCATCAGTGGTTCACAGTCATGCTGGAAGGACATAATGAGTGGGGTCCCAAAGGGATCGGTTCTGGATCCGGTTCTGTTCAATATCTTCATCAGTGATTTAGATAATGGCATAGAGTGTACACTTATAAAGT